>NC_086339.1:36565159-36881231 GCF_032445375.1 Bacillus rossius redtenbacheri
CAGAAGTAGCTTGGCGTCCGGGATGTAGCCGCATCGGTGAATTATTCTCCAAGGACGCGGCTACAACCCAGAAGCCAAGCCACTTCAGACAATGACCGCGAAAGCCTGCGAACATTATTAAAAAATTTACAGGTTGATAAAATGCTACATGCACACAAATAAATAGAGCCTGATTCGCGGTTACAATAACCTCCAGGATAGACTCCACGATACTCTTATACACTAGGACAAATTGCACCTGCTCATTGGACAATGACTCGTGACACGTGTCACCGGGGATGCTTGTGATTTGATACTTCTTTAGTTGAAGGGTTTTCACTGGCTTAGAGTCCTTCAGATAAACGGTGGTCCAATCACTGACTCAGAATGAAGGTGAACGAGTTTGGAGTCTAGCCTACCACGAAATGAATCCGCGAATTTTTCCGGTCTCTACAAATAAACATCATATATGTACTTTTAAATCATATAGTTACATAACTGATATTGAATACTGGTCCATATAATTACTAATATATATAATATTAGTGATTGAATTTGTGTTCGTAAGCTTTTTCAAGTGTATTTATATAGGTGAGGTTACGTTCCCATATGCATTACGATGTCTGGCTGCTTGGAAGCTTACATTGTCTCTGACAGGAAGTGTCTGTGAAAGTTTAAGTACTTAAGTCTCCTGGCGGTTTTCATGGGAGTGTTTGTGTAGTTTTTCCCCCGTATGTATAATTTATTTGCATTATAAATTATCACAATAAAATTTAATAAATAATTAAAATTAATAATTTATGTTAATCACTAAGCACACGATTAATTTTATTATTTATTAAAATTTATATCAATAGTTTTACTTGATTAAAAATTTAATTTTATATATGTGATTATATTAATATTTTTTACTGCGTATTTATTTTTTTTTTAAATTTGTTTGAATTTATACGTTACTAACCGTATTTATAATATCAATCCAGTCCTTTAATATTTTATTTCTATTAATTATTTGCATGAAAAATTAAAGTTAGTTTTTATTAGGGTAAGCATATCACTAGAGCCACGGTCGCAAGCTAGAATGCAAACCTCCACACTCTCGCACTGTGTTCCTGATTGACCCGCAGTTGTTTGGACACGCCCGTCTACGACCGTGAGCCAATGATGCCCAGCTAGGAGAGAAGTAAGCGAATCAGGTAGTGCCAAATAACAAGGATAAAAATGTTCTCGCTAAGAAATCAACCAATGGGAAAGTAAACATGGGTCGAGCACACCTATAACTTTGAATTCTATCCTGAGGCCAGAGGAATCCGCGAAATTTCCGGGACTCTACATATCACCTATACGCATACACTAGCACACGCACCCTTTTTTCAATGTTTATAACTGGTGGAATATGTCTATGCGACGACGTCATAAGAGCGTAGCGAACAGCGTGTTTTAGCCATATTTGTTCAACATGCATTGTGATAACGAGCTATTGTGTGTGGCAATGCCTTTTGGCTTCGAAAACGTTAATTTCAGGTTACACACATAATTCTGAAGCCACTTTGAACTACTAGCAACTGAAAAAAAAAATGTGAGCTAGTTTTTCAGTACTCGCCTGTGATGTGTAAAAATCTAACCTGGTAAAAAGCAAATTAATGTGTTCTCAAGTTGCAAATACACTTAAAATACGAAATTAGGACAAAAAATTTAACATAGAAATCTTTAAAATAATACCGAGCGTACGAACAGTACCTATTCATTTTAGGCGTGCACTTCTTGACATTTGAAGATTTTGACTTGCTCTCTGTGTGTATATGTCTTTTTATACACGTTGTCCATTCTTAAGTTTTTCTCTGTGATAACTTATGTAAATTATAATGCCGCATGGGCACTAAAATATTTAAAATCAACCTTCTCCATTGGATGATTAATTAAAAAAAAAGACATGTCATTTAAATCGTCTTAAATTTAAAGGTTCTCTAACGTAGTTTGTGTATCCTTCTGCAACGGTTGTTCTTTCAACATTGTCCGTAAACAAACATCACGTGATGATTCGCAAGTGACAGTTGGGGAACGGGTATCGCTGGTACTACAGTCGAGAACTGTTAAAAATATAAGACAAGTCACGTGATGTGGACTATACCGACGCACCATTCAGCGATTATCCCCAAGGTGGATAGACTCAGAGAGCGTTAGAAAATCAGTCCGTTATCAAAGTGGAAGACCTCGTGGTGTCCACACAGAAAAAGTTTTCTGTACTTTTACAAAATATTCCCTTCGAAACCAGTTGCCAAGAAATAGTTTTTTAATACTACAAGAAAGATATTGTAACTTTGTAGAATGGTTATTTTTGCATATAAATAATACGTATTTTTTTAAAATTATCCTGAGTATTTCTTACGATATTAATCGCATAATTTTATAGTATATTTAAAGTTAAATTCAAGAATAATTTATTTAAACCATGGGGAAAAAATAATCGAATGTTCAATAATTGGACTTTATTTTGTTCTGTCATGCACAGTTAATACTGGAAGGCTATTCAGGGAACGGTTTACAAATAAGCATTTATGTCTGGGAAAGAATCCGAACCCAGTATTACTAGGAAAACTATTTTTTTAGTGATACAGTAGTTTTCATGAATATTTCTGTTCCATTTACAAAACTAATGTGTAGGGGCAGGACTTTTTCGCGAATAAATCTACGCCTATTAGACTGCAACAAGGTATATCCGCACCAGCAGTTTCTTCCTTGTGATTGGCGGCCGTCTGCGAGAGAAGTCGTTGCATTGTTTGACCGGGCCACTCACGACGCATTTGCTTCCGCGCTGGATTACTGTGGATTAGTGTTGTTACAATCGACGTGGAACTGAAATGAACCCACCAACCACGAAACACAGACGATGCTACAGTGTTTTAACTTTCAGCAAGTCGCGGTATGTTTTTTCGCGAAATATGCATGGGCCTAGGGACCAGAAAAATTCGCGGGTTCAATGCCCTGTAGGTTTGAACTCCATAGTTATACGTACACTCGGTCAAATGTCACCCACTGATTGTCTGCTGTCTTGTGAGACGTCCCAACGTAGCAACCTGTGATTCGATAAAGCTTTGGTTTGGTGTTTCTAATTGGCCCAGAGTCATCCAGATGAGTTGCGAGCCAATAGCAGAGGCAGCACTGAGGTATAACTAGGGGCAGGCTTTTTTCGCGAATAAATCTGAACGCTTATTAAACTGCAACAAGGTATACCCGCAGCAGAGGTTTCTTCCTTGTGATTGGCGGCTATCTGCGAGAGAGTCGTTGCATTTTTTGACCGAGCCACTCAGGACGCGTTTGCTTCCCTACTGAATTACTGTGATTGGTAATTGTAAAAATCTACATGCGCCTGAAAGAAACTCACCCAATCACGAAACACAGACGATGCTACAGTGTTTCAACTTTCAAATGTTCTCGGAATCTTTTCGCGATATATGCATGGCCCTAGGTATAGCCTAACTATTTGTATTTTAGCCTATCGCGAAATGAATTTCCGAATTTTTCCGGTCTCTATGCCTGGCCCTACAAATGTGCAGTGTAGTCGCAGAAACTGCTGCGAAGGCTGCTTGGAGCCTGCTCGGGGGAGGGGTGGGGGCTGGAAATAGACCGTGTCCTAGGGGCGGGAGAGCAGGGGTGGCGAGCGACACGCGACAGGTGACTGCCCGTGTTACCCCCACCCCCACCCACTGGCACGTGCCATATGGCCGCGGACGCGCGCCCCGCGGGCTAATTAAAACGCCAGAGAGAATACTCCACGCCCCCCACCGCCCTCACCAGGAAGAGACCGTCTGTCGGAGGAACTACGCTCGCTGGAGCCGACAACTGGAGACGCTTACCGTTTCGCGTCACGTTTTACCGCCAGGATGCGCTTCAAACATCTGTGCGTCGCGGGGACGCACCACAACGCCGAAATACCACAACGCCGAAATACCACAACGCCGAACGTACAATAACGCCGAAAACCATAACGCCGAATGCCGAATTGACTACAACGCAGACAGCTAGAAAACTGCTGTGTACTTACTTGCATTTTTTTTTTGTTCTGCCAAAAATTAGTGGAATATCTGTTGAAAATATTTGTGACAGCAGAACAAACGTAAGGGAGGTACCGAGCCTAAATTTAGAACTATCCTTTAAATAAATGTCATGCCGATTAACTGAAGGGCATAAATGTCACAGAGTGACAAAAATAATAAATGTGGTATGAATCAAATATTTATTTTTAAAAAAGTCATGAACATTATAAAATAAACTTCGGGTGATTGATAAGTAAGTAATTTTTTTCTATTTTTTACGATTTTTCTAACGTTTATAAAGTAGTTAATAAGTGGATTATTTTCTGTGTCATCAAAAATTGACAGTTACGAAGTTCCTGCGATCATCTTTCGGTAGTAGGCCACAAAAAAATAATTTTAAATTATTCTTTTGACGAAATACGCTCGTGTGTGTTAAAAAGACGAAGAACGAAATAACCCTGAGGTATAAGTAAGCAGATAAGCATCTGGACGGGAGGGGAACAGACCGCCGGCTGAGACGGGATCGCGAGGTGTCGTGCGCGGGGCTTGATGGATCCCGAGTCGCGACCGACCTGCCCTCTGTCGCGAGGGACCGCAGTCTGTCGCGACCCCTCGCCCCTCTGACCCCAGATCCCTGCTTTGTCATGCGCGCATTCTCGAGTTTATTAATGCTTGGCCATGACCCCCTCCCAGTAGGCTGTTTGAAACGGCAGAAGAATTTTTCCTTTAATTTTTTTATTTTTATTTATTTATATTTTCTCTACAGTAAATATTTTCTAACCTTTTTTTTCATTGTCTTTTCTTTGTAAAGGCTTAAAAACTTAACATAATGTCACAGTGATAACTAAAAAAAATATTTAATACATTTTAAAAGAATGTGGCTATTGTTTTCTTAAGATACCCACATGCCTGTAGAAACCTAATGCCTTCATGACCATTACGTTTATATGTTGTTTTTTTTTTTAACTTTTTTACCCGATTTTCCGAATTCTCAATAAATATCGCAGGCGTTCGCGGTCATTGTCTGAAGTGGCTTGGCTTCTGGATTGTAGCCGCGTTCAAGGCGAATTTGTCAACGACGTTTCGGTCGTCATTGCAGTCGCCGTCATCAGTAGGTAACTCTACACTGGTGACGGCGAATCCAATGTCGACCGAAACTTCGGTGATATTTCCAAATACTTGTTGCACCTGGAAAACCTCATTGTGTGCTCTATGGAATGCTCTTATTTCCTTTCCTTCAAGGTGTCGTCAGTGAGCGTTTGACAGTTTAGGGTTGCAATAAAATCCAAATTTATCTTCTCAAGGACGAAACAGCACTTTAAAGGGGATTAGGCTCCGCCGTCTGGATTTTTTTTCATCTGTTTGCTATAATTAATCACGAACTACTGTATTTTCTTAAACATAAAAACCTAAATATCCTCACAAAATGAAATTAAAAAAAAACTTTTCTAACAGTTTTCAATCGTAACTAGTAAAAAAATCCCGAGCTAGTTGAAAAGGACACTAATAATACTAACGAGACAATTCTAACGCCTACCTCAATATTCTCCGAAGTAACATAAATAAGAAATAAAAACTTTGAGCAGCAGCGAAACACAGACGTAGCGATTGTAAGTATTATTGTCACATTCCTCGCCGCATGGCAAGACTAACGCTGAACAACGACTCAATCAGCGTAATCGTAAAGAACTGGGGGGGAAAATGGATTGAAAAAACTCCTATTTCATCATAAGTAGATTAATCACGTTATTTCAAGCAACCTCAAAAGCTACAATGTGACAGATCGTTAATACAATCAGGGTGTAAGAAACCAGAGACACCAGCATCAATATAGCCCAAAATATTTTTACGAAGATTGAAATATTACAGCTCAGCTCCCGCACACTTTTCACGCGCAGTCTTTTGTAAAAAAAAATGAGGCCTAACCAACTTTCTTAGTGTATAATACGTCAAGCAAAAACACGCACGGCCATGTGAACGACACAGCTCAACCCAGTTTCTTCAACTTACAATAAACATTTAACTTTACACAAAAATAATTTCCAGCCACTTCAGACCTGATGTTAGTAGTGCGAAAACTTGGGCAATAATGCAAGAAAAAAAAAGTTTTAGTAGAAGAAAGGTTTCGAGTGCGTATCGTGAAGAAGTCAATGTTCCGACAACCTTCGCTCCAAGTATGTTTCGGTCTTCTACATTTACGACCCGTTAAACTTCGATGCGGACACCGAAAACAAGTTACGGTGAGTGGTAAATCAGGAGGGGGGGGGGTAGTTGCCGCTAAGACAGGGGTTGTCCAACTCTTCTTCTGAAACCATCCTTCTGTTTGCTGTACCCAACCTGCTTGTTATTAATGCGTGAAATTTTTGCATGTGAGTGCCCAGGGTTTTCCCTGTGTCCATGCAGGTTTTACCTGGGCCCAACGTATCTAGTTTTAGTCTAGTATAGTCAGTGAGGGGAGTTAGTCATAGCTAAAACGTTGCCATGGCTGGCCAATCCCCCTCCTAGCACACGATGCATGCTTCCTCTCCCGCATGGCTAACACCCTGCATGATTAGAGCGTATAGGTAGGGGCAGGCATTTTTCGCGAATAAATCTGAATGCCTGTTAGACTGCAGCAAGGTATACCCGCACCAGCAGTTTCTTCCTTGTGATTGGCGGCCGTCGGCGAGAGAAGTCGTTGCCTCATTTGGCCGAGACACTCAGGACGCTTTTGCTTGCGCACTGAACAGCTGTGATTGGTGGTTTAACAATCGGCATGTACCTGAAAGAAACCCACCCAATCATGACACACAAACAATAGTACATTGTCTCAGAATCTTTTCGCGAAATGTGCATGCCCCTACGTATCGGCTTCGGCCTGAGACGCACTTAGAGTCTCTCCCTAACCCAGACCCCTCCCAAACACACTTAAAAAAACCAAGACATGGAACAAGGTGGGGGTGGGGAGGAGGGTTGGGGGGGGGGGGGGTCACTCAAAGATTTCATCCCCTCTCGCCTGATCAACTCCCATAGCAGCGACGAGCGAGGAATCGAGTTCCACTTCCCGGGGGAAATGAAAAATACGGTCCGCTGTAACCGTTGTAGACATCCATCACTCGGCACCTGCGCGCACCGCCGCGGCCCCGGAATGGGCATTGCTCGCTCCGTGGCGCGACAGACGTGAGCCCGCTACAACCGTTTTCGAGTTCACGCACGGATGTAACAGAAAAAAAAAAATATATCTGACGTTAAAGTAATGGTAAGAACGTTCTTTAAATTTCTCACGCTCTTGGAAGTCAATATTGAGAAATTATGATCCGATAAATAAATTCTCCCTCGACTCGTACCTCAGCAGTAAAATATTACCGTTATTTCCTGTACCATTAATTCAAAGCTCGAACTCCGCTTGAAAAATTTCTTTAAATACCTTCCCCGGCTAATAATTATTTATGAAGTGCGCACAGTATAGTAGTAGTGTAAAAAAAATATATGTTGCTTCTAAGACAGCAAAGAATAAAAATGAAATGTCAGTTGAAGTAAGGATTGTCGTTTTAACATCTAAATTTATGCGCATATCTGATGATTAAGGAAGATGGTCTACTATCGCTAAGCTACAGTCTAATATTATTTAAACCCATTAAACTGTTAAGAATGAGAAAACTCAAAATGCCAAATTTTGACAAAATGGAAAATTTCTGGGAGCCCACGTACTGGAAGAACAATTGACTCCCGTATGTAAAACTTAGATAAACTACTGACATTAAAAAAAATTCAAACACGTCAGAATTAAACGGTATTTTTTTTTTACAAAAGACTGCGTGTGAAAAGTATGCAGGAGCTGAGCTGTAATATTTCAATCTGCATAAAAATAATTTGGGCTATAGTAATGCTAGTGTCTCTGGTTTCTTACATCCTGATTGTATTAATGATCTGTCACATTGTAGCTTTTGAGGTTGCTTGCAAGAACGTGATTAATCTACTTATTATTGTTCGGATTTATATTACAGACGGAAACGTACAATATCACAGAACCAGAGATGACAGCGCAGCTATCAGCCACGTCCTATGAATGGAAAAACCTTACCGTTTGAATGGAGGAGTTTTGGGAAATCAAGCCCGACCTGAAATTCCAGCACATTACTACGTGATACGGTAAAGTTTTAAAAAAAAATGTCATTTTGTATGGTTAAAATGACTCCCATTTTATTAACGACAGCCTGTTTCTGTCAGATGAATAACGATATACCTGAAGTCCGACTGCAGTGGTGTATAGTTACTAACATTTGACGAGATTTCTTACAGAAAATGGGATTAATATAATATTAATAATTATTTAAACTAATAATTTTCAATAATTATTTATAAATATATATTTATTTTTGCTTTAGTCTTTGAACAGATATCAATGTGACACGAATATTTATACGTGCTATACGAAATAGCATATTTTAATGACCAGCGTTTTGTTTGTTTCAATATCAGTTTGCATATTTTGTTGACCTATATCCCTCCAAATTGGCTTGAAATGTCTCCAAATAACGTCCAATAAACCACCGCACATTTAAATGAGTGACGCAAATGAAGCCGTGTTCACATTCCCACCCGTAGCCAAAGTAATTTCAGAGAAAACGCCGCTCCTAAACAAGTGGAGTGGAGTTAAGTGAGCCGCGATGAATTTCAGTTATGAACAACAGGGGCGGTGAAGGTAATATGTTTACTTTATAACGTAAATAATCTGAAAACGATAGGCAGCTAAGATTATTTTGGGATCGGAACCACTTATTTAACCATTTTTATTATGTAATTTATATATAAATATACGCGTTAACATACTAATAATGAGCATGATTTAGGATAGTATAATAACTTGTTGAAGACGGCTATTCCCTATTATGATCTATATGCGTTAGATGCCTTGCCACATTAGCATGACTCGTTAGTGATCTCGGTAGTAGAGTGGTCAGAACACTCGCCTTCTACAGACGCCATCCGGGTTTATTTCCCGGCAGGGCAAATCCCTGGATACTTTCTAGGTACCAAAGTAAAAGTTGAAGACATAACCGTGAACTAGTGTATTTTATTTGGTTCAGCCCCCCCCCCCCCCCCCCTATCCTAGACATTTATTCCGCCTGTACTACATTCTCATACAATCACCTTCGACGTCATTAACGGCTCTGATGTCTGTGGGTTGTTAAGGCGGTAGTATAAATTATTTTGCTTCCGATAGTTCGTGTTTTCGCATGTGGTTTTTAATTAATTCATGATTTAACCATATTAAATTGTTTATGAAAGGCTTTTTTTAATAAAATAATTAAATCCTTATTTAATGAACATGGAACCGTGTGGTATACAATTGTGGATTAACCGTGCTATGCAGCCTTCGTTTTTAAAAACTTATTTTTAAGGAAATAATTCATAATTGAATAAAAAAAAAGGATTTGAGGCTATAAACCACCCCACAGGGTGAGCCTCAACTTAAATATTGGGTGTAGACCAGCTGTAATCTCACAAAAAAATCGACCAATCAAACGCGCTGTCTACACCCACGCAAACAAGCAGAGTAAAACAAACACTATCGGAGAATATTATGAGAATAATTCGCGCAACGTTAGGCCCTACAGGCTGTACAGACAACCAATGACTTGTTCTTGGATTCCGACTGCGATACATTTATTTTCAAACAAAAAGCTTGACGTTGAAGTGAACTTCGCGCGCGGAATTGCATTCCACGGCCTCTACCATCCTACCCCTCCTTCTTCGTTCCACTCTCCGCCCCCCGCCCCCCACCCATCCTATTCTTGCTTCCCTCCCTCAACAACTCTGCGCTTGCGCGGCGACCCGGGTGCTGGGGTATTTAAGCCCCGGAGAGCTGCCTCTCGGTGGGAGTATTAATATTTAAAATATTCAGATAGTCAACTTTGCGTACTTTTCTATGTAGTCATTTTAGTTTGTTAGACGTAGGAGCGGCGTGGTATCCGGTGAGCATGGCGACTTTTGGTTGCGACAGAAGATGGCTCTGTCTACTATGTGAAATTTCTTGTTGAATTCTTGTTTTGTTTTAAATTTTCTGATTCGGACGCCACCTTGTCAAAATTTGGTTCGGTGCGTTAACGATTTTGTTGGGTTGATAGTGTGGTCGCCCCTTAATTGTAGCTCTTATGTTCCTAGTTGTGTTCCTAGTTTGCCATGACTAGTTTAACCGGGCCACGTTCGCGTGGATGTTCTGATTTCGTTCACTGTAGCGCGTATACTTTGTGCACATAAATTCCTTCGGTTATGGTGCTATACATTTTATTTTTGTGCTCATTGAATTTCCCTATTTTGCATAACTCCGGACTGGCCGTTGCCTTGATGTACGTTACGAGCATAGGTGCTATGTTGAGCCCAAAACACGTAAATTCTATGTTAGGCGTTTGGCCGATTCTTTCTGTGACACGTGTGACACGTGATTTTTTTCTCTAACGCACTACTTACGTTGGCCTGGAGGCATGTAATTTACGATTGTAACGTACTTAAAGTAGTACTCCTGAATGATACCTTAAGATATGTACTTACGGCTTCGATTTACGACGTCGTATTCTAGAGTCCCTAAAAGTTGGACGTAATATATATGTCTTGTTTGATTTACCCTCGGGTAAAAAAGCCCTAAGTGGGATGCTAGCATGTTGTAGTATCACTACGTAAATTACTAGGAACATGTGTAAAGCCTTTTTTTATAAGTATGGTTATTGTAAACTTCTGTCGTGTCTATGTTAATCAATTCTAATATTACTTTTGGCAGACTGTATACTCGGCAACACTCTTCTTTATGACTGTTACTATGCATTGCGTGTAATCAACTTATTTAAATTGACAACTAGTCCATCTGATGTAAACAGACTTATAGCGCGCACTTAGTTGGAGATAAACTGAGTTTTGTACCTGTTAAATCACATATATTTATATTATTATATTGTATTGATTGACATCTATGCATCATGTAATCCTGATTGTAATCGATTTATATATCATAATAGACACCAGTAAAGGCGTCTAATGTTCTAATGGGTGAAATCTCCTGTGATTCGTTACTCATTAAACAATTAATTCCTCACTCTGTTGTGCATAACATAATGCACGTCTTAATTCAAAGTTAGTATTTCTCTTGCTCATTTTTTGAGCGGTATGGCTGTGGTGTTTTGGGAGGAGTTCGAACCCAGTACGCTGCAACTTCATAAAAAGCAGCGGTTTTACACGCCTGATCTTACACGTCTGAATACAAAATAATTTACAACAGTAACACACAAAAAATATATTACAGTACGTTCAAAGATAGAGTCCAAGTCCGTGGGTTGCACTCGTAGGCTACCAAGATTTTTTTGTCTATTGCAAGTTTACTTGTTGGGTGCGCAGGTTACACGTAGTGACGTCACGAAGCGTGCACAGCAACCGGTGTTAAATGGGTTGAGCTCGTTATTAACGAAAAAAAGCTGAAGTGGAGAAATTAAATGATTTAAACAAAACTTCCAGTCTTTAGCATTATGAGTTCTCTTAATTACGTTGTTCGTGAATGCTATTTTTGCAGCTAATCAACTCCGCAAACGTTAAAGTCAATGTAGAAATATCACTAAATCGTGGACTAAATCTTACAGAGGCGACGCGCTCAAACAGTAGAGTTTTTTAAAAAATCTAGGCGACTCGTTATGTTGCACAGGAGTGCGTTAAAGACGAGTCGAGGGGTGAACAAATGGCGACGAGCTTACTTGAATGTCTCGTGGTTTGCAGTTGTCGAAGGGCCCCAGCTCAGGCCCCGTTGGGTGTGCTTGCAGCCGTCTGGGTCGCGTGCGCCTCGCACACGACTGCTTCCGCCTCGTCCTCAGCGACCACACGCGCTGTCCGGTAACTCGCTCCCTGCTCCCGGGCATTCACTCCCGTCGCCGCGCGTCGGCCCACACACTCCTCCTGGTGTCAGTCATTGCCGTCACAGCCGCCGGCAGCGCACTCGCGCTACGCGTCACACGACACTTGCTACCAACTCTTCCAAAAAAGGTACTGACCATTGCCAACTGTCACTTGTGCTCACTCAGGCACTGCAACCCAGCCAAAGTCTCTAACGCGTGGTGCGAGTGTAATAAATATTTGCCCCCACGTCTTTGTGCAAATTAACTACCCAAAAGAATATAAATAACATAAATAATAATATATAAAGAAATAAGAATATAAATAACATTAATAAAAAAATAACAGTTAAACTCACGTTAGGCGGGACACACGCCTCAATTTTTACCAAAACTATAAAAAGCAATGTTTTTCGTGGTTTCTGGAAAACATATTGATATAGTAAAAGTAAATATTTTTAATATGAACACTACATCCTATCAAATAGTTAGTTTTTAAAATTTTTACAAATCAACACGTAAAGACTATTTTAATGTGGAAAAATACATACTTGAAAAACAAATTAATATGGTTGTATTATGACTTCATTAAAAAATCATGTGCACAAACATAAATATTATAAAATTTAAGGCACCGTTCATTCGTCCAGTCGGCCGCAACGGCTACGCTCCCAGTGGCCCGTCCAGCGATGCGTGACCTCCGAGGCCCGCGCGCGCTGCTGCGACGCGTCAGGCGCGCATGCGCAGACCCGTCACGCCGGCAGTCGCTCGCGAGTCACACCCTCCTCTGTGCGCCGGGCCTACCGCTCGCTGATTGTAATCGCTGACTCCTCGCCCCTCTCACGCTACTTCCGAGGCCGATCTCTCATCCGAGCACGGATTAAAAACTCTCCTTTTTTTCCCCATCCGATTGCAACCTTCTGGCGGCTCTGTCCATCTTTCCTCTTTTTTTTTCTTATCCTCAGGTCCCAACGCACAATCGCTGTTACAAGCATTTCCAAAAGCTTACAAGACCATTAGAAAATGCCATTGAAGTATTTTTTTCTCCAAGTTTCTGGTAAACAATTTAGCGTCATGAACGCAATAAATATTTAAAAAAAAACTAATTTTTAAAACGCTTCCGATGCCTAGTTAACAAGTTTTACTAACAGCAAACTAAATACGGTAAGATTTTTCTCTGTACTGTCATTCGTTTACGTAACTTTCTTTAATTGCGAAAGGCTTTTTTTATATATACAAACAGGTTTGTACAAATATTCTAAAAATGGCACTTACGATTTACAATATTTCCAAAAATTTAAATACAAATTATTTATAACATCTAGTGTAGTAAAGGTTTTATATAACTACAAATTTTGCGTTGTTTAACTAATTAATACCAAAATAAGAATTATTTATTGGTTATTTAATAATGGGTTAGTTATGAAGTTTTTGAAAGTAAAATAATAATGTTTTTTTTCCCTACCAGAAGTTTATAACCAAATATTATCATCAGAGCTCTATGGATGGTATTGAACTTTTGGTGGGACCTATATCTTCCATCTGACTAGGGCGATGGCGTTGTTCTGGCCATGCATTATTAATTTAATTAGGGCAGCGTTGTTCCAATGAAAAATGCAAGTTTTTTTTTTCATACGTGGCAAGGGAGTTAATGCCACACGTCGAATGGCCCCTCCCCCCTACCGGCTCTCGTTCACGAATTGCGATGATGATGAACGGAAGATAAACAAACAAACATGTTCTCTTATTTTCTTCCACGTCCTCTAGTGACATTAATCTCACAACAGGCTCGGCTACCGGTCAGATTCCGAGATGGATGTTCAAGATACTGCCCAAGGTTTTAAGCCGCTTACAGGTGTTCGATAGTTCTACAAGAAGTGCAAACGCGGGTAGGATTTCACCGACAACAATTTGCGACAGCGTTAAGTTTTCATACGCCTGCGATGTTCTTTATACTAAAAACCTGTAGTTTCAGTCTTGTTCCGAAGACAAAGTTCGTGATGCTGACAGCAAGATGTGCGCGATAGTCATAAATGCACGACATGTTTTTAATGCAATTGCGGGTTTCTTCGTCACTATTAAGGTGATTTTTTAAAGACTAAAAATATGTTTTGTTTTTAGTTGAAATATCGTAGCTTTTCTTGATCGCTCAATTATATTATTGTTTTATGGTTTTTAAAAACGTATGGAATCTAAAATTAGACAGATTTTAAGTAAAAACGTTTTTTTTACTATCCCCTCTTTGTAACATTGTTGATCGGAACATGTGTTTAATTTAACTTTTTTTTACCATACAGGAATATCTACCACAACACCGTATCGTTCAAGTTTCCTACTACGGACGAGTCCAAACAAGGAGAATGGCAGTACGACAAATAAGGAACCTTTAAAATGTTTCGACGTCACAACACAAAGTTAAATGTTGGGCAGCTGTTTCAAACCGTTGCGCCTGACATTAATTTTTTCTTATTTTTAGTTTTGACTTGCGATTATGTTTTTTTTGTTTTCTTTCTGAAACACCTGTTTCTATTCTGTTGTAGACCGTACGTGATAGAAAGTTTTCCCGAAATTGTTACATCTCAAGCGTAATTCCTTATTATCAATAGCCTATTAATCCCTACAAATATTATAAACGTGAAAGTGTGTTTGTCTGTTTCTTCTTCTTTCACGTAGCAAGCAAGCAACGTATCGACAAATGTTTGCATATAGATAATTTGTGGACTGGTGAGTGACACAGACTTCATATAATTATGAAATTAATTAGCCGAGGGAGTGAAAAAGTGGTTAATTCCGTTTTATAATAGAAAAACATAGAACGTATATCATAAACACACAAACAGTGAGATTATGTCTGTCATTTCTCTATGTCCGCCACAGGGTCATATAGTAAGGTCTGGCAACTTTCTATCCTTCTCCTTGGCGAAACCCATCCACTTAGTGAAGCTCGCGGCTGCTAGCATACCAAATGCGCTAATAACCGTTTAGTTTAGAACTTAGTCAATAGACGGCGTTGCCTTGAATCTGTAACGCGCTATCGTTTGGTGCGTCCGTCAGGTCTTGCCTGACGAATACCTGCCTTCCCATCAAATTAAAGCTGAAGATTGGCGTCCCGGTTTTCCTGATGCGTAGCCTTTATGCATCGAGGTTGTGCAATCAATGGGACTTTAAAATAAAAAATTGGTTGTCTGTAAAGTCGGTTTACGGACGATAGTTTAACGTGACAACGTTATAACAAAACATTTATGAAATGATTGCATACTTTTATGAATAAAATTGAATCATTTTTATTGAATTATCACTAGTAGTATATAATAGCCGGAGCTGGCACAGGCTTCAGGCTGAGGTGCCGAGGTGCCGACCGCCATCTTGGATTGTGACGTCACGGCGGCCATCTTGGATGGTTGTGACCTTGACCTTTGACCTTGACCTTGAATTTGATCCTCAAAATGTGTCAAAATCCGCCAAAATTGGGCAAAATTTGCCCAAAATTCCTAAAAATCGCCAAAATTTCCATTTCTGTGGAAAAAAGTTCCGCCAAAAATTCGCGAAAAATTCCTCAATTCGAAAATCAGGATTTCGAAAATCCTCAAAAGTCGTTTTGCCCTAGAAAGAACCCTAATTCCTAAAACTGGCTTAAAACTCCTAAGAGATAGCCGCTTATAAGCCATTTCTAGGAATAAGGATACCATGACCACCATCTTGGATTATGTCGTCACCGATGCATTTTTCGTTACGGCCGCCATCTTTAACTTTTTTTATTTATTATCCGATTTTAATAAAAAAAATTTTAAAAATTATAAAAAAAATTAAATAATAAAATTTTAATAAAACATTTATAAAAAACAAACATTAACGACACGGAGTTCGGAGTCCTCGGTTCGAACCAGGTGAGGGCAAAAAAAATTAAAAATGGCGACAGGCTCCTTCCTTAATGGTGGCTGCAGGCAGACTGACTCCCACCACTTTTCTTAAAGCAGATATATCGTCACCTAGTATGACGTCATGTCCGCCATCTTGTCTTCGTTGCTGGAGACCACCATCTTGTTTTCGGCCGCTAGAGTGCACCGACGCCATGTTAGTTTAGTTCTTATCCGCTAGAGTGCAGTAATCGTTTATTACTAAGGTGCCCGCCATCTTGAAATTTGGACGCCATATTGAAAATCCGTAATTATTTAGCTAGAAATTCGGGAAAAATTTCTAAATTCGTTAAATAAATCACTCATTAATTTACATATTGATTCGATCCGCTCCTGTCCTTGGTTCGATACTTGATCGATGCAATAATGTTTAATTTTATGTAAAAAATAATAATTTCAATAAACCATATTCAACATTCGTAAAGAGACTCTAAATCCTCTACGACCACCATCCTATCAGACATCAAGACCACCATATTGGAAATGCGTAATTTTAATGCTAGAGATCCGGGAAAAAGTTCAGAAATCATTAAATAAATTTCCGATCAATAAACTGATTAATTAGATCGACTAAGGTCCTTGGTACGATCCCAGGCCGATACAAAACAACTTTAATATTTTAAAAAAGCACCACTAAAGTGTAAGGTTCGAGGAATTAAACACCGCAAGTTCTTTTACAAACATAATATTTATTACATAATTTCTATTCTACTACAGGATCACTTACGAAAGCCAGCAATCTTATAATCATTTAGTTCCGCAGCGGTGTGAAATGACTAATTCTTAGCTCCAATCGGTTTATACTAGACAGAGTCCAGCCAGAACCTTTACAGACATAGTCCACCTCTTCTTGACAGAGTTTCTGGATACCGTTTTTAACAGTTTGCTTCACATCGTTAGAACTGTAAATTACTGCAGCCGATGTCTTGAATGCACACTTCTTCACTTTGTCATCGAACGGATATGGCTTTCCATATATACAGTCCAACCACAAGTTATATTTCAAAGGTCCGTTTGTTGCTACATCATCAGTAAGCTGATTGATTATCTTCTGTCTGATATCGTCAAGAAAATTACAAATGTCCTTCGACTCACCGAACGTATTTAGATAATAGTAGTCTTTCAAAGTTCCACGAAATGCAGACTGCGCCAAGTAGAAGCCATTATCGTTCACTTGTAATGCTCCGAACACAGTCTTAGGTTTAGTTCCATGTTCAGACGTCATAACAATCGGTTGCTGGGCATCTGTTTTTTTGGTTGTACGCTTTCGTGTCTCCAATCTAAAGCGAGGAGCCGAAATGTCGGCAGGTAGTTCAGCAGTAGGAGCACAGACTCCACCTTTACATTTTTTCGCATGATGTCGCAAACTGTCAATTCGAGTAAACCATTTAAGGCACTCATCACATCGAATCTTCATGCGAGAAGGATTCTTCGTGCATTTGCTCCGCTCATGTCTTCGTGCATCATGGGAAAATGCGAACGACGTATCACAGTAGCTGCAAGGATACCGTGGTGATGAAGACGATCCTTTCAGACCCGATCCAGATACAGACGTTGCAACAGTAGTACCATTTCCAGGCATTCTCTTATGCACATCGATGCATCGTTGTTGCGCCGAAACCTTTACTTTCTGCCGCACAGCAGGACCTTTGCATGCCTTCATGTGCGTTTTCATATTATCTTTTCTGGCAAACTGCTTATGACATTTCTCACAAACAAACATTTTACGATATAGGTTCTTGGCACATTCGCTCCTCTCGTGTCGCCGGGCATTGCTGTTGTTTGAGAAAATCTTGTCGCAGTAACAGCACCGATGTTCGCTAGTTGTCAAATCAGCATCCATTGAAGTCTCCATCGAGGTCGTATCGTCGATCGTCGTGGTTTCCTGCACATCCAGCTCAGTAGTCATTAAGCTATCTTCTGCTGGTGGTATCACATCTGTTGAAATCTCCTCCAATGTCGACGTCGTCGTTGCCAACGGGATCTGCTCCACCATTGTCGTCGCTGACGTCAAGGTTCCCGTAGACGATGGTACAACGTCCATCGAGTTCGGCGTTAAAGTCGGTAAAGATGCCATCGAGTTCTCAAGAACAGGTAATTACACGACTTATGCACCAGATGAAATAATCTAGGTGATCCTTACACCGTCGACGACAGTAACAAACTGAGCGACCTGCTGTCTAGGACTCGCTTATATACATGCACCGGATGGAATAATACGCAAGTCAAATCAAGAACCATTTACTATAATACTAGAGTCAAAACAACATTAAAAATAGAAGGACCATCAACGAAAAGCCAGCACATTTGGAAGCACCGACAACGAAAAGGCAGCACATTTAGAAGCACCGACTACGAAAAGGCAGCACATTTGGAAGCACCGACTACGAAAAGGCAGCACATTTGGAAGCACCGACAACGAAAAGGCAGCACATTTGGAAGCACCGACTACGAAAAGGCAGCACATTTGGAAGCACCGACTACGAAAAGGCAGCACATTTGGAAGCACCGACTACGAAAAGGCAACACATTTGGAAGCACCGACAACGAAAAGGCAGCACATTTGGAAGCACCGACAACGAAAAGGCAGCACATTTGGAAGCACCGACAACGAAAAGGCAGCACATTTGGAAGCACCGACAACGAAAAGGCAGCACATTTGGAAGCACCGACAACGAAAAGGCAGCACATTTGGAAGCTCCATCAACAAAAAAAGGCAAAAAGGAAGCACAAGTTACGAGATCTATGTCTTAGTTAGAAATCAGAATACAAGAAATAAAAACATTAAATTCTTATAATTTAAATTATTTATTTTATTGCTTTACACTATACAAATGCAAGTAAAACAAGCCATTATTGTATGTAGCCAGCATTCCTCAGTTCCTTGAGTATGAAGGATATTTCTTTGATGCAAGAATAGTTTCCTGCACAAAGCGAACCATGTAGAAGTCTTAGCCGGTCAACCAATATGTTTGGATCTTTCCATGATGTGTAATCATTCTCTTCTACCACCATCTTCCTTGCACCTTTATAATTATTATGATCTCTGGTGTCTTCCGTTTTACCACCAACCGCAGGGTAACTTTCATGTTTGAGACGGTGATCATCACAAGCTTGATCAGATTTATTTAATATATCACGTCGTTTCCATCGTTTCGGTCTCAGGACACCGCCACATTCTTCAATCTTGGCAGCTTTAGGTGCTTCATCATAGTCTATGTCTTTGTAAACAGCCTCAGAGTCACTGTAACAATCACCGTAGAAGGAATCGTCTTCACCCAATTTACCGTAATAATTCGTTGTTGATGATGTTGAAGTGTCTTCATCGTCTTCATGCTTCCTTTTTAGGAGTCCATCATTTTTACAAAGTAGGAAAGATCTACTTGAATTCGGCTGGAATATATTCTCACTTTTCACGTTAAGGATTCTTCCTTTGTCTTCATTCTTCCGTAAATCATCAACCTCCTTCAATTTAAGTTCGTTGTCGAGATCGGAAGAGCCAAGAAAATTATTGGCGTAATGCAGATCACTCTTCCTTAGGCTAGTAGATTCATCGTTGTCCTCTAGCCTGTACGCAGGCTTGGCGCTACAAGTTCTGCCATGTCTTTTTAGGCTCTCTCTCCGCGTAAACGACTTGCTACATCTAACACAACTTATCATATTGCGCAGTGGATTTTTAACACAGTCATTCTTCTCGTGTTGTCTTTTATTCTTTCTCAAGATATACTCTTTACTGCAAAACTTACACCTATGTTCTTTCGATACAGCGTCAGATCCCAAATCGGAATTCATATTAGTTACTGAGACTAACGTCAGATACCAATTGAGTGTTTTAAATTAGATCCAATACTTAAATAGAAATATTTTCATATTTCATCAGCGAGAATTAATATATCTCATGCAAAAGTACTTTATGCATGTAGTTCTGCTTTTCAACAACAGATGTCGCCACATGTTGCTTGCAGGTAAATAATATTTAGTTCTTTTATGCGGGATGCGGGATGCTCACTAACGATCGCAAAAGAAGGATGGCTTCGCTAGACTCCAAGGAAAAGGAAGTTCGTCTTGCATGTTGGTGCTCCACAGATGTCTCATGGCGTAATATTAATTTGACTGAGTAATGATATTTTTTAATTCCACCTGATAAAAATATTGCAAGTTTTGATTTAGTAGCAGAAATTATCGAATTAAATGTAACTCCAAATAAAATGACATGTCTCATTAGTCAAAAAAAAAATCCATGCAGACAGCGGTTTCTCAGAATAGTCAGAAACACTTGAAGAAACCACAGGAATGATTGCAAGAACACGGGAAAAACCATCAAAATACTGACAAGAATAATCAGGAGCACACGGGAAAAACCATCAAAATACTGACAAGAATAATCAGGAGCACACGGAGAAAACCATCATAATATTAACAAGAATAATCAGGAGCACACGGAGAAAACCATCATAATATTGACCAGATTAATCAAAAGTACTCGGAGAAAACCACCACATGTTTTCTTTGATATCATAAAATTACAGGAAAAAATATTTAAAAATAAAAATAAATTAATAAAAAAATACATAAATTTCTGGCTTGTACAAGAACTCTATCTTTGCTCAACAATGATAAGTTTACAAGCTAGCAGAAACTGTTTATGCATTTTTTTATTAATTTATTTTTATTTTTAAATATTTTTTCCTGTAATTTTATGATATCAAAGAAAACATGTGGTGGTTTTCTCCGAGTACTTTTGATTAATCTGGTCAATATTATGATGGTTTTCTCCGTGTGCTCCTGATTATTCTTGTTAATATTATGATGGTTTTCTCCGTGTGCTCCTGATTATTCTTGTCAGTATTTTGATGGTTTTTCCCGTGTGCTCCTGATTATTCTTGTCAGTATTTTGATGGTTTTTCCCGTGTTCTTGCAATCATTCCTGTGGTTTCTTCAAGTGTTTCTGACTATTCTGAGAAACCGCTGTCTGCATGGATTTTTTTTTTGACTAATGAGACATGTCATTTTATTTGGAGTTACATTTAATTCGATAATTTCTGCTACTAAATCTAAACTTGCAATATTTTTATCAGGTGGAATTAAAAAATATCATTACTCAGTCAAATTAATATTACGCCATGAGACATCTGTGGAGCACCAACATGCAAGACGAACTTCCTTTTCCTTGGAGTCTAGCGAAGCCATCCTTCTTTTGCGATCGTTAGTGAGCATCCCGCATCCCGCATAAAAGAACTAAATATTATTTACCTGCAAGCAACATGTGGCGACATCTGTTGTTGAAAAGCAGAACTACATGCATAAAGTACTTTTGCATGAGATATATTAATTCTCGCTGATGAAATATGAAAATATTTCTATTTAAGTATTGGATCTAATTTAAAACACTCAATTGGTATCTGACGTTAGTCTCAGTAACTAATATGAATTCCGATTTGGGATCTGACGCTGTATCGAAAGAACATAGGTGTAAGTTTTGCAGTAAAGAGTTTATCTTGAGAAAGAATAAAAGACAACACGAGAAGAATGATTGTGTTAAAAATCCACTGCGCAATATGATAAGTTGTGTTAGATGTAGCAAGTCGTTTACGCGGAGAGAGAGCCTAAAAAGACATGGCAGAACTTGTAGCGCCAAGCCTGCGTACAGGCTAGAGGACAACGATGAATCTACTAGCCTAAGGAAGAGTGATCTGCATTACGCCAATAATTTTCTTGGCTCTTCCGATCTCGACAACGAACTTAAATTGAAGGAGGTTGATGATTTACGGAAGAATGAAGACAAAGGAAGAATCCTTAACGTGAAAAGTGAGAATATATTAGTAGATGTATTTGGTTCGTTCTGGGACAAGGGAGGGGGGAGGGGGATTCGGGGATTATGTCACTTCCTTCGACCATGCACGCACGAAAAAGTATCCCGTTACGTTCATCACCCATGTTGGATTACGTCACTTCCGCCGGCCATACACGCACGAAAAAGTGTCCCGTTATGTTCATCAGCCATGCACGCACGAAAAAGTGTCCCGTTACGTTCATCAACCATGCACGCACGAAAAAGTATCCCGTTACGTTCATCACCCATGTTGGATTACGTCACTTCCGCCGGCCATACACGCACGAAAAAGTGTCCCGTTATGTTCATCAGCCATGTACGCACGAAAAAATGTCCCGTTACGTAACGAACGAACGGAGGAGGACGGACAGACCAGCTCGCCAGGACGTCTCGCTCTGAAAAGTATTAGGCGGTAATAAACAGCCAGGAGGTAACGAATATAAGCCTACTTCTACACGTGTTATGAACGCCGGATACATACGGCCAGGCAACCATGTGTTTTGGCGCGCTCTACTTCCACGACGCGCAACGGCACCGGCAAGTTTTTATTACTACCTCCTCTCAAGTTCTGATCTCCTAATACTTCACAGCAGAGAAGCGCTGTTGGTCGGAGCCTGTAGGTACTTCCTTCGCACACCTAACCTAACCTAACCTAACCTAACCTAACCTAAACTAACCTCACCTAACCTAATCCATATGCTAATCTATGCTAACCTAACCTAACCTAACCTAACCTAACCTAAACTAAACTAAACTAAACTAACCTCACCTAACCTAATCCATATGCTAATCTATGCTAACCTAGCCTAATCCATGCCAATCTATGCTAATCCATGTCAATCTATGCCAATCCGTATGCCAATCTATGCTAATTCGTATACCAATCTATGCTAACCTGTATGCCAATCTATGCTAATCCGTATGCCAATCTATGCTAATTTATATGTTAATCCATGCTAATCCATTTGCCATTTTGTATTTCTAGTAATTTCCACCAACTTCGAATCGTGACGTCACCGTTGCACTTTTCGTCACGGCCGCCATCTAGGTGATCCTTACACCGTCGACGACAGTAACAAACTGAGCGACCTGCTGTCTAGGACTCGCTTATATACATGCACCGGATGGAATAATACGCAAGTCAAATCAAGAACCATTTACTATAATACTAGAGTCAAAACAACATTAAAAATAGAAGGACCATCAACGAAAAGGCAGCACATTTGGAAGCACCGACAACGAAAAGGCAGCACATTTGGAAGCACCGACTACGAAAAGGCAGCACATTTGGAAGCACCGACTACGAAAAGGCAGCACATTTGGAAGCACCGACAACGAAAAGGCAGCACATTTGGAAGCACCGACTACGAAAAGGCAGCACATTTGGAAGCACCGACTACGAAAAGGCAGCACATTTGGAAGCACCGACTACGAAAAGGCAACACATTTGGAAGCACCGACAACGAAAAGGCAGCACATTTGGAAGCACCGACAACGAAAAGGCAGCACATTTGGAAGCACCGACAACGAAAAGGCAGCACATTTGGAAGCACCGACAACGAAAAGGCAGCACAATTGGAAGCACCGACAACGAAAAGGCAGCACATTTGGAAGCTCCATCAACAAAAAAAGGCAAAAAGGAAGCACAAGTTACGAGATCTATGTCTTAGTTAGAAATCAGAATACAAGAAATAAAAACATTAAATTCTTATAATTTAAATTATTTATTTTATTGCTTTACACTATACAAATGCAAGTAAAACAAGCCATTATTGTATGTAGCCAGCATTCCTCAGTTCCTTGAGTATGAAGGATATTTCTTTGATGCAAGAATAGTTTCCTGCACAAAGCGAACCATGTAGAAGTCTTAGCCGGTCAACCAATATGTTTGGATCTTTCCATGATGTGTAATCATTCTCTTCTACCACCATCTTCCTTGCACCTTTATAATTATTATGATCTCTGGTGTCTTCCGTTTTACCACCAACCGCAGGGTAACTTTCATGTTTGAGACGGTGATCATCACAAGCTTGATCAGATTTATTTAATATATCACGTCGTTTCCATCGTTTCGGTCTCAGGACACCGCCACATTCTTCAATCTTGGCAGCTTTAGGTGCTTCATCATAGTCTATGTCTTTGTAAACAGCCTCAGAGTCACTGTAACAATCACCGTAGAAGGAATCGTCTTCACCCAATTTACCGTAATAATTCGATGTTGATGATGTTGAAGTGTCTTCATCGTCTTCATGCTTCCTTTTTAGGAGTCCATCATTTTTACAAAGTAGGAAAGATCTACTTGAATTCGGCTGGAATATAAGTAGATGTATTTGGTTCGTTCTGGGACAGGGGAGGGGGGAGGGGGATTCGGGGATTATGTCACTTCCTTCGACCATGCACGCACGAAAAAGTATCCCGTTACGTTCATCACCCATGTTGGATTACGTCACTTCCGCCGGCCATACACGCACGAAAAAGTGTCCCGTTATGTTCATCAGCCATGCACGCACGAAAAAGTGTCCCGTTACGTTCATCAGCCATGCACGCACGAAAAAGTATCCCGTTACGTTCATCACCCATGTTGGATTACGTCACTTCCGCCGGCCATACACGCACGAAAAAGTGTCCCGTTATGTTCATCAGCCATGTACGCACGAAAAAATGTCCCGTTACGTAACGAACGAACGGAGGAGGACGGACAGACCAGCTCGCCAGGACGTCTCGCTCTGAAAAGTATTAGGCGGTAATAAACAGCCAGGAGGTAACGAATATAAGTCTACTTCTACACGTGTTATGAACGCCGGATACATACGGCCAGGCAACCATGTGTTTTGGCGCGCTCTACTTCCACGACGCGCAACGGCACCGGCAAGTTTTTATTACTACCTCCTCTCAAGTTCTGATCTCCTAATACTTCACAGCAGAGAAGCGCTGTTGGTCGGAGCCTGTAGGTACTTCCTTCGCACACCTAACCTAACCTAACCTAACCTAACCTAACCTAAACTAACCTCACCTAACCTAATCCATATGCTAATCTATGCTAACCTAACCTAACCTAACCTAACCTAACCTAACCTAAACTAAACTAAACTAAACTAACCTCACCTAACCTAATCCATATGCTAATCCATGCTAACCTAGCCTAACCTAACCTAACCTAACCTAACCTAACCTAAACTAACCTAACCTAACCTAATCCATATGCTAATCTATGCTATGCTAACCTAACCTAACCTAACCTAACCTAACCTAAACTAACCTCACCTAACCTAATCCATATGCTAATCTATGCTAACCTAACCTAACCTAACCTAACCTAACCTAACCTAAACTAAACTAAACTAAACTAACCTCACCTAACCTAATCCATATGCTAATCTATGCTAACCTAGCCTAACCTAACCTAACCTAACCTAACCTAACCTAAACTAACCTAACCTAACCTAATCCATATGCTAATCTATGCTATGCTAACCTAACCTAACCTAACCTAACCTAACCTAAACTAAACTAAAATAAACTAAACTAAACTAAACCTAACCTAACCTAACCTAACCTAACCTAACCTAACCTAATCCATATGCTAATCTATGCTAACCTAACCTAACCTAACCTAATCCATATGCTAATCTATGCTAACCTAACCTAACCTAAACTAAACTAAACTAAACTAACCTAACCTAATCCATATGCTAATCTATGCTAACCTAACCTAACCTAAACTAAACTAAACTAAACCTAACCTAACCTAACCTAACCTAACCTACCCAAACCTAACCTAACCTAACCTAACCTAACCTAATCCATATGCTAATCTATGCTAACCTAACCTAACCTAACCTAACCTAATCCATATGCTAATCTATGCTAACCTAACCTAACCTAACCTAACCTAATCCATATGCTAATCTATGCTAACCTAACCTAATCCATGCCAATCTATGCTAATCCATGTCAATCTATGCCAATCCGTATGCCAATCTATGCTAATTCGTATACCAATCTATGCTAACCTGTATGCCAATCTATGCTAATCCGTATGCCAATCTATGCTAATTTATATGTTAATCCATGCTAATCCATTTGCCATTTTGTATTTCTAGTAATTTCCACCAACTTCGAATCGTGACGTCACCGTTGCACTTTTCGTCACGGCCGCCATCTTGGATTCGAATTTTTTTTTCGAACTTCAACTTTTCGAAATTTGATGTAAACATCAGCCGCCATCTTTTGCCTTCCTTAATACATACCTAAGACGTCACATTTGAAATTAAAATTATTATACAGCCACCATCTTTAATTCCAGCACAGACTACCAGATGGCGCTAAATTCAAAAATTAGTTGCCATAGGCGAAGCCATCTTGGTCCTCAAGTTGGTTGGTAGATGTCGCTAGTATCGCGCGCCAAATTCAAAAATTAGTTGCCAGAGGCGCCGCCATCTTTAATTCTTAAAGTTACTGCCGGAGCGCGCCACCGTCGCCATCTTTAATTCTTAAATTTACTGCCGGATGTCGCCAAGTCGGTAGCCTGTATTCACCAAGTTCTCTGTTGCCGCCATCTTTAATTCATAAAGTCGCTACCAGATGGCGCCACTGTCGGCCATCTTTAGTTCAAGGCATTGTCGCCGGATGATGACAAGTTTGAATTTAAAAAACCTACAAGTGTTATGCAATGTGTAACCAGTCGAGACAAGTCGAGATAAGTTTGGAACATGAAGCCATATTCTAAACTACGTTTAATATATATATGTATGCTTGTACTAGAACTCTAACTTTGCACATCAAAGAGAAGTTCACAAGCTAGCAGAATCAGATTTTGAATTTTATTCGTTTATATTTTTAATTTTTAAATATTTTTTTTGTTGTAATTTTATGATATCAAACAAAACTTGTGGCGGTTTTCTCCGTGTGCTTCCGATTATCCTTGTCAATATTATGGTGGTTTTCTCAGTGTGCTCCCGTTTATTCTTGACAATATTATGTTGGATTTCTCCGTGTGCTCCTTATTATTCTTGTCAATATTATGGTAGTTTTCTCCGGGTGCTCCTGTTCGTTCTTGTCAATATTATGGTGGTTTTCTTAGTGTGCTCCTGATTATTATTGTCAATATTTTGATAGTTTTCTCCGTGTGCTTCCGATTATTCTTGACAATATTATTGTGGTTTTCTCCGTGTGCTCCTGATTATACTTGACAATATTTTGATGGTTTTCTCGGGGTGCTTTTGATTATTCCTGACTAGACATCTGATGGTTTTCTCCGAGTGCTTCTGGTTACTGATGAGGAATTGATCTCTGCATGAAGGATTTTTTTACTTAATGAGGCATGTAATTTTTATTCAAGGTTGCATTTAATTAGTGAACTTCTGCCACTGAATCATCACTTGTAATATTTTTATCAGGTGGATATTTAAAAAAATCATTTCTCAGTCGAATAATAATAATCTATGAGAAATCTAAGAAGCACTAACAGGAAGGTCGAACTTCCTTCTCCTTGGAGTCTAGCGAAACTAACCTTCCTTTGCGATCGATAGTGAGCATTCCGCATCCCGCATTAATGAAATAGATATTATTTACCTGCAAGCAACACGTGGCGACATCTTTTGATGACAGCCAGAACTACTTGCATCAATTTGCTTTGCATTAGATAACTTAACTCTCGCTGATGAAATATTTAAAAAATTCTATTTAAGAAATGGTTCCAATTGGAGAAAACTGACAGTTTGTATCTAACATTAGTCACAGAAGCTACCATGGATCATGGTTTGTTATCTGCAGCTGAATCGGAAGGAAGCCACTGTAGATACTGTGGCAAGGATTTTGTCATGAGAAGGAATGCTAGACGTCATGAGAAGAATGATTGTGCTAGAAACCCACTACGCAACATGTTAAGCTGTAATCGTTGTAGCAGGTTGTTAACACGAATTGACAGCTTAAAAAGACATGGTAGAACATGTAAAGTCAAGACTACTTACGGCATAGAGGACACCGATGAATCCACTAGACTAAAGAAGAGTGATCTGCATTACGACAATAATTTTCCTTGTCCTGAGCGTGATGGTATTAGCTCACCCGATCGTGAGGAAGAACATAAATTGAAGGATGCTAATGGCTTCGGGAAGACTGAAACTAATGTAAGTATCAACACCGTGAAAAGTGAGAATACATTCAAGCCTATATTCAGTAGATCCTCCATTCTTTGTAAAAATGATGGACTCCTAGAAAGGAAGCATGAAGACGATGAAGACACTTCGACATCATCGATAGCGAATTCATACGGTAATCTGGGTGAAGAGGATGTCTTCTACAGTGATTGTTACAGTGACTCTGATGCTGTTGACAAAGGCATAGACTGTGATGAAGCACCTAGAGCTGACAAGATCGAAGAATGTGGCGATGTCCTGAGACCGAAACGATGGAAACGTCGTGTTATAATAAATAAATCTGATAATGCTTATTATGATCACTGGGACGATTGTGATTATAAAAGAATTTATAATAAACAAGCAAGTAAGATGGTGGTAGAAGAGATTGATTACACGTCATGGATAGATCCAAACATATTGGTTGACCGGCTAAGACTTCTACATGGCTCGCTTTGTGCAGGAAACTATTCGTGCATCAAAGAAATATCCTTCATAATCAAAGAACTGAGGAGAGCTGGCTACATACAATAATGGCTTCTTTTACTTGTATTTGGGTAATGTTGAGAAGTAATTAAATATTGAAAGTAAAAATTTAATATTTTTATTTCTTGTATTCCGATTTCCAACTAAGCCTGTGTGTTTCCGCTACTGTATGTATGATCATTCCGTTTCCTGTGTGTACTGTGTGTACGTTCCGTTTCCTGTGTGTACTGTGTGTACGTTCCGTTTCCTGTGTATAATGTATGTACGTTCCGTTTCCTGTGTGTACTGTGTGTACGTTCCGTTTCCTATGTGTACTGTGTGTACGTTCCGATTCCTGTGTGTACTGTGTGTACGTTCCGTTTCCTGTGTGTACTGTGTGTACGTTCCGTTTCCTGTGTGTACTGTGTATACGTTCCATTTCCTGTGTGTACTGTGTGTACGTTCCGTTTCCTGTTTGTACTGTGTGTACGTTCAGTTTCCTGTGTGTACTGTGTGTACGTTCTGTTTCCTGTGTGTACTTTGTGTACGTTCCGTTTCCTGTGTGTACTGTGTGTACGTTTTGTTTCCTGTGTGTACTTTGTGTACGTTCCGTTTCCTGTGTGTACTGTGTGTACGTTCCGTTTCCTATGTGTACTGTGTGTACGTTCCGATTCCTGTGTGTACTGTGTGTACGTTCCTTTTCCTGTGTGTACTGTGTGTACGTTCCGTTTCCTGTGTGTACTGTGTATACGTTCCATTTCCTGTGTGTACTGTGTGTACGTTCCGTTTCCTGTTTGTACTGTGTGTACGTTCAGTTTCCTGTGTGTACTGTGTGTACGTTCTGTTTCCTGTGTGTACTTTGTGTACGTTCCGTTTCCTGAGTGTACTGTGTGTACGTTTTGTTTCTTGTGTGTACTTTGTGTACGTTCCGTTTCCTGTGTGTACTGTGTGTACGTTCCGTTTCCTGTGTGTACTGTGTGTACGTTCAGTTTCCTGTGTGTACTGTGTGTAGATTGCGTGTTGGAGCCGAGTAGACTTGTATCCATGTAGCTTCATAGACATGTAGTTTCGTAGCAATGCGGTCTTTTAGTCATGCAGTCTCACAGTCATGTTTAACTCGGAACCAGCTAGATCCTTTTAAACTCGTAGCCTTGTAGCATCGTAGTCTCTTAGACTCGTACCATTGTAGCCCAATATCATTGGAGCTGTTGAAAGAAAAGGCAGTTGGATCATTTGGAGCTGTTGGAGCTGTTGGAGCATTTGGAGCTGTTGGAGCTAAGAAGTAGTCGTTGCACGTCTATGCAGGGCTAAATGTTTATAAGATTGCTGGCTTTCGCAAGAAATCCTGTAGTAGGATAGAAATTGTGTAATAAATATTATGTTTGTAAAAGACTTTGTGGTGTTTTATTTCTCGAACCTTACACTTTTCTGGTATTTAAATTAAATTATATTTTAGCTTCGTCCAGGATCGTGCCAAGGACCTTAGTCGACCTAATTAATCAGTATATTGTTTGCAAATTTATTTAATGAATTTTTAACTTTTTCCTGAATTTCTAGGTTAATTATTACGAATATTCCAAAGATGTTGGTCTTGATGTCTGATAGGATGATGGTAGTAGAGGATTTATTTCTCTTTAAGAATGTTGAACATGGTTTCTTGAAATTATTATTTTTTTTTTCATAAAATTAAACTTTATTGCATCGATATAGTATCGAACCAAGGACTGGAGCGGATCGAATCAATATGTAAGTTAATGAGTGATTATTTTGATGAATTTTGGATTTTTTCCTGAATTCCTAACTAAATAATTACGGTTTTTCTAGATGGCGGCCAAATTTCAAGATGTCTGGTGTCACAGTAATAAATGATTACTGCACTCTAGTGGATAAGAACTAAACTAACATGGCGCCAGCGTACTCTCGCTGACGATACAATGATGATGGCTTCCAGCATCGAAGACAAGATGGCGGACATGGCATCATACTAGATGACATTATATATACTTTGAAAAAAAAGTGGTGGGAGTCAGTCTGCCTGCAGCCACCACGAGGGAAGGATCGGTCGCCATTTTTTTTGCCCTCACCAGATTCGAACCGAGGACTCCGAGCTCAGTGTCGTAAAAGTTTTTTTTTTTTATAAATTTAAAAATTTTTTTTCATTAAACTCGGATAATATATTTAAAGATGTCGGCCGTAACGGAAATTGCAACGGTGATGTCATCATCCAATATGGTTACTTGGAATAATGTAATCGGATGGATGGTTTGTTTGTCGCAAATATAAATGAAAAGCCATTCCCTTGCATTACTCTATCAAACCTAAACATATAAATGCATACATATATATATTAAACGTAGTTTAGAATATGGCTTCATGTTCCAAACTTATCTCGACTTGTCTCGACTGGTTACACATTGCATAACACTTGTAGGTTTTTTAAATTCAAACTTGTCATCATCCGGCGACAATGCCTTGAACTAAAGATGGCCGACAGTGGCGCCATCTGGTAGCGACTTTATGAATTAAAGATGGCGGCAACAGAGAACTTGGTGAATACAGGCTACCGACTTATCGACATCCGGCAGTAAATTTAAGAATTAAAGATGGCGACGGTGGCGCGCTCCGGCAGTAACTTTAAGAATTAAAGATGGCGGCGCCTCTGGCAACTAATTTTTGAATTTGGCGCGCGATACTAGCGACATCTACCAACCAACTTGAGGACCAAGATGGCTTCGCCTATGGCAACTAATTTTTGAATTTAGCGCCATCTGGTAGTCTGTGCTGGAATTAAAGATGGTGGCTGTATAATAATTTTAATTTCAAATGTGACGTCTTAGGTATGTATTAAGGAAGGCAAAAGATGGCGGCTGATGTTTACATCAAATTTCGAAAAGTTGAAGTTCGAAAAAAAAATTCGAATCCAAGATGGCGGCCGTGACGAAAAGTGCAACGGTGACGTCACGATTCGAAGTTGGTGGAAATTACTAGAAATACAAAATGGCAAATGGATTAGCATGGATTAACATATAAATTAGCATAGATTGGCATACGGATTAGCATAGATTGGCATACAGGTTAGCATAGATTGGTATACGAATAAGCATAGATTGGCATACGGATTGGCATAGATTGACATGGATTAGCATAGATTGGCATGGATTAGGTTAGGTTAGCATAGATTAGCATATGGATTAGGTTAGGTTAGGTTAGGTTAGGTTAGCATAGATTAGCATATGGATTAGGTTAGGTTAGGTTAGGTTAGGTTAGCATAGATTAGCATATGGATTAGGTTAGGTTAGGTTAGGTTAGGTTAGGTTTGGGTAGGTTAGGTTAGGTTAGGTTAGGTTAGGTTTAGTTTAGTTTAGTTTAGTTTAGTTTAGGTTAGGTTAGGTTAGCATAGATTAGCATATGGATTAGGTTAGGTTAGTTTAGTTTAGTTTAGTTTAGGTTAGGTTAGGTTAGCATAGATTAGCATATGGATTAGGTTAGGTTAGGTTAGGTTAGCATAGATTAGCATATGGATTAGGTTAGGTTAGGTTAGGTTAGGTTAGGTTAGGTTAGGTTTAGTTTAGTTTAGTTTATTTTAGTTTAGTTTAGGTTAGGTTAAGTTAGGTTAGGTTAGGTTAGCATAGCATAGATTAGCATATGGATTAGGTTAGGTTAGGTTAGTTTAGGTTAGGTTAGGTTAGGTTAGGTTAGGTTAGGCTAGGTTAGCATAGATTAGCATATGGATTAGGTTAGGTGAGGTTAGTTTAGTTTAGTTTAGTTTAGGTTAGGTTAGGTTAGGTTAGGTTAGCATAGATTAGCATATGGATTAGGTTAGGTGAGGTTAGTTTAGGTTAGGTTAGGTTAGGTTAGGTTAGGTTAGGTGTGCGAAGGAAGTACCTACAGGCTCCGACCAACAGCGCTTCTCTGCTGTGAAGTATTAGGAGATCAGAACTTGAGAGGAGGTAGTAATAAAAACTTGCCGGTGCCGTTGCGCGTCGTGGAAGTAGAGCGCGCCAAAACACATGGTTGCCTGGCCGTATGTATCCGGCGTTCATAACACGTGTAGAAGTAGGCTTATATTCGTTACCTCCTGGCTGTTTATTACCGCCTAATACTTTTCAGAGCGAGACGTCCTGGCGAGCTGGTCTGTCCGTCCTCCTCCGTTCGTTCGTTACGTAACGGGACATTTTTTCGTGCGTACATGGCTGATGAACATAACGGGACACTTTTTCGTGCGTGTATGGCCGGCGGAAGTGACGTAATCCAACATGGGTGATGAACGTAACGGGATACTTTTTCGTGCGTGCATGGCTGATGAACGTAACGGGACACTTTTTCGTGCGTGCATGGCTGATGAACATAACGGGACACTTTTTCGTGCGTGTATGGCCGGCGGAAGTGACGTAATCCAACATGGGTGATGAACGTAACGGGATACTTTTTCGTGCGTGCATGGTCGAAGGAAGTGACATAATCCCCGAATCCCCCTCCCCCCTCCACTGTCCCAGAACGAACCAAATACATCTACTTATATTCCAGCCGAATTCAAGTAGATCTTTCCTACTTTGTAAAAATGATGGACTCCTAAAAAGGAAGCATGAAGACGATGAAGACACTTCAACATCATCAACATCGAATTATTACGGTAAATTGGGTGAAGACGATTCCTTCTACGGTGATTGTTACAGTGACTCTGAGGCTGTTTACAAAGACATAGACTATGATGAAGCACCTAAAGCTGCCAAGATTGAAGAATGTGGCGGTGTCCTGAGACCGAAACGATGGAAACGACGTGATATATTAAATAAATCTGATCAAGCTTGTGATGATCACCGTCTCAAACATGAAAGTTACCCTGCGGTTGGTGGTAAAACGGAAGACACCAGAGATCATAATAATTATAAAGGTGCAAGGAAGATGGTGGTAGAAGAGAATGATTACACATCATGGAAAGATCCAAACAAATTGGTTGACCGGCTAAGACTTCTACATGGTTCGCTTTGTGCAGGAAACTATTCTTGCATCAAAGAAATATCCTTCATACTCAAGGAACTGAGGAATGCTGGCTACATACAATAATGGCTTGTTTTACTTGCATTTGTATAGTGTAAAGCAATAAAATAAATAATTTAAATTATAAGAATTTAATGTTTTTATTTCTTGTATTCTGATTTCTAACTAAGACATAGATCTCGTAACTTGTGCTTCCTTTTTGCCTTTTTTTGTTGATGGAGCTTCCAAATGTGCTGCCTTTTCGTTGTCGGTGCTTCCAATTGTGCTGCCTTTTCGTTGTCGGTGCTTCCAAATGTGCTGCCTTTTCGTTGTCGGTGCTTCCAAATGTGCTGCCTTTTCGTTGTCGGTGCTTCCAAATGTGCTGCCTTTTCGTTGTCGGTGCTTCCAAATGTGTTGCCTTTTCGTAGTCGGTGCTTCCAAATGTGCTGCCTTTTCGTAGTCGGTGCTTCCAAATGTGCTGCCTTTTCGTAGTCGGTGCTTCCAAATGTGCTGCCTTTTCGTTGTCGGTGCTTCCAAATGTGCTGCCTTTTCGTAGTCGGTGCTTCCAAATGTGCTGCCTTTTCGTAGTCGGTGCTTCCAAATGTGCTGCCTTTTCGTTGTCGGTGCTTCCAAATGTGCTGCCTTTTCGTTGATGGTCCTTCTATTTTTAATGTTGTTTTGACTCTAGTATTATAGTAAATGGTTCTTGATTTGACTTGCGTATTATTCCATCCGGTGCATGTATATAAGCGAGTCCTAGACAGCAGGTCGCTCAGTTTGTTACTGTCGTCGACGGTGTAAGGATCACCTAGATTATTTCATCTGGTGCATAAGTCGTGTAATTACCTGTTCTTGAGAACTCGATGGCATCTTTACCGACTTTAACGCCGAACTCGATGGACGTTGTACCATCGTCTACGGGAACCTTGACGTCAGCGACGACAATGGTGGAGCAGATCCCGTTGGCAACGACGACGACGTCGACATTGGAGGAGATTTCAACAGATGTGATACCACCAGCAGAAGATAGCTTAATGACTACTGAGCTGGATGTGCAGGAAACCACGACGATCGACGATACGACCTCGATGGAGACTTCAATGGATGCTGATTTGACAACTAGCGAACATCGGTGCTGTTACTGCGACAAGATTTTCTCAAACAACAGCAATGCCCGGCGACACGAGAGGAGCGAATGTGCCAAGAACCTATATCGTAAAATGTTTGTTTGTGAGAAATGTCATAAGCAGTTTGCCAGAAAAGATAATATGAAAACGCACATGAAGGCATGCAAAGGTCCTGCTGTGCGGCAGAAAGTAAAGGTTTCGGCGCAACAACGATGCATCGATGTGCATAAGAGAATGCCTGGAAATGGTACTACTGTTGCAACGTCTGTATCTGGATCGGGTCTGAAAGGATCGTCTTCATCACCACGGTATCCTTGCAGCTACTGTGATACGTCGTTCGCATTTTCCCATGATGCACGAAGACATGAGCGGAGCAAATGCACGAAGAATCCTTCTCGCATGAAGTTTCGATGTGATGAGTGCCTTAAATGGTTTACTCGAATTGACAGTTTGCGACATCATGCGAAAAAATGTAAAGGTGGAGTCTGTGCTCCTACTGCTGAACTACCTGCCGACATTTCGGCTCCTCGCTTTAGATTGGAGACGCGAAAGCGTACAACCAAAAAAACAGATGCCCAGCAACCGATTGTTATGACGTCTGAACATGGAACTAAACCTAAGACTGTGTTCGGAGCATTACAAGTGAACGATAATGGCTTCTACTTGGCGCAGTCTGCATTTCGTGGAACTTTGAAAGAATACTATTATCTAAATACGTTCGGTGAGTCGAAGGACATTTGTAATTTTCTTGACGATATCAGACAGAAGATAATCAATCAGCTTACTGATGATGTAGCAACAAACGGACCTTTGAAATATAACTTGTGGTTGGACTGTATATATGGAAAGCCATATCCGTTCGATGACAAAGTGAAGAAGTGTGCATTCAAGACATCGGCTGCAGTAATTTACAGTTCTAACGATGTGAAGCAAACTGTTAAAAACGGTATCCAGAAACTCTGTCAAGAAGAGGTGGACTATGTCTGTAAAGGTTCTGGCTGGACTCTGTCTAGTATAAACCGATTGGAGCTAAGAATTAGTCATTTCACACCGCTGCGGAACTAAATGATTATAAGATTGCTGGCTTTCGTAAGTGATCCTGTAGTAGAATAGAAATTATGTAATAAATATTATGTTTGTAAAAGAACTTGCGGTGTTTAATTCCTCGAACCTTACACTTTAGTGGTGCTTTTTTAAAATATTAAAGTTGTTTTGTATCGGCCTGGGATCGTACCAAGGACCTTAGTCGATCTAATTAATCAGTTTATTGATCGGAAATTTATTTAATGATTTCTGAACTTTTTCCCGGATCTCTAGCATTAAAATTACGCATTTCCAATATGGTGGTCTTGATGTCTGATAGGATGGTGGTCGTAGAGGATTTAGAGTCTCTTTACGAATGTTGAATATGGTTTATTGAAATTATTATTTTTTACATAAAATTAAACATTATTGCATCGATCAAGTATCGAACCAAGGACAGGAGCGGATCGAATCAATATGTAAATTAATGAGTGATTTATTTAACGAATTTAGAAATTTTTCCCGAATTTCTAGCTAAATAATTACGGACTTTTAATATGGCGTCCAAATTTCAAGATGGCGGGCACCTTAGTAATAAATGATTACTGCACTCTAGCGGATAAGAACTAAACTAACATGGCGTCGGTGCACTCTAGCGGCCGAAAACAAGATGGTGGTCTCCAGCAACGAAGACAAGATGGCGGACATGACGTCATACTAGGTGACGATATATCTGCTTTAAGAAAAGTGGTGGGAGTCAGTCTGCCTGCAGCCACCATTAAGGAAGGAGCCTGTCGCCATTTTTAATTTTTTTTGCCCTCACCTGGTTCGAACCGAGGACTCCGAACTCCGTGTCGTTAATGTTTGTTTTTTATAAATGTTTTATTAAAATTTTATTATTTAATTTTTTTTATAATTTTTAAAAAATTTTTTATTAAAATCGGATAGTAAATAAAAAAAGTTAAAGATGGCGGCCGTAACGAAAAATGCATCGGTGACGACATAATCCAAGATGGTGGTCATGGTACCCTTATTCCTAGAAATGGCTTATAAGCGGCTATCTCTTAGGAGTTTTAAGCCAGTTTTAGGAATTAGGGTTCTTTCTAGGGCAAAACGACTTTTGAGGATTTTCGAAATCCTGATTTTCGAATTGAGGAATTTTTCGCGAATTTTTGGCGGAACTTTTTTACACAGAAATGGAAATTTTGGCGATTTTTAGGAATTTTGGGCAAATTTTGCCCAATTTTGGCGGATTTTGACACATTTTGAGGATCAAATTCAAGGTCAAGGTCAAAGGTCAAGGTCACAACCATCCAAGATGGCCGCCGTGACGTCACAATCCAAGATGGCGGTCGGCACCTCGGCACCTCAGCCTGAAGCCTGTGCCAGCTCCGGCTATTATATACTACTATCACTATTTTGTATGGATACAAAGAAGGAGTGAAATGAAATCTACAATTTAATTGATAAATTTACTTTTATTTGCACTCATTAATTCAAATATGTTTATTACTTTAACGAAGGGATTATTTTAACTATAACTTTTATACATGTTTTCTATTTAACTTCTTCCAATCTGTGATGTTATGTTAAGGATAGGACGATGATAGGAAAAGTAGGAAACGAATGGGAGTGTTTCAAGTTTAATGTGCCACGAAAAAGTCAAATCGATGGTTGTTCCAATCGTGTGGAAGAGAGATAGATGCGGCGCAAGCGTACAATGAGCGTAACGGGAATTTTTTTCGTGCGTGCAGCCGGCGTTCATCAATTTATTAGACGTCACGTCAAAAAAAAAATTCCTGTGTTCCAATTATGTCTTACAGACCTACAACTCGGTACTGATGCTCCATATACATATTACGATGTGGTTAGCCCGGGCAACGACGGTACTTCAGCTAGTAAAGTTATATTTTCGAATTTCTGTTCAGTCACCCAGATTCAATTTTCTGATGTTTAATGAAATCGCCTTTAAGTAGATGCTGGGATATGGTTTCTTATATACCAGTCTTATGTTCCCTTCTTCAAAAGGGAGTAGCATTCTTCATTATTTTGCTAATAATAATAATTCGTGCTTTTACATATTAAATTTAAATAAATTTTTAATATAATATTTTTTTAGTAAAAGATTTTCTCTACTAAAATATGTTTCTTATTAATGGTTTGCATGAACTTAATGGCAAATTTTATATCCGTTATAGCATCTACTGAAATCATGAAATCATGTTGTTTACATTTTTGTATTAACCATTAATATGTAGCGTTCCTATTAAAAAAATAATTTAAGTAAATCATTCAATCATTCACTCAATTTAAAAAAAAAACAGATTTTCACAAAATCTTGAAAAACTAAGGTTTCTATGATTTTGGGGATTCCCTATTTTTATTTTTTTATGAATTATGTACTTAAAATGAATTTTTAAGACAAAGGTAATATACGAACGGTTAATTAAAAAACTGTACAGCACATCATTTATTGCTTTAATTACATGCTAAGACTGACGTATATTTGTTTAAAAGTTCACAAAATCCCTTAAATAAGGATTGGATTTGTTGTAAACGCTTTTCATAAATAATTAAATGTGGTTTATTATGATTTTGTTTAAACTGTCTAAAAACATGAAGTATTATACTAAAAATAACAGATGGGGGAGGGGCTGTCATGGTGGCGACAGCAGGCGACCTGCTTGACGGCGTAGCGCGATGGTGTCTCGTTGCCTTCTGCAGTGGTCGTCCGCTTCTCCACGGCTGGCCTCACCGTTGTAAAAAGGAGGGGGGGGGGGGGCATTTATACCTTTCAAACTTCATTCGGCAAGGTGATAAATAAAACGCAATTCTAGACGATTCAAGCAACTGGTGGCCAACATGGAGAAACTTCCAACCACAATATTTTTTTTCTAACCTAACTAAAACTAAGTGTATTTTGGAGGGGTCCGGGTTAGGGAGGGACCTAGGTGCGTCTCAGGCCGAAGCCTATACGCCTAGTCATGCTGGGATTAGCCATGCAGGGAGAGGGTCGTATGCATCGTGTGCTAGGAGGGGATTGACCAGCCATGGAAACGATTGGCGCCATGACTAATCCCCTCACTCTTAAATCTAGACTATAACTAGAGATAAGTTGGGCCCAGGTAAAACCTGCATAGACACAGGGAAAACCCTGGGCACATTCATGCGGGATGCAAATTGGAATGCACTACGTGTAGGAATTTACAGGAGACAGAGGATGGTCTGGTAGTAGAAAAGAGTCTACCATGCGGGGGTTGGGCACTTGGACTCGTGGTCCGCTTTGAATTTTATTTGTATCTGGAATAGTTAACCAGGGGCGCTTGCGTGGTGAGTGGTTACACTGACCACTCACTCCGCCGCCAGTCAGCACCTAAAAAACTAAAAAAACTACGTCCTCACTCACGAACCCGAAGGCGGCCGAGCTTAGCCGATGGTAACCGAAGTCGATTGCTTTCCGTGTGCTGTGCGTGGCGCTCTCGCTGTTGCAGGCGTAAACTCTTTTACGTGGATGATAATGATAGTTAACGTAACAAATGTATAAAATAAATTAATATATATTTTTTGCTTTATTCTTTAAATGGTTATTAGAAAGACCCGAAAATTTTTATTTACCATACGAAATAGCATATTTATATGACTTTTTTTTTGTTTCAATAACAAGTTCGCTTATTTTGTTGCCTAGACCCATCCAAGTAGGCTTGAGATATCTGCATGTGACGTCTAATAAACAGCCGCACATTTTAATGAGTGGCGCAAATGAAGTGGTGCTCGCATTCCTGTGCGCGACCAGAGTAGTTCGAGAGGATTCCCCCGCTCCTGGACACGTGGAGTGCGGTCCACATAAGCAACACGGACAAGGCCTGGGCGGATTTAATGCAGGACAGGCGACAGGTCGAGAAACGTTGTCGAAGGTTTTTTTTTTACTAGAGGAGTAAGTAAATGGGTGTTCCCGCGTTCAGAGTAAAACCTGGTATAGAAAACTCCCAAAGCACACTTCATGCTTAAATGTATTAATTTTGCACAGCATTGAACAGATGAAATCGATTAAAGCTGGTTTATTCATTTACGTAAATGTTTATAATATCACAAGTGTTTTTACCTTGGTTTCAACATTATCTTCAGAAAAGGACCAAGGAGTATCACGTTCTGACCCATGGGACGAATGATTTCCCAACCTTAAACAACCCTGTCCTGTTGGGAATGAAACCCAAGAGCTATGATCCACAATCAGGACGGTATTACAACTGTAACAAACACTCAATATTTTTTTTTTACGTTAAAATTCATCTCGGTTAGTTTTTACTTGCGAAACACATTTTAACAAATACCTAATTCTGACAAGAATTCCTACTAACAACACAATATTTATGGAAAGTCATTTGCAAATAGATCCACGAAATCTTACAGCATTATAAGACATTCAAATGATATCCTTATATTAACAGGGTTTTATGTGATCACTATAAAATATCCTCGTATCGGCCTCAGAAACGCAGTAGGCATTTTATAAAACTTAAAGCATTTATTTCGTTGGTTCAAGACCACTTTACACTACTTGGAGAATTTCTAATTATTCCGTTCACCGTTTCCTAACAAAGCCGCCGGAGTAAAAGTTAAGTAAAACCCTGATCTGCTCTACATGTGTAGTCTAACATGTTCCCCTTTGTCCGTCCGTGCTCCTTATTTTCCTCATTATAGCAGTAACCGGCGCAGAATGGGTGACTCGCCGACGTAACAACACACGGGAGACTTCTCATCAACTTTACATTTCCCCCGGAGGGAAACTCGCCAACAACACGGGGATACGTCTCTCAAGTCTCCAATCATGCTCCTGTGGCCGTCTCATTACCTCCACTTCACCCCCGGCAGCCACACGAGGGCCCGGAGCTGTGACACGATTCACGCCCCGCCCATCAGAAATGGGGCCAAAAGTTATTCATCAAATGTTAATGGGGCATGATTGAGTGCCATGATTGTTGAGTGCCTGCCTGGTTCGCAATATTTCCTGGCACCAGCAGGAAATACACACACACACGCAAAAAAAAAAAAATCTCTGTCGTCTGTTCATTGACTCCTGCTTCTGTCCGGACTGTTTTTGATTGGGTAGTATAAATTTGGTAATGCTGCGATTGGTTTATCGCTTTTTGTAACGTCTCGAACTATGCACGATGCAATAACGTCGTTCAAAATTGTGATTCCATCCATTAAATCTAGGCCGATTTATAATGATTGCAAACACGGCGATTGACCGCCATTTTAAATTTGAAATATCGCTTAGATTATTATTAAAAATCGCTGAAACATAATTTAAAATTATCATCTTTTAAAAACAACAAACAGCTACAGTTTACTGCAGTTACCTTATTTCATTGACGTGTAAGAAAATGAGCGGATGAACGGGTGATCGCATTATATCTTGACGTCTAGTCGAGATCGAGTAGGTATAATGGTAGCCCTATGTTACCTGTTAGTTTGCGTATGTCCAGTAAATGTTGGTACTGTGCAAAGTAACGGCCTCCAGTTTGGTGGTTAAGAGGTTAATTTTTGGGTAAACAAAAACTTAAAGATTTCCTATAATATTAATATTTTAATAATTTTTATTTAGCTTTTCATCTATTCGTCCTTGTATTTCAAGTAACTGCCCTCGCTGGAAGCTGGTTTGAGCAAAAAAAAATGGTCTGGCTGTTTCATGAACACGGCCGTGTGTTGTACGTGAACAAGTGTACGTATTAGGTAATATTTTCTACACAAAATATATAATTCGCTGTTTTTTAATTTAACATCCTATATATTAACTGAAACTATTTAAACACTATTGTTTTATACATGCAATCGATAGATTTTGACGAGAGCTCACGATTGAAACTCAAACGAACGTCGTAGCTACTCCGAGACAAAAGTTATACGAAATGGAAATCTCGAAACGCAGCAATATGACCTCAAAATGGCGGCGCTTTCCCCTACACCGCGCATGATGCGTCACAGTCTTCACTTAGTGTAACGAATTCTTTGATCCTTTAGCTTTCCAGTAGTGTAATTAAATTTTGGATGGAGATGATAGATAAGTAGCTGCAGCACGAAACTGTTTTCCCCCAATTTTGTTATCATTCGTTTTTTTTTAATTGCCTCCCACTATGGAAGCAATTATAAAGACGTAGGCCCTATTCACGTCAAAACTGTGTTTGAAAAAAAAAACAGTCTTATAGCTTGTCCCGTATAGACTCGTGGATTATGGTGCTTATAAGTGTGATTCAGGCCGACGCATTACCTGCAGAGTTCTTGCAGAGTCGACAATTGCGCGTCCTTCGCGCGTGGCCTCGAGGCAGCTATTGCGAGCCGTGGAGTCGTTCGTCCGTCTCCGGGTGGAAGTGTTGCCCGCGCCAAGTCGGCGCCCGCGGTCCTCTTACCATGTGGGTTGCTCCTGCAGAGCCTGGTGGTGCGTCTTGAAGTGTGCGGTCTTGCCAGTTTACTCGTGGTAAATTGAGAAAGGGAGGAATATGATTACCGCACGCATTATCCTTATACCCTAAAATCCTGCTTCATTTTTTTCTTTCTTTCTGCTTACTTAATAAATATAAGAAATTGCTTGACATATCATGTCTGGGTATGTATAAAAGAAATAATGTAATATTTGTAATTCAGATTATTTGAAATTTTTTTTATTAATGTTTGTTTTACTTCAAAGTTACGTGAATGTAAAACTAAATATGTATGTGAATTTGAAACTGTGTATGTAAAACTGTATGTATATGTATAACTACAAATATGTAAATGATATGTTCCATAGCCTTATGGTTTCTACCAAAAGAAGGCTCAATGGAATAAATAAATAAATAATAAATTGACAGCAGAGTCGACAGCCAACTGCAGGCTTCGGCCGGTCACGGCGTTTGTGACGTAACGCCCGCGATCGCCACGCCCCTAAAGCCGGCCAGCATGAAAAACCCATTAAAACTATAAAATAAAACTAAAGTATAAAGCCATAAAAAAAAATTACGAACGAAAATATTACCAACAAATTTAACATAAAAAAATTAAAAATATACAAAAGTTAAAAAAAATGGTTTTAAATAGAAAAAAAGGCATTGAAGTGAAAGAGGAATTGCTGTCAATCATAGTTACCAACGTCTGAAATAAATTACTAATGTGGCCGGTGGCCACAACACTAACGGTCCTACTAGTAGGAAGTATTGAAAACCAAGGTGGTGGCAGCGCCCTCTAGCAGACGATGCCTGCACTACGCGATATAAGCGCTCCTACTAGCTCGTAATGTTGCTAAGGAGAGGCTGCCGTTTGTGGCAAAATTTTGTAGTGGCAGCAGTAGTTTAAAATGTAGTATAGAACATCATATTTAAATATGGCCAAAGGAAATAAAATTATATATGTTGAATTAAATAAAAAAAATTTAAAGTTCAATATAAATATCACAGTTAGTCGGTTGTAACTTTATTCTATTATAAAATACGTTAAGCATGTACGCTTGCAAAAAATTGTATTAAAAATTTTTGTATTAGATACTTATGTCACCGATTCATATCTAGAGAGCATACTTTATAAGGTGTTGTGTCACGTGTTAGCCAACCGTGTGATTCAGTAATACTGCTGTCAAATTATCACGGCACGTCTTCTACACGTAAAACTTTTCATACCTAACACTAAAACAATATAAAGGATTATTAATTGTTTATAGTATCTGACTTCATAAATGATAATCTCCATTATATCGTAACAGAGAATATTGGTTTTACGCAGTGCGCATGGATTACAAATCCTGTGTTTACGTAAATTCTAAACAAAACGTTTTACAAATTTCATCTTTTGGTGCTGTTATTTAATAAAATGTATTTATGACTTTCGGTTTAACCAATTGGTTTATTAGAGTATTTTTAGTTTAGAATTGGGGCATCTTTGAGTGAAAAAAATTGAATTATTTCATGCATTTAAAATTCATGGAAATATTAGAATGGCAATAGGGAAATAGAAGTATATTGTTTTTATTCTTACGATAGCAAACAGTTACATTAAAAATGTATTGTTTCTGATGCAATGCTGACATACAGAACAAAGGTATAACATTTCAAAAGAAAAATTTAAAATCTTTAGTTTATGGGTGTAAAGTTCTTAAATAACTACTTAAAAAATTCCCAGAAAATTAAAATTATCTTAAGTAATCAATGACTGTACACTTAAAAAAAAAAACAATTTTCCCGTCAGTTGGCAGTATTTCAATCGAATATACAGATCTCTAACCTTACCTGGGAGTGAAATAATAAACAAAGAATTCATAACCTTTAAAACCTTTTCATTCATCACTACTGTAAAAAAAAGCCAAGAAGGTCGTTGTTCTCTAATAAAAAATATTTATGTTTACACATTTAAATAACACGAGGTACCAATTCTATATAAAGATTTAGAGATAGTAATTATTGTTAAGTGCTGGTAGTCGGTGTCTATAAACCGAAAGATAGAAAACCAATGGATTAAGGAAGGTTAGTGCACTACCACTATTTGTGCTTATTTTTAAAATAAACCCAAAGCAAAGAAGACATGTGGTAACCATCCTTGGGCGAGAACCACTTAACAGCTTCTACGTGGGTGAACGGTAAGTGTGGCTCTTCTCTCGAAGACGAATCTGGTTGGTTCTTCCCGAAAAAGACGGAACCAGGGTATAGTCAGTGGTAAGTGCAGAATGAATCCTTATTTGACGTGAAATGCCTATCGGTGCGAAAACAGACTAGATATGGATTAGTAAAACGAAAAAAATAATCTTTAGGTACGTGTTCTGCTAGCTAAATATGTTCTGAGTATGTAAAATGACTAGAGGAAGGGTAACATAAATATCCTGAAACAGGTTTACAAGTTACCAGCTATCGCACTTCATTATAAACCAGATGTCATGACAATTCCATGTGCTGCAGGCACCTGTAATCAATAAGAAAACTAAAAGACCTTATATAAACAGTCTATAGGCATACAGGTGGTTGCTAACGCAATTTTGGTACGATAAACGTGACTCATAGCTTCGCTCGCGTAATTTCAGGGCATTGCTGATGTTTTACCATTGTAAGAAAAGTATGTAAATAATTACAAATAGTTTTACTAAAGAAATAGACACAATAAATTTTGAGGTGCATAAAAGATTTAATACAAAACAAAACGGTTTGAGAATGATATTTTTTTAAGTGGGCATTTTTCATTTTTAGTAAAGTTTAAGAGTGTGATTTTATTACTCCTGTTTTAGTGCGTTCGAGGATATATTTTACATTGATGAAATCTCACTTAACTTATTTTAATTTTATTAGGTAGACAGTTTAAAAATTGATGAATATGCGCCTATTTCATTAATCAAGTCTATGTCATCGTTTACTCTTAAACTTTGATTTATTATGCTTAAAGCTTTACATAATATTTATATAATTTCACCTTATTACAAATACCTCCATTAATTCAAGATATTTTAACAATCATATTTTTATTTTAAATGTAGAAAACAGATATCGAATTTCTTAATCAATGAATTATTTTATTCTTCTTATTTATGCTTAGTATTATATGAACAAAATTCCATTAGTAGGCACACAATCGAAACCGTTCAAATTGTTTCTAAATTAGTTTATTATTGGTACCCCTCTCATATTTACCCAAATGAATGCCTATATAAAAATTCAGTACTAAGTAAATAAGGCAATTTATATATTTATATAAATCGATGGATGTATGTATGTTTCCTGTGGAGAAAAAAACTGTTGTATGATTCACCAACTGTCACTTGCAAAAATAAAGTTTTGTTTTTTTAGGAAAACTGACAAACCACAAGAAGTTGTTTACAAACACACTTGACAAAACAGCACTGGCTGAACGATACATGGATATTTGATTCTACGTTTGCGAACCGTCAGATTTGACACAACTTAAATTACACAGGAAATACGTCTGCATTGCAAACAGGGGGTAGCCACGTCTAAATGATTACATAGCAAGTGTGTGAAGCCGTTCTTTTTTTTTTTTTTTGTTCAGCTAATTGTTGCATTGTAGAAACCGTTTTAAATTGCTTTTTTTTATTCTAATTTATACTCACCAACCATCATCTGACGTTATTTCCGCAATGTTCTGGGTGGAAACACGTGGCGATGGTGAGGTTGAAAAGTGACTTCAACTTCGTCTCAGCTCCTGACGTATCCTCGTCAGTTCGCTTCCGCGAGGTTGGTTGCCCTGCGCCGTCGCGAGGGGTTTCGGGAAAGTTCGCGACCTCTCGGGCCTTGGGGGGGGGGGGTGGAGGGGGATGGGGAGGGGATGTCTGACGCCACGAGACGAGACACCCAAGAGCAAAGAGGAGGTCTGACAGAGGTGAAACGAGAGTGGAGAAAAGGGGGGGGGGGGGGAAAGGGAAGGTGTCCTCAGGTTGGAAGGTGGTTCCCCGCCCAGACGCGGGAGGCGGCGCACATGTGGTCGATCGCGGAAACGGAAGTCGCGCGCGGGGACTCCTTCATCTGGCGTGTCTCCTCTTCAACCCCTCGTTCGCCAACCCTCCCCGCCGCCGCAACACAATCGTCTGCGTCTCGCGACTCCTGCGGGGGGAGTGAGGGAGTACGGAGTTGGAAGTCGAGATCTCAGACCCAGAGGAGACGATGGAACACAACCACTTGGAGCGCAGGGTCGCCGAAGGCCGTGGCAACCTGTCAAACATTTGTCTCCATCGGATGGGAACGCGGCTACCAATTTCCTCCATCAGATATACATATTTGGAACACATAACCTCAAATATGTTTTAAATGTGTCACACTGTCAAAGTTTATTTTTGGTCTGATCCATTTACAAAATTTTCCATTTATTTTCTTCTTTATGAAATTAATTAATGCGTCACAGTACTGGATGGATTATTTTAACTTATTTTTATATTTATGAATTTTTAAATTTTTGAAATAAATTTTAATCACAATACTACTAGTAACAAAATAAAATAATTTTAAAAGGTTTTTAAAAGTTATAAAAACAATTTTTTAAGCATAAAATGTTTTGCATATAACATATGAACATTATTTTAGTTTTGTTTTCAAACCGCTTTAATTGGCCATGTTCTATTAGCCATTTTAAAGAATCGCTGAAACGGTAACCGATTCCATTTCATTTTTCGCTAGGCACGATTTTAAAACCCGATCTACGTATGTGCAAAATATTTTATGGACACTCAAGTCATCCAATTTGTCAAACAAATGTGACTGCGTTAGTGACGTTTTCGGTGAAGTCACAAATCTCCAACATTATTTCTCACAACATAATGGAAGTTGTTGGAAGCGAACATTCGACAGTGTGACAGGTCTTAAGGGCGACACTGGCTAGCGCATCACAAGCTTTTTCGCCTCTACGCCACAAGACACCGAACTAGCGAGCAGTCTTCGTGTCGGATACGCACTTCTATGGGACTTTCATCGGTGACTCAGTAACACTTTTGGTGTGGCTTCTTGCACGTACTTAACGTTTTAAACCTTTCCGTTATCCAAACAATGCACTATTACAAAGGAAACAATAAAACCTCATTTGAATATGCGAGTGTAATAACTCTTAAATGCTATTCGTTAAGAGGTCACCTTCAGTATATCTCGAACGGTTTATGAAGAAATATAACGATAAGTGCTGTTAAGAAATTTTAGCTGTACCTAATTCCTATCAATCGGTAGTAACACAGAAAATGAACCTGTAGTGATTGGCCATGATGCAGCTTAGTAGCACAAAGGTTTTAATAGAATAAAAAAAACATGTCTGACTGTTAATGAAAAAATGATCGAGGTTTGCTAACACTTGGGTAGAAAGTTTTTAGCAGAACATTATACGCAATAATTTTATAGTAAAAAAATATTCTGTGTTTTGTTAAACCGAGCCTTAAATGTAGTTGTATCCCGTTATCTCGCATTGTTGAAAGAATGGCCACAGTATGCAGTATATATGCATTTGTTGACATTATGGCTCGCCAAACTGCAGGACCTAGTTTTGGACACTTGTTGAACTCAACATTCGTGGCTTAATGCGACTTTTTTTTTCGTCGAATGCAGACACGCAAAGAAATGATGCGTAATTTATTCCCGGCGGCTAAATTCTTGAGCTCATTTACAATAATAGAGTTTTAAAAAAGCTTGAAAATATACTACATGTACCTTATCATGCCAACAATTAAAAAAAAAATTATTCAAAAAATAATTATAACTTAAGCCACAATTATCTCACGGATTTATTTCACTTCAGATTAGACTCAAATTCTTCAAACATTATCAAGCCGTTTTAGAGTGGTCATTGATCGATAACAGGGTACACACGTGATTGACTAGTAACACGTGATTATAAACCTATGTCATCTCCTTGGTTATAACTGGATCAGAGTCGTGAAGGAAAGGTCGGGAGCGCTAAGTATAGTCATAAACGTGAAGCACATTTAATTATGTATATGTAGGTACCTTAAGTCTGCGTTGCTACCCAAAGAATCAGCAAAATAATCTTAGCTCTAAATTACAGCAAAAAAATTGCCTAACCCAAGATGGCGGCGCACCGGAAACAGTCACCTCGGGATCGCACAGAAAGCTTCAACTGCCGCGGATAAATGAGCTCGTCACGCTGAGTCACAGACTAATTAATGACGGTATTTGATCTCCCGCATCCCTCTTCCCCTCGCGTATACTTCCAACCCTTCCCCTCTGACGACGGAAACGAATGAGCATCTGTTTTTTACTGTAGCTCAAGGTGGGATCTCACACGCCATGTTGACATGTATTTTTTTTTTGACGTGACAACGTCTAATAAATCGATTAACGCCGGCTGCACGCACGGAAAAGTGTCCCGTAAAGCACATTTTCCCGTTACGCTGTGTCCCGTTACGCTCATTGTATGCTTGCGCCGCATCTATCTCTCTTCCACTCGATTGGAACAACCATCGATTTGACTTTTACGAGGCACATTAATCTTGAAACACTCCCATTCGTTTCCTACTTTTCCTATCATCGTCCTATCCTTAACATAATAACACAGATTGGAAGAAGTTAAATAGTAAACATGTATTAAAGTTACATTTAAAATAATCTCTTCTTTAAAGTATTAAACATATTTGAATTAATGAGTGCAAATAAAAGTAAATTTATCAATTAAATTGTAGATTTCATTTCACTCCTTCTTTGTATCCATACAAAAAAGTGATAATTCAATAAATATGATTCAATTTTATTCATAAAAGTATGAAATCATTTCATCAATGTCGTCACGTTAAACTGTCGTCCGTAAACCGACTTTACAGACAACCATTTTTTTTTAATTTCCTTGTTATCACTATATAGTTAAAGACTATTTCTTTTAAAATTAAAACTTCACAACTCTTCTGTTTTCTGTTATATCACAAATATATTCAACAGGTATTTACTAAGTGTTTAATGTAATTTCCTGCCTGAGCACACATGCGGTGTGCAAAGCTTCAGATAAAAACCACGTGGTTTTAATACCTGCTCGAGATATCGGAGAGGATTCTGTTCGCTTAAAGCATTTTAGAATACGCTGAGAGCATATGACTATTTCTGTTTCTGTATTTCATTTTTAAAAAAAATTTTATAGTGAGAGTGAAAATGGCTGGAGCGTGTGTTAAATACTTTGTAGGCATGAAACTCCCGTCACAGACGCTTGAAAACACTCAAGGGACTTGCCTTACTGCTCAAATCTCATAGTTGTGACATACATGACGAGAAGATTGCGAGCCAGTTCAGAACCTGGTGCCTAGAGGCGATACTGCGCTAGAAGCACCAGCGAGCGTCGCACTTAAACATCCCGCATCACTGACATAAACACACCCCTGTCTGGGCGGGGTCCCTAAGGGATGTCTGTGTTTCAAACTAACTCCAACCTGGTTTTACTCCCTCCACCTCCTTCCATGGTTCCTTTGCATGTGTCGAGTGAGGTAGCGTCGCGTTGCACAGAACCTGGCATTGAAGTACATCGGCTAATTTTCATTTAAGGCCAAATGTGGATTGGTCCATAGATTAATTTGGATTGTTCTTGTCTTTTCTAGTCTTTAATTCCATCCTTGTTAACCAAATGATAATGCTGAAACAATTATGTTGCGATGACAACTCAAAAGCCACCAATTAAATATCAGAATATGCTTTGCTTCAGCGATGTTACATCCAGACGTTATTGACGACGTGTTATCTATTCTTTTAGTTTTGCGCTAAAATTTTTATTTAACTAAACCGCCTGCACTGACAAACAAAATGACACCAATGGCGTTTAATTCAAACAGGTTTTGACGTAATACTGTGCCAACGATGCATCAAAACCTATATGCTTTTAGGGAGGTGAAAATATAAAAGTGTAAGAAAATAGTGGTCGCAGTCTTATTTTATATGTTTTAATCCGTCGTAAAAAATAAATGTGAATTAAAGTGAATATCTATGTGAACAATATTCATGAAAATTGTTATTAAAGAGCGAACGTAATATATAATTGCAGAATTGTATTATATTTTTGTTTATTACTGTTGTCTGTGTAGTATAACACCAATATACCACGATTTTTAAGCTATAAAAGGGAATGTGACGGCAAAGTATAGTATTAAATATTTCAATTTTATGCAAAACAAATTTTACATAATATATTTCCGTAAGTTAAAAAAAATGAGTGTGCAGTTTAACCTCAATATAGCAAAGCGAAAATGATTTTCAACTATATGTTTTAACATTGTAATTAAAGACGGATCGTTCAAAGTAACGAAAATATATATTCTGTGGCTTCAAGGTGTGTCATGTAACCTCAATAAGCTCTGAAAATATATTTTAATAAATTCAAGTAGATTTTGGCTTGACACACGAATTAGCTTGGAAACCAAAACATAATCAATGACGCACTGGGTAATAAAGCGTCTCTCTGGTCAAAGACTTGACCCTCAAATTGTTTAAGGCCTTTTTTGAACATAAAGCCAAATCTAAGAAACCGCTGCAATATTATTCGTTTCATTCAATCAGGCTGGGGTACTTACACAGGCCAGTTTAGCCGGTGCAGCTGTGCTGTTATGTTCCTAACTGAATACGGGGTTAACGTTTTAAAGAAACGATGGCATTGTTCAGGTATTTGTACGCAAGTGTGTAAATTTACAATGTAAAATTAATTTATGTACGTAAAAAATTTTGGCATAATGTTATTATGTGAGTAGCATAGCTTAAGATAGTCAAGAATGTTAAATGCACTATAGGTTCAGTGAAAGTCTTAAGATCTGTGCGTTACTTCTAGCATTTAAGATAATGTGGTGAATAATTGGCTTGTCTCTTCAGTGCAAATGTCTGTTAGATAGGCTGAAAAGGTGTTAAAACAATTATTTTCGTCATCACATTCAAGAATGACAAAGGCACTTATGAAAACAACTTTCTGGCCTGCCGCAAACCTTCAATTCTACACCACAAGATGGTTTCACCAACGCTAAATATATCAAATAATTGCGTTGACACAGAAGACGACAAATAGTTAAAAGTTTCAACCGTGCCAGTTAAGGACACTACATAGTATGTATTTTTCTTGTGATTCCTTAAGGGGGAAAAAATGAAGATTTTACTTCATATCTTGTCTCACAATATAGTAAATATTTACTTAAATATGTATCTATTTTTTACTATTAAAGAAGTATGAACTTGCAAAACTACTTCTTTAGACTACAGGATTGTTATTGAAAAAATGTATGTATGTGACCCTTGTTTTGCATGCATGTAATTAGGTGAAAATGCTGAAAGCCTCATGAAAATTTAAAATTAAAAAGGGGGTAAAATCAAAATTCGTATTTTGGTTTTTAATGTTTCAAGTTAATAGAAAATTGCGAGAGTAAATTCATTAAATTTTCTTAGTTTACCTAATTTTTTTGATTTTATTACAACCTAATAATTGTTAAAAAAATAAGAATTTTATATTTTCGAGGCAAATTTTATGTTTTTTTTTTATATTTTATAAAAAAAATGAAAATCGTAAATATTCAAAACACACACATATATATATATATACATATATATACATATATATACACATATATATATAACGCTGTTGCAGTTTCCAGACAGCTGTCTGCCTGTGAAGCCGCTCGGTGGACTGACAGGTGCGAGGTTGGCGGGGGTTTATTCCCCACGTGTGGGGGAACCGCGAATGCGCGCGCACACCGGAAGCACCATAACCTCCGCCCCCGCGCCAGCCCGGAAGCGCGCACCGCCAGGGTCGTGGGGACGCCGCCGCGTCTCCCAAGGGCGTAACTGCACAAGGAGAGGGGGGGGGGGTGTTGGCTGTCGGCTGTGTCGCCAGGGAGTGGAAGGAACCCCACACTTGCAAGCCTGCGCTACCTTTCTTCGGGAGTTGACAAGTGTGTAACCTCACGGATGATAATAATAAACATAAATATAAAGTTTACGGAAAGAAAAAAAAACTTTATAGTATAAAAAGGAAAATAATTATACCTGTGAGGAGTGTTTCCCTATTGGCGAGAGTGTTAAAAGCAGAAGAACTTGCAATAACCTTTCAGTAGGTGACTCTACCCTGATGATGGCGACAGCGTTGGACGCGGCTACAACCCAGAAGCCAAGCTACTTCAATTCAACAGTCTTAACAGTTGATTTTTTTTTTGTTTTGTTACGTTATGTGCGTTGCTAATTGATACGCCGTGGTGTGTGAAACTGCAAGAAGGCCAGTACAGGCCTAACGCTCCCACAGAAGTCACGTGGTCTCCGCGGGAGGTCAGTGCCGGACGAGGGGGGTGTATACCATTTGTCTGAGTGCCCACTTCTCCGAATGACCACTTGTCCGAGCTCCTTTTGTCCGAAGGACCACTTGTCCGAGTGACGACGCTCCCCACCCTTCTCCTCCACCCCCTCCACCCTCACCGGGATCGCGACCCGTTGATCGCAAGCGAGGGGGGCGGGGTGCACGCTCCACAGTGTTGCCAACTGCCGCGGGGTAATTAGTGCCGGCCACTGCGCACCACAGCCGACTCAGGCCAGTTTTCATAGCACACGCAAAGATGCCTTTGGAAACCAGTAGCCAAGAAATGGTTTATAATGCTACAAGAAAGACATTGTAACTTTGTACAACACAAGGTTACTGTTATTTATTTTTTGCATATAGTATACTATTTTCGAGATTTTACTGAGTATTTCCTAAGAAAATTGGGACTGGAATTTTTAATTTTAAGTAATGTTTCATTCAAGATTTTTTTTTTTTTTTAAACCAAGGAAAAGATATACCAATTATTCAATAATTGGATTTTTGTTTTTTTTTGTTTTATGATGTGGTGCGCAGTTAATACTGGAAAGCTGTTAAGGTAACTCTTTACAAATAACCTTTCAGTTATGGATTATTTCAGAAGAAAGTTTTTGATATTATTTATACGGGTTACAAACAATTCAAACGGATTTAATAGTGTGCATATTAAGGGAGTTATAAATTCTATTGTCTTTAAACTCCTGTTATTTTCCACCCCTTACAGTTTAGGTTTTACGATTAAAAGTAATGGATTCATAAGTGTGATTGGAGTGGATTTTATGATTTTTTTATAATTTCCACCTATTTTTAAAAATAGCTTGCTGCAATGGTTTGTTTGTTTTATCAAAAATAGTTTCAGACAAAATATTTAGATAAAATTATAGATTTAAAAAATATCCTAACGAATTCGATGTTGCGCCTACGAAGCGAGTAATGGTTTGTCGTATAAAACATTATTTCAGACGAAAGTTGTAGATATTATTTTAAGTTTTTACAACAGATTGAACAGTGAACATGGTATGTAAATTATCAATTTTTTTAAAATTATAACTCTTTATTTTTACAACCCCTTGTAACAATAAATCGTCTTAACAACAATTGTTTTAGACAAAAGATTTTTAAAAGATTTATAAGATTTACGAAAAATTTTAACGGATTTCATAGTGAACCATCTAAGGAAGTTTCGAATATTTAAATTATATCCCTTATTTTTTTTTAATGGAACAGAAATATTCATGTAAACTTACACGTATTTGTAAATTTGTCATTTACATGAAAACAACTGTACCTCTACAAAATAGTGTTCGTATTAATATTGGGTTAGGATTATTACCCAAAAATGTATGATATCTATGCATTGTCCCAGTATCTCCAATAGTTAAAGTTATTTGTAAACCGTTACCTAAATAGCGTTCCAGTATAAACTGCGCACATAATAAATATGATGTATAACAAAATTAATTATTATTGTTAAATAATCGATTTTCTTTTCCGTGTTAAAAAAAAATTACGTTTAAAAGAAACATCTGATAGAATATAAAATTACGCGCCAAATTTCGTAAGAGATCTAAAAAAACTAAAAACGTATTTCATATATGCAAAAAAATAATAGCCATGTTCTGTACAAAGTTGTAGTACTATAAAACTGGATCTTGGTAATTGGTTTCCTTAGAAATCATTTTGTCTGCGCAGTACCGAAATTCCCCATTTACAACTGTTGAGCGGCCACAGTGGGACGAAGGCCGGGTTGGCAGCACTGCTCGCGAGCGCGCTGGGCGGATCGCGGGCGGGGAGGTAGGTGGGGTCTCGGCTGATTTGTGTGTACTTTGGCCGCGCCATCAGATACGGCCGGCGCGGGAGATGGCGTCCCGCTAATCTGCCGGCGGTTATCTGCCGCAATTAATCCGCTGCTGCTCGTGCAGTGGTCCCAGAGGCCGCCAGGAGATCATGCTGCAGCAGCGATCCATTTCGTTATTCATTCCGTTCGTTTCGACTTCCTTCGCGTCCTTCGTCGACAGCGAGGTTATTCCTACCGGGCACGCAGACACTGCAGCAGGACTAAGGGGAAACAGAGAAGAAATATGCGTCTTGTCATCTGCCTACACGTGGTTAGTCAAGATTCATCACGGGAAAAAAATATATATTAACATCATTTATGCAACTTAAGGTTTGAAGTGCTTTTTAACGATGGTACACAGACAAAAAAAAATCTGTGCATTCACAAAAGATTCTTCTGGAAACCGGTTGCCAATATATAGTTTGTAATACTTTAAGAATGAAATTTACATGTTAATAATAGGACATGTTTCGAGACAATATTAAGTATTTTTTGAGAAAATTAGAGCATAATTTTATATTTTATTTGATGTTTCATTCAAGCATAAAAATTTTCAAATTATGGAAAAGTAAATAGAATGTTTAACAATTTTAACAGTTTATAAAAATAATGTAACTATTTGAGGTACTGGGGAAAAAAAGCTGTTCTACTGCAAACACAATTTTGTTGTGATAAAGTTATTTTCATGTAAGTGTACAAGTTTACAATTATCTGTAATGTTACGTGAATGTTTCTGTTCCATTAAAAAATATGTATTACAGAGTACATGCCTTAGAAGCTGGAACATCATTTTAATGAAACTCACAATGGGGAAGGGTAGTTTAAAAACATTTATTTTGGACTCACTCCATTCCTGGTTTACACTGAATGTCACGGAGAAAACCTGAAGAACGGCCAAACACACAAACAACCAGCCATAATCAGCCGATGCCAAAATGTTAAATTCGCAGACAGAACAGAAATATCTCAGCACAGACCGACACAGAGGACTGACATGGACAAGATGTTGGGTTCCTCTGTCTGGCGCTGGGTTGCCCAGGGTTGTTGTGTCTGAATTCACTGTTCTTGTCGCAACCGCCCCGTCTTTGTCAGCACACGTGTTCGTCTCTGCTGTGACGTTGTTCTGATTCCTTGCACGGAGTTCTCTGGGCTGGCCATGTATTGAATATTTAACATCGGCTGATTATGGCTTGGTTTCTGTTTGTTTGCTTATTCATCTCTGTCCGTTCTTGAGATTTTTTCTATGACACAGCATGAACCAGAGTAGCTTTAAGTCCAAAATAATGTTTTAAATTAAGCTTTGAAAAATGTTTTTCTTTTCCAAATAACAGATAATTAATAAGATGAAACACTGAGCTTCTAAAAAGTGTTTAATTTAAAAAAATTGCATATACATTGAAAACCTTTGCTATAATAAAATGATTTATTGTTAACAATTGGAGGTAACAAATCAAATTGTCAGAACAATGCTAGGAAAGTAAAGGTGACTGACAACAGCGACTCTTCTTTCTCGCATGTAAGATAATGCACAGTAACCTGAACTATAGCGTGGAGACATTTGTTGGTAAAATGCCTTTGAGGCTTTTTTTTTGGGGGGGGGGGGGGGGGTAAACTCACGAGCAGTCGGATGCAGGCCGGCTTTCTGTGAGAAGAGTTCTTGGTGGGGTGTGAATTTGCATATGTTCCGATCAGCCTCAACTCTGACACGTGGTCACTAAATTGTCAAATGTTAATTGTATGTCTACCTCGCCAAAAACCTTTATTAGTTATTAAATAAGCGGTCAGATAACTTGCCTGCCATCCGGCGATACGAGTTCGATTCCTGGTGTGGTCGCGTGGCATGGATATCTATGTTCGCTTGCGGGAAAAATAACTAGGTGGGTTTTCTCGAGGTTCTCCTGTCTACCTCACTAATGCAGTCCGCGGATGCTTCACAGCGTTTTTCAGTCCTCGTCTGTTTTTCGTGGCCTCAGTGACAATGAGACGGTACAAACTAATTCATTACTCAATTCCAAGGTACTTCCTGAGGTAACAATATTATGTTAAAAAATTAAGGTGTAGAAAAATGGTCACTTGTAAACCGCTCAAGAGTTCAATTTTTTTTAGACGGAAAATGAGTTCAGATGCAGCAGTATTCAAATGACAAGTGTCTCAGTCACTATTATTCCGCAGATTCATCGGGTAACAAATTAGCTTTGAAGCAGGATTAGAATGCAGTGTTCTTCGACTCATCTGACGATTCTTATCTAGTTATAAACAAGGAGAAGTTGTTACCCAAATAAATGTAACCTGCCCAATGATGTGACCTTGTAATTGACTAGTGAAATTCTATATCGGCTTGGATGGACATACAGGTGAGTTGAGTTTAGTGGATACTCGAAGTAATCGTGTTTCAACTAGTGACTCAAAAATTCTCCGATTAGTTTTGAGACAGGTTTGAAGTATGACATTTTTTCCTGCACTGCAAATTTGTACATTCACATGTAAACAACTGTATCACTACAAAATAGTGTTCTTAGTAACACTGTGTTCGTATTCTTACCCGGTAAATTTTGCTTTGTGTTGTCACCGTATCTCCAATAAAGTTATTTGTAAACCTTTCCCTGAATAGCTTTCCAGCTTGTATAATATAACAAAAAAAAATTGATTTTTCTATTATAATTTTCATGGTTAAAAAATTATCCTTGAATGAAACATCAATTGAAATATAAAATTACGCGCCAATTTTCGTATGAATATACGCAGTATAATCTCGAAAAACTTATTCAATAAATGCAAAAATTACCATAGCCAGTGTTGTATTAAGTTACAATATCTTTCTTGTAGTATTTTACTTGGCAACTGGTTTCCAGAGGAATCTTTTGTAAAAGTACCTAAAACGTTTATCTGTGTGCGTTACTTCTGCAATGTTTTAGGGAGCTACGAGTCAACGGGCAGCCCTCAGCCACGAAATAATCGAATCAGAGAACCATACTCAGTGAACAGGAAGGAAGGTGTTTCGATCGCCAAATGACTAAGGAAATATTTTTAAGCCAGTTTCTTGACGGCAGAGTCTTAGTGAGTAAGTTAGGATGAAGCAGTATCCGGTCACAGGAAGAAATAAAAAAATTTAACTTCTTGATACTGTTTATAATGTTTCATTTTAACGTTAGGACTAAAATTTTAATGTAAATGGCAGTTTGGTTAAAAAAAAAAACACACCAAACTCGTTATTAGTAAGTCGAGTAGCAGCCACCAGGTGAGTATGATATATATTGTTACGATTTACTACGGGTTCGTATAGGATAGCCCAATTAAAATTTTTTTTTACACTTCACAGTTTTATTTATTGCCACTACTTATGTCACTTACAAAAATCTTCTACAATGGCAAATAATTAATTACACTTAAAGAAAGGTCTATTCCCCAGTCACTTGTTCCACACACCTCGCTGGGCCGCACCTCTGGCGCAACTCTCGCCGCAGCACCCTTCGTGGTCCTCCGTCGCAGGACTCCGTCGCCGCACTCCGCCGCCGCCGACGCACTTCCCTTTCGCCGAGAATCCGCTCGACGCCTCGCTTGCAACTTCGCTCGGGACTCCGCCGCGCCCGCGACTCTATCGCCCGGAAACTCCGCCTCGGGGAAAATCCCGACTCCACTGAACTTACTCACTCCCTGCCCTGGAACCTTCGTCGAAGGACTTCGCCACTCTGCCGCACCCGCGGCACTATCACCCGGAAACTCCGCCGCGGCAGAACTCCCGACTGAACACTCCGAACTGACTCTCTATCGGCGTCCTCGGGCATATATATAGGCCCCGGCGCAATTCCAGAACACACGAGAGCGGCCGGGGCCCGTCGTGCCATTCCGCATCTACACGACGGTAGAAATCTCTCGAAAACACGTGTCGGTGGCTCGCGTATCTCCCAGCTGTCAGGTTTCAGTTACATGTCAAAGGCAGCGTGCCGTGCGGGGAGTGGTGGGAAGGAGGAGGGAAAGCGACAATCGTTATTTTCCAGGCGCGCGCGGCGCATATCATGTTGCGGCAGTTTCCAGCCAGCTCTGCACCTGCACGTGTCCCGGCCAATGTCACGTTCGTAACAATATTTTTTATAAGTACGAACATTTTCTTATATTATGTTGGTTTGAAACTCAATAAAGTTTTTTTCAAGGCGTTCCGAAAATTTTTCACACCGTTGAATCCAGATATGTTTGTTTTTGTGACTGTTGAGATATCCCTACCACTTATACAGATACTGCTTTAAATTAGATTTTTTTTAGATGGCATAATTCACACATATATGGTCGAGCCCGGAAACGAGAAAAATCACAGGAATGAATACACTTGTTTTAATTACTTACGATTAAAAATTTGCTTCTATGCTCAACAGAAAAATGTATTAGCTATTGGGCTCTTGATTATTTTTCTTCATGCTGACCGTTCATGTCTGTAACCGTTGCAATGGTGCGACTTCCAGAAAATCTTTTAGAAAGTTTTTTGTTTCGTTATATATTGTCAACTCAAAAGTATATTTATAGGCTATATCTATATCTATAAATATATTATGTATAACATTTTTATGCACGAATCTCTTCCATATTAATATATAAATATATCAATGGAAAATCTTGGCTGAGTTCGTAATTGGTAAAATCCAACAAAAGGAGTATAAATGGGGAAATTTATTTGAAAAAAAATAATCACTATAACTTCCTTAGTATGACAAATCTTGCATCTGTATGGAAAAATTATACCTCATCAAAAAATACCCAAACATCTTTCGCAAAAATAAAATTTTCATACAATCAACCATAACTGCAAGGGTTGGAAAATCAGGGCTTGGAGGACAAAATAAAAATCACATATCTCTTAGAAGGCACACAATTAAATCCATTAAAATGATTTAAACCCTATAAATGTTTCCTAAAACATTTTTAAACAATTTTCGATTGCTGCAAGAGTCACAAGTTCTGTGCCATCTACACTTCCGAGTTTGTTATTATTTTAAATACTCTAAATATTATCCGAAATAATTATCGAAAATATTTTTTTTTTTACAAATAACCATTACTGCGAAGAAAAACAAAAGTTTAGTAACAAAATCAAAAACAAAACTTCTTTAAAATGTATATTATAAAATCTGTTATTATTTATTAAAATAATCCTAAACTTTATTTAAAAAATTTGGCTGAACTATTACTGCAAAGGGGTTAAAAAAACACGTCATGAAATAAAAAAATTCAAACCTTCTTTACTATGTACACTAACAGATTCATTCAAATCTTTTGTACAACTTCCAAAGATTATCTTAAACTTTTGTTCAAAACAAATTTATATACGAGCACTTATTAGTTCCATGGATGAAATATAGTATTTAATAGTAAAAAACTAAGCATAACTACTTTAGTATGCATAGTACGAAATTCGTTCTAAGTTATTCAATGCTGATGAATTGAGCTAAAATCACTAGAAACATTTTCGCTGTGGGCAGCAATGTCAGAAACTTAAATTATCATTTTGGAACATCTAGAATATTATGTCATTCAGTGCTCAAAACATTCCAGAATTAGCGAAGAATTTTTTTTAAATTTCATTGAGTGTCGTAAACTCAAAGTTTTTTATTTTTATTTTAGGTCTCCACAGTTTTCAGAAAAATTTAAAAGAATTAACAAAAACAAAACTATTGAAAGATTATCGTTCACACAGGTTTTTGAGGAGAACATCCGTATGAACGGTATTTTTCTTTCATAAATTTAATGTTGCTTTACACTAATATTCTGTAAACATGTGTACCACTCTTTAGACACGATGGCTGCCAAGCGATTAGGAATCCCATCGTCGTGAAAGGACTTAGGACAGTCGTGTTCCAATTATGCTGGTATCGCTCGATGCGCCCCGTAAGCCCGTATGTGATAGCAGGCATCGATAGCGCGCTTAGTAATTGGCTGTTACAGTTCACTGAGGCGTTTACGTCGTGAGATTTCAGAAGCAGGAAATGAGCTTAAGGTCAAGTCTCGCTTCACCAAGTCAGCAGATATATATTAGAGATGGGAAATATTAAGCAGAAACTTGTTCATTTTCGTTGACTAGGCTCTGCCTCACAATTAACTGAAAATCTTCTGTTTTTTTGGCTTATTTTTTATCGGTGTCGAAGCCAGAAATACGTTTCGATTGAAGCTCTGAAACTATAACTACGATAATTTCGCGGATTCACTTCACCCCTTGATGGATTCCACTCGCCTGATCTATAATCAAGAGTTTACATAATTCTCATTTGTCGATAGCAATGTCTAGAGACCTGCCAAATTCGCTGATTCATTCGGTGATAGGCTAGAATTCAAACACATATACCTCTTAGATAATTTTGCTATTGGCTTACTGTTCATCTGGACGAATCTCAACCAGTTATAAACCCTCAACCAAAGAAGGATCGGATCACAGACAAACCAGCTGAGACGACTTACAAGTCGGCAGCCAATGAACTTGCGTTATTTGCCCGAGTGTACAGGGGTGGGTGCAGTCTATCCTGAAGGCCATCGAAACCGCGAATTTTGCAGGTCTCTAGCAATGTCAAATCTTTTGGCAGGTAGCACTTGCCCGGGTAACCTCTTCTTTTCCCGGTTTTTAACTGGCTTAGGGTTCTTGACAGGATTTCAAGAGCTGTACAGTTCAATCACCAACGTGGAACCCTGCGCAGCTTGTCGCCTGCTCGCTGCGGCGTCGCGCGCGTCACGCGACGGGCAACTCCGTGGTCTTGGCCATGGTGTAAGGAAAGGGAGGTGAAACCCTTCCGGCCGCCCAAACTCGTTCTCCACTGCGCACTACGTCACATTGGTCGCACTGCCCGGTCCACGCGCAGCGCTCTTACGGGAATACGACGCAGAGACAGTTCATTTACAATCATTTGACTAGCAAGAGTTACCACGAAGAGCGTAAAAATACTTTGCTATGTAGATTGTATGGCATGCATTTAGAACATACAGTTTAAATAAATATCGATACGTATCAAAACACGGGGTTTTTATTAGTAATAAAATTAATGAAGTAATATTTTTTTCCGCTATTTCATCACTTCTAAATGTTGACTGGGTCTTGTATTTATCCAGATACCGCAATGGCCATAAATGCCAGCACTGGCCTCGGCCACTCAGCGGTCGGCGCGAGATTTGAATATATATACTGTATAGAAGTCGCGAGTGGATAGGATTTACTCTACGTTTTTCAGGAGCGTATGATGAGCAGCTTGGGAACTTCACCGCTGCAGTGCGCTGCCGTAACGCCCTGTATCGTCTTAGTTGTTATTTACACGTTAGAGTGCAGCACTGTCGCCCGCCGTCATTCCCCACACCCCTCATCCATCATTCACTGCAGCTCAAGGTCGTTCAACGGGAGGGGGAAGGGGTGTTTGAAGAGTTCGACACTTGTCCGCTAGGGACCACCACAAGTCGATGCCCTAGAGATGGTGGCGATTGCGGCGGTGAATTAACCAACTACCTCAAAACCGTATTAGAAATGTTAACCTGGGCTGGCGACTTCTATACAGTATATATATATTCAAAGGCGCGAGCCAGGAAGAGTGGCGACGGCAGCACTTCAGCCGGAGTGGCGCGAGCCGCCCGCCCGGCTCACGGGCTCGAGGGTTGGCAGGCCTGCCGCGCGGAGCATCGAGGTAAAAAAAAAAGCTGAGAGCAAATCAACAGTCCACCCTTTTAACTAGAGTAACAGCAAGCCTTTACAGCTTATACCGACTTGATCTCACATCATTTTGGATACGATATATATCCAAGCAAATTAACTGAGCTAGATTAAGATAAAAATTATTATTTAGTATTAGTTTTAACCTTCACCATTTTTTTCTATATTTGAAGTAAAAGGGTTCGTAAAGGTAGTTGATTTTTTTTATTGAAAAAGTCGTACATTAGAAGCTTATCAAGTGGTATCATGTACAGACATGCAACGTCTACAAACTCTTTCTTACAATATGCTTGATATGCTAACTTTTAAAAGGTGAAATTTTGAAAATAGTGTTTTAATATTAGAAAATAATCTATTCTCATTAAATAAAACTTAATTTATGACTAGGAAATGTTTCATAAACATACTTTAACCTACTTCCCTTAGTCAACATTTTCCGAAATATCACCTAAGTTTAAACAGTGGTTAATATTATTTAAAAAAATAACCAAGTAATGGAGTATATTAAATCACTCTTGGCAAAATAATTTTTAACTCAATATAAATATAAATTAGTTAGAATTGTTTTGGAGTCCACATCTGCGTTTAAAAGAGTGTATAGTGTTTTTTTGTTTGGTTAATAGATAATAGATAATTTTCACATTGGCATACCTTTGGGAAAGGAGGTGAGAGATAAAAAATTTGGGGATTTTTTTAAGTAATACTAAGTAAACTAAAAGTCAATTAATATGTTGTACAATAAATTTGATATCTGTATTTTATTATTCAAATAAAAATGTGATTGAATCAAATATTTTTTTGAATAATGGGAGGTTTTGTAATAAGGTGAATTTATTTAATAATTCTATGAATATTTTCTAACCATAGTAAATAAAAGTTTCAGTGTTAGAATTTTTTTTAAATTTTTTACTTCATGAAATGTAAAGAAGGTAAGTGATAGTGAAATATTTTCAAACACTCTGAAACAGAATTTTAAAATCAAATACTTCAACTATACTAAAAAAAGGGCCTACGCAAAACTACTCCCAAAATATCATTCTTAAACAGTTATGTTATAAAATAAATATTTTATGCATCTGATAATTTATTTTGTCTATTTATTTAGAAAAAATTTTTTTGGAATTAATCACATAACTAATATATAATGGTAATATGACTAGCAATACTCCGATATTGTGCGAGTGAAGTCGCAGGTTATTAACTAGTATCGTATAAAGTCCTTTTACTTAGTAATGAAGAATAATACACTCGTCAAAAAATAATGACGAAAATTATTAAATAATTATTTTTGAGCCTAATTACGGATATTCATCAAGTCAGTGTATTAATAGATAATTTTTTTTTAATTTTATACAAATTTTTAGGATAATAGTAATTACAGATTTTTAATATAGAAGCCGAAATGGCCAACGATCCAGTAATCCAGTAATTGGCACTACTGCACGCTAGCGGGTAAAAAAATTAACCAATGGACACAAAATCGCTGATTCGAGATGGTTGTCATGACGCCATACTAGTTGACGTAATATTTATTCCTGGGCATAGTGGCAGGTGTCAGTCTGCTAGTAGCCACCATGAGGGAAGGATATGTTATTTATTTGTGCCATTATCGGGTTCCAACCGAGTATTCCAAGGGCCACGACGTAAGGTTTTCGTTTAAATTTAATTAAAATTGTAATTAAATAATTTTGCTATCAATTGTAATTTTTTCGTAATTTTTCGAATAATAATACGGATTTTAAACTAAGCGGATGTGATGACATAGTTCAAAATGGCGGTCTGTTATAGAAAACCAAATGATGGAATGTTATAGAATCCAAGATGGCGGAATCCAAGATGGCGGAATCCAAGATGGCGGAATTCCGAATGGTGGCCATGACATTCTTCAAATGGTTAAGGTCATGTCTTCAAATGCTTGAGTTTTGGCCATTTTAAGAAATTGAAGCTTATTTTATGTTTTTAGGTTCTTTTTAAGGGAAAAACACATTGAAGAATATAACATATCTGATTTTTTGATGGGATATTTTCTAAAATATTTAAAGGTTTTTTTTCCAGATTTCTAAAATATTTTATTATAAAATCGTTTGTTTAAAAACGGGAATTTTGGAGTCTTTTTGGAGAGTTTTTGGTCATTTTTGGCCAATTTTAAGTAACTTTTGGTTTAGGTCCAGGTAATTCAATATTTCCGCCATAACTTCACAATCATAATTGGTGGACATCGACACCAAATCAAAGTCCCACGGCAACGCCCGCCACGTTTCCCACTTGTGAAGTACATGGGCGCTAGTTTGCCCAGATCTTAACCCTACTAGTCTTGATGTTCAGACCACTCGATATCGTAGAGTCTACTGGAACGAGTGTCGGTTGAACTCTGTATTACTGCAACAACTGGTGAGTATCTGGATGAAGAATTCTGAATAGGACTCGAGTTTTTAATTTTTTCATGGTTTTCATTCGCAGAATACGATTACATCTCACCTAGTTGCAATGTAACAATTCACTTGAAGAACAATTTAAAGTTCTCGTAATTATGCATGTTCACATTTTTTTTGTTGCCATTGACCTGCAAATTTTTCGCAGTGGACATAAAACTATTTGTTCTGAATAAAAGTATTTTTGCAAGTTAATATTTGCAATTAGTTTTCTGTCTATTGGAAGTGTAAGAATCCACGAAAAGTATCAACAAAACTACATTTTCGCAGAAGGTGTGTTCCCTGGGTTTTCAGTGGCGAACAACAAAATGGCCTTGTTGAGGTTTACTGCAGGCAGTATTTAATCCCTGATCAGCAAGGTTCTACGTTGTGCGAGAGCTCTAGGTAAACGAGACAATCAGAGCCGTCTTCGATGAAAGCCATTGCGAAGTAACTCGTCGCTAGAGATTCCCTCTTGCAAGAAAGTCCGAAAACGGCGCGCAGAGGGCAAGCGAGTTGATTATTAGCCGGGCGTAACCCCCCTCTCTGCGATGTTGGCGGGTCGCGAGCGAACCCGGCGTGAGAATATTCGCGTGTTGCGACAAACACATAAACATTCGCGCGACTGCGAATAACCTTTAGTCCACAAAGTCGCTACAGACGCCCACGTTAGGGAGAGTTGCGACCCCTGCATTCTTCCTCGCGCTGCTGCCGCGGGAAGATTTAAATAATCACCACTCCCTCGTTATCGAGGAAAACTGTCGAAACAGATGCCTCGCCATGTCGTGGCTGTTAGGAGTTTACAATGATGTTTACCTCCATTACCGTCGATGCTACGTTGAAACCGATTTAAAATTTGTTCCCCCCTTCCCTCTTTTTTTGCTCCCTGTTAACTGTACACTGTAATGAAAATAAACGTTTTAAATACTTATTACAAAAATTGAAGCGTTATTTTATATTTTGATTGATTTTGGTCTCAAGAGTATTTATTTTTCAATTAATGGAAAATATAATAAATGTTTAAAAAAAAAATATTGTTTTATCACGCTTATTGTGTGCTCAGTTAATACTGAAAAGATGCCCGGGTGGGAATCCGAACTCAATATTTTCTGTGTACGCTATATTTTGTAGTGATGCAGTCATTTGTTTTTTACGTAAACATTTATGTTCTTTTTTTTTCAAGGTAAAAAAAAAACTACGGTATAGATGATTTGACAGCGCGGTGCTGAGGACGTGGGGAAATGTGGTTGCGACAAAAGCTGGCAACACCGCAGAGACGAGCGAGAAGAAATGCGCGAATGGTGGTAGGTGTGGGGGAAGGGGGGAGTGTTTGCTGAGTGGGAGGGGGGGGGGGGGTCAGGCTGGATTTCCTATTGGGGACTTTCACCGGTGCCAGAGGCGCGAATCGCGTGGGTGGGGCGCGCGCAGTCTTCAACTTTCCCCCGAGCAGACCCCCGCGTGCTCCTGTCGGCGGGAGCCGATGACGTCAACAGCAGGTGTCTGTAGCACACAGGGAGATTAGGGACATCAGGGAGATCCGTGTTATTACTTCTCCGTGCCGATTCTTCGATCCATGTCAAATTTGCGCTACAATTAGAGACCGGAAAAATTCGCGAATTCATTTCGCGATAGGTTAAAATACAAATAGTTATACCTCAGTGCTGCCTCTGCCATTGGCTCGCAACTCACCTGGATGACTCTGGGCCAATTAGAAACACCAAACCAAAGCTTTATCGAATCACAGGCTGCTACGTTGGGACGTCGCGCAAGACAGCAGCCAATGAGTGGGTGACATTTGACCGAGTATACGTGTAACTATGGAGTTCATCCAACAGGACATTGAACCGGCGAATTTTTCCGGTCCCTGGCTATAATTTGAAACCACTCTGAAACGTATGCACTGAGATTTTTTTTTCTTTTGTTTGTAAATGGAACAGAAATATCCATGTGAAATGACTAAATTGATTCATCACTACAAAATGGTGTACGCAGTAATACTGGGTTGGTATCCTTACCCGGGCCCTTTATGGATTTTGTTGACCCAGTACCTCCAAAAAGTTAAAGTTATTTTTAAATTGATCCCTTAACAGCTTTCTATTTTTTAACTGCGCACATTAATGAGCATAATGCGTCAAAAAAATATATTTATTTTTTCCCAAGGTTTAAAAAATATCTTTAATAAGTACTGTATAAATTAGAGTAATAAATTTTCGTAAAAATCATAATCAGTATAATCTCTGAAAACGTATTTCATAAATGCAAAAATAACCAAAGGCGTGTGTTGCACCAAGTTACAATACATTTCTTGTAGTATTACAAACTATTTCTTAGAAACTGTTTTCCAAAGGAATCTTTTATACAGGAACAGAAATTTTTTACTGTTTAACATTGAGATTTTAAAAATAGTTTTCTTTGGGTGACGGGTAGTTTGACACGTCTTGAAGAACGAGTAGCCAAAACAGAACTATAAGATTCATACTTCCCAATAATTTTCGGTCCGGATATGAGGCAGTAGCCAGTGATCGAAGACACCGACTTAATTATGTAAAGTGTGTGGACTTCAGCCTGGGCCAGTTAACAGGTGGATTTTGCAAGTCTCTTGAGAATCTACATTTTTGTGTTATTTATTTTAAACCCACGACGTTAAAAAAATCAATAAGTTTCGGTCTATTACAATGAAAAGAAAAAAATTAAATATTTTTATGTGTTACATATTAGCTATCGGTATACAGCATTTGGTTGGAGTAATTTCGTGAATGAAACGGAAGTAGCATGGAACGGAAATGTGTAACAACCACAGTGGTGCCATCTGTGGTGGATAGCGCGAACCAAAGTTTACAAAGACAAATTGAAACTTTCTAGTATTAAAGTTTAGTGAATTTTAACAAGTTGGGCAGTATTTAAAAAAAAATCACTGTCGAAAATCAAGTCCCAAGCCGGGGTTGAGTAGTTTTTCAAGTATTTTCGCTTTTATTAGAGCAGTTTCATTATATAGTTTAAAATTTCGGTCTGCTAATCAAATGATTCGATAGTCCACGTAGCTGCCCCGGCAGTGAATTCTAGCGGCGGATGTGAAAACTACGTGTGACTCGCGTTAAGAAATGTAGTTGAAAACACAGCGATCGTTTTTTTTTTCAAGCTCGGCATTATTTTAATCAATTACACATTCAACTTTTTATGTCCGAGTTTCGTAGTTCAAGTGTATTTGCAGGATGATAACTCACGAATTTTCTCGTTACCGAGGTTAGATTTTACATATAGGTATCTCTGGCGAGTGTTGAAATACATACTAGCTTAATTTTTTTATTTGTTTTGAAAGTAATTTTTTTTTTTAGAAAATTGTCCTTGAAATATTTGAATGATGTGCTACAAAAAACTAGACAACCACTACAGTATTAATATTGTTACATGTATGAAAATTGTGCGACCTAATTTGTAACATCGTGTAGTTAAGTAATATACTGAGTAAAATTTCCTGTCTTTATGAGTTTTCACCCAATTTAAAAAGTTAGGAATTTCTAAAGTGTAAATTTATGTGCATGCATTTTTGTGAAGATTATCAGTTTCAATTTTTTCCCCGTTATAGCCTATGTAATAATACATTTACCTACTTTCTAGGTTATTTCAAAGCTAATTTATGAAAAATGAAAAAAAAAAATAGAATTTCCACAGGGCCAAATTTATTGTATTTTTTGAAATATTAAAAAATTTCTCACTTTCCACGTTGATAAAAAAATAATATAGCCAATCGTACAAAACTCGCACTTTATGACAATGTACATTATATATTGAAATAACTTAATGAACCAAACTAAAAATGCTTGTCTTCAGTTTAGTGAGTTTCTGTTAGGTACATGCTCTTTACTATAAAACTGTATTCACGCCCTTTCCGTTCTCTAAGAGTTACAATAGGCGACAATTATAAAAAATCTGGTTACACGACAAAACATGTAACTATGTTTTATTTATTAAATTTAAATCCTTCTTTTTTCAATTTTTACAATAATTCACTTAATAAAACAGGAAATTGAGCACTCTCGAAAGCAAGCTTGCGTGTGAGTGCATCTAGACACCTTAATATACGTGGGATATTTTGAATAATGTAAAATAATTTAAAAAAATTGAAAATAAAAAATAATAAAATATGTAACTTAAGAAGTTATACATTAGTTTTAAAGTTGAAATTTAAAAAGAGCTATAAATTTTAATACACACAAGATAAAGTATTAGATAGTATTAGAAAAAATGTATACATACAAAAGTCAAAACTTTAAATTTTAACGAAAACGTACAGTACATGAGTTAAAACAGTATATAAAACATTAATTACATATTAAGTAATTATCTTCATAATTTAAATTATCCAGCTAAAGATTGAAATTTTTATTTGAAAATAATTTTTTTTTTTTTAAATTTTCAGGAAGAATAACCACAATTTTTGGTAGCGAAAATTCTAAAGATATCTGTAAAAATGTTTTATGAAATAGAGGAACAGTTATATTTATGTTCTGTTTGTACCGTTTAGGATAATTATGATCTAAGTAATTTAACTGATTTTCCCTCCGATTCATACTCATTTTTTGCAACTCTAATGTACAATATTTTAACTGATAATACTCTTAGAATGTTAATACGTTCCATGGATGGGTAGGGGTGGATTTATTTAAAATAAATAGTAGAATAAGTTTTTAAAATTGTATTAAGTGATTTAATTGACGTTTCGCTCACAACTCCACAGGCCAGATTGTCATACTACAGAACAGACTAAAAATAGCAAAATAAACCATTCTAATTCCTTCAACAGAGTAGGTACGTCGATTTTAGTTCAACGAATATTTATGAAAACATTTGTAGAATTTTTGTTTGTAGGATAAACATGCTCGTACCATTTGAGAAACGAGCTTTTGACGTGACAACGTCTAATGAATCGATGAACGCCGGCTGCACGCACGAAAAAGTGTGTCCCGTTAAGAACATTGTCCCGTTACGCGGTGTCCCGTTGCGCTCATTGTACGCTTGCGCCGCATCTATCTCTCTTCCACTCGATTGGAAAAACCATCGATTTGACTTTTTCGAGGCACATTAATTTTAAACCACTCCCATTCGTTTCCTACTTTTCCTATCATCGTCCTATCCTTAACAGCATAACAAAGATTGGAAGATGTTAAATAGCAAACATGTATAAAAGTTATAGTTAAAATAATCTCTTCGTTAAAGTAATAAACAAATTTAAAATTAATGAGTGCAAATAAAAGTAAATTTATCAATTAAATTGTAAATTTCATGTCACTCCTTCTTTGTAGCCATACAAAATAGTGATAAATCAATAAAAATTATTCAATATTATTCATAAAAGTATGCAATCATTTCATCAATGTTTTGTTATGACGTCACGTTAAACTATCGTCCGTAAACCGACTTTACAGACAACCAATTTTTTTGAAGCGTATGTTTGAAGACATCCTGTATACGGGGTCCGCGTGCGAGCTAAAACAGTCCCGGACGGGCGGTTGAGTCACAGCAAGTGCCGCGGCTCGTCAAAGGTCAGGAGCGAGACGACAGGTATACAGCGTGTGCGCGACGGAGACAGCGCATTGCGGAGCTGTGACCTTTCCCTTCCCCCTCGTATACTCAGAAACACCTCCCCCTCTCCCCCCCCCCCTCCGCGGGGGAAAGCAGCGCCCGCGGGTCATGAACGTTTGCTTTTCCTTCCAGATCACAATCGCCTGGAAGGCAGGGAATACTCCCTCGGCTCCTTCCCCGCCGCTCCCTTATCTGCGCGCGTGCATCGCGTCGGTGCGCGCTGGCGATACGGGCGAAGCGATCGCGCGATTTGAATAATCGGTTTGCAATCGATTCCAAACGGAGAAATCGTTTGGCATTAAAATATTTTAAAAAAAAAATCTGTTCCTGAATTTATTTTTTTAAAGTGAAACTTCTTAGGGGTGAAATGAGAGTAAAATTTCAAGGCCGAATTTTCACAGAACATTGTCGTGAAACGTTTCTTTCTAACGCGAAAAAAAAAAAGGACAGAGAGCGATACACTATATGCCTACGATCCGAGGTTTGAATCACGTGTACTGAGTTAAACGCGATCTTTTTTTTTTTTTTTTTAATGTATTGAAAGTCTAGTTTCCACAGCAGCAAATAAAGGAAAAATTTTGGGTCAGTGGGAGCTCGGATTTCGAAACAAATAGAATAAATAATTAAAATTCGAACACGCGTATAAAAAAATTGCATTGCTATTGACACTGACATATGTGCATACAGAAGTAGCTGGAAGCGAAGCGGCTTCTCACGCAGAGAGCCTCAAAGTTATCCTTGCTTGGATCGAGAGAAATATCCGAGCCAGTTGACAAATATGCCAATTTTGTCCGAACCGAGCTACTATTCTATCCCCCCATTCCTTCTGCCCTAATATAAATATGTTAAAGAAACTTCGAGTATCCATTCTGTGGTTTGTATTCAGATCTTGCCCCTCCATAATTAATAACATATTAATGAGATTTAAATGCAATATTTTAACATTCGTAGGATTGTAAAAATACTGGAAAATAAGTCCTGAATAGCCATGTTAAAAATATAATCAGTAGTAAAATTTAAATTATTTGCTCGATTTGAAATTCTGATCATCTCCGTACGAAAAATAAAATCTGGCCACGAGCCCTGTTATAAGCTCCTTGAATTTACATTAAATGTGTTATGATTAGACATGAAAAATTCTCGGTTTCACTTCACGATACGCTAGAATTTAAATAATTATACCTTTGTGCTGCTTCTGCTGTTGGCTCACAGCTAATCTGGAGGATTCTGTGCCAGTGACAAACCCTCAGCCGAAGTAGTGTCTAATCAAAGGATATCCCATAGAGGCAGTTCACAAGTCAGCAGCCAATGAGCAGATGACATTTGCCCGTGTAAGCGGAGGGTTGTGGATTCCTTCCTAGTGATCATTGAACCGGAGAACTTTTGTTTTTGTTTCTGGATATGATCCAAAAGGAGTTACTGCCACCTACATATTTAGTTTATTCCTTACTTAAATTTGAGCAAAATGTGTCGTTGTTATGTAGCACCTACTCCTAATGTTGACGGAGTGATTCGTCAAATAGGAAATACCTAGCAATGAATAGCTTATTGGTAGGGACCGGAAAAATTCGCGGGTTCAATGACCTGTAGGATGAACTCCATTGTTCTACGTACACTCGGTCAAATGCCACCCACTCATTGGCTGCTGTCTTGTGTGACGTCCCAACGTAGCACCCTGTGATTCGATAAAGCTTTGGTTGGGTGTTTCTCATTGGTCCAGAGTCATCCAGGTGAGTTGTGAGCTAATAGCAGAGGCAGCACTGAGGTATAACGATTTGTATCTTAGCCTATCGTGAAATGAATTTGCGAATTTTTCCGGTCTCTACTTATTGGTAGAGACCTGTAAAATTCGCGGAGTCATTTCGCGATAGGATAGAGTCCAAATACTTTTGACATTATTTTGCTTCAGTGATTGGGCCACAGTTTATCTGAAGAACTCTGGGCCAATGACAAATCTTTAACAGAAGAATTAGCGAATCACGATCATTCAGTCAACAGGTGTTACGAGTCGGTAACCAATCAGCAGACGTAATTTGCACGAGTGCATAGAGGATCATGGAGTCTATCCTTTAGGGATTTGAAATCGCGAATTTTACAGATCTCTACTTATTGGTATAAAGTATAAAGCATGCCTCGACGGTAATCAAAGACAGCAGGGTGCAGCTATATACGTAGAGAAACACGTGCGCTATATGAACATGCAGCCAAGCATGTGGAAGTAAACGGAAACATTTTTGAACATCTTTTGTAAGTCTGTTACACGCAATCGGGACGCTTAATTTTAATGTGATGTGGTCTGATAATAACGAATGTGTTAACCTATGTATGGGTAAATTTTTTTGTTGCTATTTTTCAAAAGTTTCGAATTACTCTGTATTAATAACGAGTGGCGGTAGTTCCTTGTGACGCAACCTGCACATCCACCTGTGCATCCTTTCGTGAGAGGCTGAGATCTCTTGTCTCGTTCTTCCACCGTTCCCTGTGTTCTGTTTTCGGCTCTTTTAATGGCACCTAAATATTTCATGCGCCTTCCTCACAATGGCGTCCTAATATTCCAGAGGGCGTCCATTGGCTTTGTTTATTTCCTAGCGGCAGCATGGTCACATAAAAAAATATATTTTTTTTTTTCGACGTGTATTTTTTGAAACGTCTGTTGTGTAAGATTACCAATTTATGCAGCGAAACGGTAGATTATTGTTCGTTCCCACCGACTCGCTTTATTATTTCACTCGCGGCTGAACGGAGTCGTTATTTTTACAAGCGGGAATAATAATAAAAAAAGGGCACAGCAGTCATCCAAAGGAGATATATGGCATTCCATTGTGGAGATGAATAGAAGAGAGGTTATGAAAGTAGAAATGCACTGTCTGAAACTAGACTTCAAAATTCCTCTCTCTCTCCTTTGATGGCCCCCGTCTACCCGGACACACATACGGTGTGCAGAGTTTCATTCAAAAGAGCACGCGCAATTTGAAGCTGCTCAAGATATTCGAGTGGTGTCTGCGAAAAGCATTTAAAAATCCACTCAGGGCAGATAGGTGAATTGGTTTCAGTTTTTTTTGAAGCTGTATTTTTAGGAGAGTGAAAAAGGGATCAAAACGCCTGTTTTATGAATAATTTTAACTTCTAGACATAAAACGTCTGGTAGAGATTCTTGAAAGCACTCAAGGACCATACATTGCACCTGTACCGTCCAAATCTCATAGTTAGAGACCGGAAAAATTCGCGAATTCATTTCGCGATAGGCTAAAACACAAATAGTTATACCTCAGTGCTGCCTCTGCTATTGGCTCGCAACTCACCAATATTATTGGACGGGTACCCTAGACGCCATAGGCGGATGTATCAGATTGGATGTAGGATATAATTGTTTACAGGATGATAGACTACACGACAGTACCAAACCGGAAGAATAACAACTAAATAACATCCTTCCTTCCAACCCGCCCATAGCTAACACATCCCACCACCACCTCTAGTTACGTAACCTACAACCGGAGGGGAAGAATGGATGCCTTAGCGAAGACCACACTTATCTTGTTGAACTTTACTCTGCACCCCTGACACAGATAACACTGTCCGTGACCTTTAGGCATTATAAAATAGATATAACGCAGCATACCAGCAGCCATGGACTCAGTACGCCCTGGAACGCCGTCGCTGCCACTTCGCTGCTCGCGCCACGACGACTGTCTACACGGAACGCCTATCTGCTGCTGCTCCACCTGCACGGATCAACATAGCCATTGTCCACACGTATACGAGGAACCTGCAGAAGACTGGGGAAACTACGACACTCAACCGCAACGACTACCTATACTCGACGACATCACCTACACACCACCTGGAAGCGACGACAGTGAAGGTGAGTTCAACAACTTTTGGGAGAACCGAGACACTTGGGACGAGGTAATAGAAGTAGTAGAAACAACACCTGTCAAACAAACTACCTTAAAAGAAAGCTTCAAATATGCCATACACGTGGATGGGTCAAAAAACGAACCAAGCCGATTGTCCCAAGAGAACAAACAGCAGAGTGATAACGTTTCAAACGCTACCGAGACGCTACATAATCCAATACTACGCCAACGAAATGACGACCCTAAACCTAATGCATCTAAATCGAATAGCCGAGGAACATCAACAAAACGAAAACGATCCCCTCAACGAATTAACATCACACATACAACTATTGAGGCCACGACAACAGAAAAATCATCTCTTCCTAATCATAACAAACGTAAGTGCCAGAGAAACACGAAGGAACCTGATAACCGAATTGTCGAGAGAACTAGCCCCGTACACACCGTCGGAAATGACAATCCCAATGCTAAACAAAATCCGAATTCCGCTCAGGCTACATCTTCAAAATGTCCAGCAAGCCGTAGACACAGACACAGAATACCAGGACCTCAGAGCAAGACTCCACTCAACAAAAACGACACCGGCCTTCCTCGCCACATTCCACAGCGACCACCTCCACATCCTCTACCATACCACCCAAGGAAACTCATCAAGACTCCTCCATCGAATCTCTAAATTCCTTACACCCACTCGTTCTAGCGCTACAGAATAATATTGTACGCTACAACCAGTACGCTTCCTCGAAAGGTTCCTGGCCTATCTTGCACGTAAAGGTGTCGCCTACATCCTTCGCTCAGGAATTCTCCCTTCCAGAATTACCGAATTCTTCACCAAATCCCAATCCGCCGACGTCGTAGACAACATTGACGAGACGATATGCGAACCTTACATAGAGGCCAAAAAGGATGAAAACAATAGAACAAAAACAAATGCGCAACAGAAAATAAACATAGTAGACACTGTTAACAGACTCTTGGACCAATATAACACCAAAAGCTACGAACAATTTCTCAACCAAGTACCACTCACAAACACGACTGCACTAGTACAGCTAGCAGGAACATCAATGCAAAGCTATATCAGACTCGTAATTAAATTACGCAACACACAACTCAAAACAATTATGAAAACTAAACATTATTATGACTTAATGAAAAGTAACTGGTCTGTCCAAATTGATCTAGAGAATTTAGCGTGGCTGGAGATGTTTTTCACGGAGAATAACCTGGAAGCTGCACGGTTTTATTCTGACTTCATCAAAATTAAATCTTGCATGTTGAAAAAGGTCAATGGCTTCGTGATAGAAGGACCAACCAATACTGGAAAGTCCATGTTCACGAGACTGTTGACCAACATGTTAGAACCCACACTACTCTGCTGCGAAAGAGACAGGACTGGTTTCCACTTCGACCAACTTCCAAGTGCAACTTCAGTCTTGTTCGAAGAGCCCCTAATTGACAATACCAATGTAGGGACATGGAAGTTGCTATTGGAAGGCACAGAAATAACAACCGACATGAAACACTCGGACAAAGAAATAATAGCCAGACTGCCAACTTTCATCACTACCAATTCTCCACTATGGAACTGGTGTGAAGCAGTAGAGAAACCCCCACTACTCATGCGGATTTTCATTCATAAATTATAAAAGCAAATAACACACCAGAATATTTCCGAGACATCAACGCAGCTTCCACAACCTCCAAACATACTAACATCACAAGACATATATAACCACATCTGCCTACACTTTGAATCCATTAACAACCTACTTGGCACAACACCTTCCAATATAATAGCTAAAGAATTCAAAATTCCTTCTCCTCAATCCATAACAGACCTACGTAACTTCTCAAACAGCATTTCCACCATGTACGCTTTACGAGAACTACTGACTTTTACTGACTCTGACTAATTCCCTTACAGTATGCCGAGAGGAGGACACAGAGCACCACGACCGAGAGACGATACTCCACCTGCTACTCCCCAAAAGAGACCTAAACAAGACGATGACGTCGAAGCAATCACCGGAGGCTCCGGAATGGGACAAACCTATCAAGGTAACCAAGACGGATTCGGATACATCACACAAACAACAGTCTCCAATTGGTGGCCAAAAACCATGCAAGTCATCCACGGAACCTACCCCATGACTTACTGGTTCGACGCAGACTTTAATACTTCACAAGACCCACTACTAATTCCATATAGAAATCTCGGCTTCTGGACAGGAAATGATTCCTTCTCTGCAAAAAATTGTCAAAACTACCAAAAGTTCTTCTTCAGCGCAACAAAAGACTCTCACGGCATAATATTTAGAAACTTCAAATTATCCATCACAAACCAAGCAACCTTAAGACAAAGATTACTAACACAAGGACAAACATCAACAACTACATGGGACTTCGAATCAAGTCAAAACCTCGTCATCGCAAAAGGGGATCGCATTCATACAGAGCAAACATATACCAAAGATGACCTCAAACCACCGTTCAAACACATCTCCCTCGATTTCATGACAAACTATGACGAACAAGATCTATTCACATACGAAGAACTAGCAATCGGCCACACAAAACATCTCACCTTCTCTGTACCAACACCAAAATTCGGAAGATACTACCAAACAGACTTCACAAAAGACAACGTACATAAATACTTAATACCGGGACGAACAGGAACAAACTTCCTCAAGAACGACAAGGAATTCTACAAAGAAACTCAATCTACCTATTACGAACCAACTGAAATTTGTGAATTCATGAACAGACCACTACTAGTAATTGGACCTCCTATCATACCAAGTGAAAATGGCAGCATGAAATTCAAATTTAGACTTAAAATTCAAACCTCCTTCGAATACACAATCATAATGCCTTCGCCTCCCAAAAACATCGCTCCGCATCAAAGAGAAATAATCAATCTACCTCAAGCACAAGACATCGGTACTACCCAAGTTAAAGACTTCTATCCTGGATATCAAATGACAAATATCTACTGAATTTAAATGGCAGTATACATAGGTCTCTCGGGGAACTCTCTGCCTTAACAAAAGAGTAATGACTGGATTACGCTACCACCCCTACTGGGCTCTGGTCAGTTGGAAACGCGTAAACGTCGTGGGACATCACATCCATCCACGTTCCCGTGAGTATGCTAACACATCCTAAACATACATCCACTTTACTCGGATGGGATGCCATGGATGCCTTACCACCAAACACTCCTTTGCGGATGTACATATATACGTACACATACTATTGACCACTACATCTAGTCTATCATCCGGCTCTCGCCCTGATGATCGGCTCTGCCGATCAGAGGGGTGGAGCATACGTATTCTGCAGGTCCCCGGCCAATAATATTGACCCTTCATTGATTTTAAACTAAGATTTTTTTATTTCAACCTTTATTTATGGTAATAATTCGTTTCATCAATAATTGTTTTAGCTAAAGTTTTAGATATAGTTTAGGTTTTATGCAATACATTATATAGGATTTCATATTATACTTTCAAACCTTCATCATATTATGGGAGTTACATATAGCGATTTTTATGTTTTTCAAAAAACCTTCCCCATTTCTACCCTTTTGGACAGATATCGCCCATTAATGAAGTCGACCGAGATTTTCCATATTTTAATTTATGTAGCCGTTCGGAAGTTATTAGTTAGAAACTACGGCAGTTAACGTGTTCCTGATAACTTAATATATATTAACTTTTGAGTTTATGATTTTAGGGTCTATGAACTATGAAACGAAAAACTATATAAAAATTTCCTGAAGTCGCAACATGGTAACGGTTACCTAAAAGGAGCGTAAATGATGTCCGAAGATAAAAGCGGAAAATTTACATAATTTTTCATTGACTTATTTCTGCCTTCGATTTTACAACTATTTTTTTTACGTCATATCTTTATTTGACGTGGAATTTCATGACTGTCCAGCGGTGGCGGTCAATTACAAGTGGGCAATAGCTATCAGTTCACCGGGTTTCAGGGCGCGGCTTTACCTTCGAACCTATCGCAACATCGCAAACAGCGATACTCATAGACAATGTTAATCATTCCATCATCTTCGGTCACGCGTTTTACGGTCGTACTGTTTGCTTTGGGTCGAAGGTTGTGTATGAACGGACATCAATTATTATTATTTATTTTTACCAGGCTGAAGTGTAGTACACAATTTATTATGTAGGTAGCTCCGCATAAAAGATTCGCCAAATAAGATAATATTCATAAATCGGTTTGCAGGCATGACCGGCAGGCATGTGGCCTCAAAATTTTGAGTTCCGTAAGTTTACTTTTATATACAGCAAAAATTCAGAATTTGACCGAAATATTTCTGCTGTAGGTTCAACACGAAGAAGTAAGTTGAAAACATAAAGCATCTTAATGTATAAAGTGCTTCCCCAAGGCAATCCATACATGATTTTGACCGTTAAGAAACTGGTTATGGATTGGGCCTCATTATGGATTGGCTACCATCGAATTCACAAATCCAAGTGATTTATATTATCTTAAATACATTTTACACCAAATTTTCATGATTATGGTTTCATAAATTATAAACATGACTATGAAAACACTATATTTATTACAGAGTTTCACAAATAAAAAAAAATTAAATTTAAAATAAAGTGAGAAGTAAAGTTTCATGTAATTTATCTCTGTATAGTGTCAAATCGAATAAAATGAAGTGAAAATAAGGTTGGTGAGATTTAATCAGTGATAAATATATTTCCCTGATTGGCGGCCGTCTGCGAGAGAAGTCGTTGCCTTATTTGACCGAGCCACTCAGGACGCGTTTGCTTCCGCACATAACTACTATGATTGGTGTTATAAGTATAACAATCATGTACCTGAAAGAAACTCACCCAATCACGAAACTCAGACGATGGTACAGTGTTTTTACTTTTATTAGGTCTCAGAATCTTTAGGCGAAATATGCATGCGGCGCATGCCCCATACTTAGAGACCGGAAAAATTCGCGAATTCATTTCGCGATAGGCTAAAATACAAATAGTTATACCTCAGTGCTGCCTCTCCTATTGGCTCGCAACTCACCTGGATGGCTCTGGGCCAATATTAGAAACACCACACCAAAGCTTTATCGGGCTGCTATGTTGGGACGTCTCACAAGACAGCAGCCAATGAGTGGGTGACATTTGACCGAGTGTACGTATAACTATGGAGTTCATCCTACAGAGCATTGAACCCGCGAATAATTTTTTTCCGGCCCCTACGATACTCATTTGTATATTTCAGTTCCATTTAAAAAATAAATTGACGGTGTAGCGGTGCCGTGATGGAAAAACAAACGACTGTGTTCCCTCGCGGCTCACGCCCTCTTCGACCGGACAACAAAAGACGTCGCGGCTTCGCTCGTGACGGCCGCTGGATGCGGTCGCAGGTGTTCTCGGGGACAAAAGACTGCGAGGGAAAAACACGCGCGTGGAAGCGGCGCGACAAATCAGGACCACGGAGTGCCTTATCACCGCTCTGCGTGTCTGGGATCCACAGTCTCGCGTTTGCTCGAAGGAAGATTACCTGTTGGGGAAGCCTACGATTCACACATCCTTCTGGACATACCCGAATACTCACGTTGGCAAGCCTTCTTTTCTTAAAATTAGCAAGAAGTAATTAAAAATACTTTAAAACATTGTGGATGGTTGGTTATATTAGGTAAGTATAGCTACATTAAAAAAAACTGTAAAATCATTTTATGGTTGCTTAGCAAATAACTTTTTAATATGTAGCTATCCAGCGCTAGGAAACCGTTTTCATTATTTCACAGTATTTTTAATGTAGCTATCCTAACCAAATCCACCATTAGTATTCATTAGTTGCATATTTATTTACAATAAACAAAAAAATAAAAAAACGAATATGCACGATCGGGCGTTTGCCTCTCGTCTGTTGAAAGAAGGCTTGACAACGTGAGTATTCGGGTATGTCCAGAAGGATGAGTGAATCGTAGGCTTCCCTATCTGTTGTTCAGCAACCTAACTGAAACTATGTGTATTTTTTGGGAGGGGTCTGGGTCAGGGAGGGCTCTAGGTGCGTCCCAGGCCGAAGCACTTTACGCCTAATCATGCTGGATTTCAGCCTTTCCATTCCGGGAACCTAAACCTCACCCCCTCCTTCAGGGGGGGGGGGGGGGGGGGTTAGGAAATCTGCCCCCGATTTTATGAATTCGGGAAAATTGAAGTACGTTGATTTTTAACGTGCTTCCGAGGCCTTCGAGAACCACCATTTCCCTCCAGTCTTAACTGCGCACATTCATTAGCAAGATAAAACAAAACAAAAAAAGTGAAATTGTTTAAAGTCATTTTTTTTTCTTTCCATAGTTTAAAAATATATATATACTTGATTGAAACATCAATTAAAATATAAACTTATGCGCCGATGTTCCTATTATAGAGAAAATTAACATAACCATGTGCTGTACGAAGTTACAACATTTGTCTTGACAGCTAGTTTCCAAAAGGAATCATTTTGTCGCTCCAAACCCAGAGAGGTCTCGGACTGTGTGGTATCGAACCCCGGAGGCGGTCAGGCGAGGCGCTACGAGCGGCCTTGGCGAGACACTTGTTACCTCGCCGCGCTCCTGGAGGCAGGTTCGAGCCTGTCTCGCCTCGCGTACAGGTGGGCCTGCCCACATACAGGCACATGCGGGCCACTGTCCACCGCCAGTCGCTACCTGGTCCCGTACAATGGACTCATACACAGAGACATGCAAAATTCGCGGATTCATTTCGCGATAGGCCAGCATCAAAACAACTATACCTTCGTGCCGCTTCTGCGATTGGCCCACATTTTATCCGGGGAACTGTGAGCCAATGGGAAACACTAAACCAAGAAAGTGCCGAATTACGGACAGCCTAGTTCAGACGTCTCACGCGTCAGTAGCCAATGAACAGGTGTCGTTTCCGCGAGTATTTAAAGGACTGTGGAGTCTATCCTAGAGGTCAATGAATCCGCGAATTTTGCAGGTCTCTGCGGAGTGATACACTGCTGAAAAATACATTTTGACGTGAACACCTCTTCAAAATCGCTTCCATAGTGGGAGGCAATTAAAAAAAACCGAATGATAACAAAATCGGGGGATACTGTTGCAACTACATATCTATCAGCTCCATCCAAAATTTAATTACACCACTGGACAGCTAAAGGATCAAAGAATTCGTTACGCTAAGTGAGGACTTTGACGCATCGCGCGCGGTGGAGGGGGAAGCGCCGCCATTTTGAGGTCATTTTGCTGCGTTTCGAGATTTCCAAGATGCTAAGACGTTCGTTTGAGTTTCAATCGTCAGCTCACGTTATAATATATCGATTGTATATATATAAAAAAAAAATAGTGTAAAATGGTTACAGTGAATATATATGTTGTTAAAATAAAAAATAAAATATATATAATGTTGGCCTATACGCGACTTCTTAGTGTTCAAACATAACATACATAAAATAGCGTATTTTATATTTGTTATAGAAAATATTACCTGTTAAGTACATGTGTTCACGTACAAAACACGGCCGTGTCCATGACACAGCCACACCCAATTTGTTTACCTCGAGTCAAGGCCTCACACGTCTCGTCGTATTCTTCGTTTAGTTTTGGCTTTCATTTATTTTATAAGAGCTACGTCTAAAACTTTAACTCGGTGCCTCCCTTGCAGTTGCTGTTCTACCGTAAATATTTTCAACAGATTTAGTGTAATGTAATGAGTGTAGAAAGAATTGCGTGACAAAACAAAAACAAATACAATATGGCGTTTGAGACCTAGCCTTACGTGCAAGATTAATACTGGGTACTTATTATCAAACTATCTTTTCAGGAACCTGTTATAAAACTTGATTAATTTGAAGCTACATTCACAATAATCGTATTAGAATATTTATAATAACACTTTCAAGAAATTACTGCATCGAAAGCAAAAAATAAACTGACATTTCTTTCAGGTGTGTGTCTATCCTGTTTACAACATAAGGCAAAACACAAGTGAGCGATTCTTTCAGTATTTGCCAGAGATGTGTAACATCTACCCCGGTGACGAACAAATTCGTGTATTCTTAAGTTGAAAATACACTTATAATATGAAACTCGGACAGTAAATTTAACGTAAAATTCTTTAAAATAATCCCGAACGTGATAAATATACGCTAATTGTGTTTTCAAATAAATTTCTGGACGCGAATCGCAAGTAGTTTCCGCACCTGCTGATAGAATTCATTGCCGGAGCAGCAAAATCGACTATCGAATCATTTGCTTAGCGGACCGAAATTTTAACCTATAGGTACAGTGAAACGGCTCCGATAAATGTGAAAATACTTGGGAAAATACAAACCACGCCTTTGTAACTGATCTTCGTCAAAGAATTTTACTCGAATATTGTCTATCTGGTTAAAATATATTAAAAATTTAATAGTTTAATGTTTCCTTGTGAATATGTAAACTTTGGTTTGCACCATCCACCATAGATAGCAGCACCGTCTTTACACATTTCCGTTCCATGCGACTTTCGTTCCATTTACTAAATTACTCCAACCAAATGCCGTATGCCGAGAGCTAATATGTCACACATAAAAAACAATGACAAAAGCACACCTGTAAAAATAGCAGATGAAACTGCCTTCACAGCGATTCGAGCCCACACTCCCGAATCTCATATATTTTTTCCCACCTCTCTCTATCGCTCTCTCTCTCTCTCTCTCTCTCTCTCTCTCTCTCTCTCTCTCTCTCTCTCCACCCTTCCCCCCCCCCCCCTCAATACGATTAACAAAGTTAAATCAAAATATCGTTGGATTGAGCACCGAGTGCTTACTTGCTTCATTAAAATTATACAAAATGTTTGTTACGAGACTGCTAGAGACGAGGGCCGGCCGGCCGGACGGGAGCGCCAGCCTGTTGGAATTCCTAGTGAAAACCCTGCCTCCTCCTGGAACGGGCGCGACACAGGAAACGCTCCTCCCTCCCACTACCACTACTTGTGCATGCACTCCATTAGCGGGCCACTTTCTGACAACCACGCCCTCCAGGTTCCGCCGCCGTCTCTCTGGAGTGTCTCTGCAGGTTCCCAGGGTCCCGATTGGCGTAACTAGGACGCCATTGTTCTGGAGCCTCTAGTGTTAAGTTGGAAACTCTGATGTCAAGACACTTCGGAGGGTTACGAGACCTTCTACGTGTTAAGGACCGGGCAAGTATAAAAGGGCGTGGCCGAGAGAGAGAGAGAGAGAGAGAGAGAGAGACATTGGCGGCGATGCAAGAGGGAAGTGAAGAGGGCGCGAGAGTCCCTGTGCGAAGGTCGCAGCATCGGGGACTGTGTCGTGGCGTGGTCGACGAGTGAGTAGAGCGAAGCACTGTGTTGGGACTGAGGTCCGTGGCAAGAGACAAAGAGTAGAGCGAGCCACTGTCAAGCCGCGCTCCAGTGGGGGGAGGGAACAGTGGGCTTATTGTGGACGGTCATTCATATTGTTGTAGGTATGAGTCAATAAGTAAACTTTAATTTATTGATTGGGCTATCCTACATGGATATTCGTAAAGGTAACCTTGGTTGTGAAACGTAGTAATATCCAATTGTGATTTATATATATATATATATACACATATATACATATATATATATTTATATATATATATATTGGAGACTTCATATATAATTTAAAAATTATTTTTTAAATATTAAAGATATAACTTAATTACTTATAACTAGGGACAGGAAAAATCGCGAATTCAAAGACCAACAGGATAGACCCCAAGATACTCTATACACTCGGACAAATTACATCTGCTCATTGGCTACTGACTCGTGACAACTATTAACTAGAATGCTATTGATTCTATACGTCTTTCGTTGAGGATTATTCATTGGCTCTGATTCCTTCAGACAACCTGTGGCCCAATCACTGAAGCAGCAAAAGGTTAAACACATTTGGATTCTAGCATATCGCGAAATGAAACCGCGAATTTTTCCGGTCTCTACTTATAACAAAAAAAAAATAACATTGTTATTCAAGTCAAGATTTAGAGGTATATACAACAGTAAGTTTAGAGTGCAAGGTTAGATTTAATACATCAGTTGACATTTGTTGGAATCTGACAGCATGTTGAAGAGAACGATGGCCGGCGAAGAACATGGAAGTGTGGAGGATCTTCCTGCTGAACTGGCGAATGAAATAAAGGAAACGAAGATCAAAATGGAAAATGGCAAGAGAGAGAGAGAGAGAGAGAGAGAGAGTTAATAACTGAAATTGCCTCTATGTCCTCGGCGTTATAGCCCCAATAAAAAAAAACAAACCATATCCCTTCCGAAGACCGACGCTTGGCCGTCCCAGACGCTACCGTGGCGAACGGGCGCCCCATAAAGAGAAGAAGGTAAAAGAAGAAGCCCGGCAGGCTGCCGGGATCTCTGATCCGGAGGGAATGACGCAATGTGCCGTGTGCTCCGCTCCTACGGCAGAACTATCACCGCCGCGGCAGTAAACAAGCCTCGAAGACCGACACCGAGCCAGGCCTGCATCCTTCCTCCTCCGCCAACAGCGCTGGCGTCGCAGCTACTCGCTTCCAACGCTGGTGCAAGGAGTGACATTAATTTGCAAAAAAATACATAATAAATAGGGGCACGCAGATTTCGCGGAAAGATGTCGAGACTCGATGAAAGTTAAATAACTGTAGCACAGTCTGTGTTTCGTGATTGGGTGAGTTTCTCCCAGGTACACGTCGATTCTAACAACACCAATCACAGTGATTCAGTGCGGAAGCAAACGCGTCCTGAGTGGCTCGGTCAAACAAGGCGACGACTTCTCTCACAGACTGCCGCCAATCACAAGTAGGAAACCACAGGTGCGGGTATACCTTGTTGCAGTCTAATAAGTGTTCAGATCTTTTCGCGAAAAGTGCCTGCCCCTAATAATAAACTAGCTAATGCCAGGCATACATTACGATTCATCTTTCAATATATTTTTTGTAATTTGTTTAAAGTAGGTACACATATAACTACAATCTTTCTACACACGTGCCTTTAAAAATTATAAATCTCACTATTCTTCTATATACATAAATCTCTCTATGTCTAAATATAAATCCCTCACTCCATATATCTATATATCTGTATATCTCCCTCTATCTTTCTCTCTCTAAACCCCTATAAACCAATCTCTATATTTCGAACTCTCTATGCCTATATCTAAATATCTGTATCTTAATCTTTACAAAACATAAGACGAACACGCACACACTCATTCATATGAATTTTTACCTATCTTTATTTTTACCTGTCACAGGTTTATTAAAAACACGCGCGTTTTCGTGTGCAACGTTTTTTCGAAATTTCAAAGCAGTCAGTGAAGAACTTTCGAAGATTTAAGATTTTGAACGAATGAACTTTTACATTTTTATTTATATAGATTATGAACTATTAAAAAATACAAATTTCATCATACACTCTAGGGCACAACATTTAAGTTACGTAAACATTTTGAATACGTACAAATTACCGACAAGAATTTACGGTTTTAATTTGATGTAATTTTTCTAAAATAAAAAAAAAATGACATCATAATTTTTTTAATTTAAAAAATTATGTTTATATTTATAGTTTTTGTACTTGTCTTAAAAAATGGTAACTCATTTTTTAATAGCCAAATTAAACAAATATATTTTTGTTGTACGGTGTTTGTATACGTATAGCTACATTACAAATGTTGGCAGAATTTCTCGAAACAAAAAGGAATCGGAGAGCTTTTGCATTTAGAAAAATGTAATTAATTTAAAAATAAGTAAGTACGAGATGCAAGAACCAACAAATGATAAATTAATTTTTTTTCTATCTATTTAGACCAACAATTAATTGAATTCCAAATATTATAATTGTTTTATTTTTGAAAACAATTTGTTTTATTAAAATACTTATCAAGTTTAGGATTGTGGTTGCATTTTGGTGCTCTTTGGTGTATTAGCTTTGATTTCGTTGTTGAATGGTGTCCGTTATTATTTCATTTTCATTGCATTGACAATACTTGCACTCAGTTATACAAAAAAAATAATAATTTCATACAAATTTCAAACAAACATTAAAATAACACGTGTTATTTTCTCTGAATGCGGGTATCATTTGTATTATATTTTCTTGAAAAAAAGTCATTCAGAACTATAACTTTCATTCTAATCAGTAATGTTAAAAAATTACAAACCAGTCAGATTACTACTATGTCTATGTGATATGTATTTTAATCGGTGAATAGACATCCTAAAAACGTGGCTGGCTTGGTTTAGAAAAACATACCGAGAAAAATCGAGTTCAAGAAGGTCAACAGAACCGTTCCGTAGTTAAAAAGTTATACAAGATAACAATGATTCAAATTAAGCACCACCAGTGGTACTAGAATAAGTAAATTTAGAAGAAAATATTCCAACAAACATATTTGCTATGAAAAGGCACGTTACCTCCACGTATGTCTTAAGTGAAGCCTTGCAGATATTATGATACAAAATTTGTAGGGCTTATAAATATTTTTAAAGACAATTTGTACAAGTGTCAACATTTACAAACATACAGACGAGTGGACACGTATGCGAGCGCTTAAGAAAGATGTGCAGGTATTTGTTTTCGAAAGTATTCGAGCGAGCAAATTTGCGACTATACTGCTGCCATCTGTGTTTTTTTTTTCGGGAAAAGTTAATTTTGTAGCTAAAATGTGATGACAGGTAAATTTGTGTTTCATTTTTTTCATTACCCTCTGAGCGTTAGACATTTCCTACAATATAATGACGTCACCTCGTAATGCCCCACCAGCTGTAGAAAAAAGTTTCACTTTAATAAAACCAAATTACTATATTTTTTGACGTGACAACGTCTAATAAATCGATGAACGCCGGCTGCACGCACGAAAAAGTGTCCCATAACGCACATTGTCCCGTTACGATGTGTCCCGTTACGGTCATTGTACGCCTGCGCCGCATCTATCTCTCTTCCACTCGACTGTTTATAAGGTGAAGTGAAAATTTAATGTGGTTTTCATTGCTTATTACAACAACAATTTCGGCAATAAAGGTTAATTATTCTTGCATTTTAAAAATCTGATTACCAGTATAATTTCAAGTATTTATTCTTTTATTATTAAAATAAAAATGATTCAATTTTATTCATAAAAGTATGCAATCATTTCATCAATGTTTTGTTATGACTTTGTCACGTCAAACTATCGTCCGTAAACCGACTTTACAGACAACCAATTTTTTTTTTGCAGTGAAGAAGTGAATTCGTGGTCTCCAGCAGACTAATGTCGCTACCGCTCTCTCCAGGGCTCCAGGGCTCCAGAGCTCAGAGGCTGGTCGGACATGTCACGGCCACACACCTCGACCGCCCACCTCCGCCGCCGTAACTCCAAAGATTACGCGGCCAAAGCGACGCGAATCCCCGAGACAAAGTGGAAGCACGCCCAGAGGTCGCTCTCCCCCTCCTCCCCTCCAACCAGTGTTGCGCAAACGGGGTTAAGCTCCGACCGAAATCCACGTCAACGCTTTTATTCTCCTCGAGCCGAGGCGCGCGGATGCAGCCGCAACTCGCCGTGATAAACTACAATAACCAGACAGAAGAAAGCCTCGTGGCATTAAGGACTGAATTATGGAAGAGGTTGAACGTGTCCCGATGAAATTCGGACAAACCTTTTTTTTTTTATTATTTCCTCTGCGCGCGTGCCACTCGCAAGAACTGTGGCGCCTGGGTAGGACTCGGATAGTCTACAGTCCACGGGGATGAGAGCCACAACCTCAACCCGAACAGATCCGAGGTAAAATGTTAGGTTATGCCACAACCCGAACAGCTCCGAAGTAAAATTTTAGTTTAAGCCACACCCACAACCCGAACAGCTCCAGGGTAAAATTTTAGGTTATGTCACAACCACAACCCGAACAGTACTGAGGTAAAATTTTAGGTTATTCCACAACCACAACCCGAACAGCTCCAGGGTAAAATTTTAAGTGATGCCAAAACCACAACCCGAACAGCTCCAAAAGTAAAAGTTTAGGTTATACCACTAACCGAACAGCTCCAAGGTAAAACTTTTATGTTATGTTCGGTCAGTGTAATAAATAATAGTTCCTAATTTTTTTCCCTGGGACTGTAGACTATGTCCGTTCAGTTAGGTTATCGTAACTAAAAAGAATGGTTGGTTATGTTGGATTAGCGTTATTTTAATATAAATACATGACCGATAAACATATGTAATCCATGTGACGTGGTGATTTGTCACGAGCGATCAGAAAACTTCGGAGAACTTCGCAACTGTTCGGGTGTAGCTCTCACCCCTGTGGAACACTGGGCTCGCCCGGCGATGCTGATTTCAGTGTTCAATTGTTTCCCGAACTGACGCCAGATACAGTCTTCCGAGCGAGGCGCGACCTTGTATGCGAGCATCGCGCTCACGTGCTGCGACAGTCTTCCGAGCGAGGCGCGACCTTGTATGCGAGCATCGCGCTCACGTGCTGCGACAGTCTTCCGAGCGAGGCGCGACCTTGTATGCGAGCATCGCGCTCACGTGCTGCGACAGTCTTCCGAGCGAGGCGCGACCTTGTATGCGAGCATCGCGCTCACGTGCTGCGACAGTCTTCCGAGCGAGGCGCGACCTTGTATGCGAGCATCGCGCTCACGTGCTGCGACAGTCTTCCGAGCGAGGCGCGACCTTGTATGTGAGCATCGCGCTCACGTGCTGCGACAGGGTCAGTTTTCAAAGTGAATTTATGTACCGCTTACTGACATAAATAAAGCCATTTCTAATAAACACGACTCACTGTATTTCGATGATGAGAAGTGTTTCAAAACAAAACAGAAATGTTTTTTTAATGCATTTTCGTAATATATAATCAGCAACGTATTTCGCAGTTATGTTTAATTTTTTATAAGTAACATTAATGAAGAGCTGTCAAGTAAAAGAAAGAACTTATTAAAGCAGCATTGAGTTCACGTTACCACAAATGATAAAACTGCAACAGTCACATTTTTGTAGAGTGGATGTAACCTAATAATGTTCGCAGGCTTTTAACGGCCATCGTCTGAAGTTGCTTGGCTTCTGGGTTGTAGCCGTGTCCTCGAGCGAATAATTCACCGACGTTTCGGTCGACATTGCAGTCGCCATCATCAGGGAGCATCTCAGTAGGTATCTTCTGATCCCTGATGATGGTGACCTGCAATGTAGACCGAACCGTCGGTGAATTATTCGCCAAGTACACCGGCTGCAACCCAGAAGACAAGCAACTTCAGTGGATGTGACCGTTGATTCTTACAACACCGGAGTAAACTCTGTAAGGAAGAGGGTGGGGAAGGTGGGGGAGGGGGATTGCGTGGTGCGACCGAGTGGCGTGGTGCGACCGAGTGGCGTGTTAGGAGATACCCATATGCTGCCATTATTTACGCGGCGATCCTTCCAAACGGCGTGCGTCTGTGGTGGGCCCTAGCCGTCGAAGCTCCAAGATTAAAGGCGTTCTAGTTACGCAACTTATGGAGACAGAGGGAACGTGCCGAACTCTCAAGAGAGAGGTAGCGAGGCACCGCTCTGATCTTATCACCATGTAGCAGATTGACGGGTAACTACCAGGAGGTAGGGTCTCCGCTTATCTCTTGCCAACGTGCCGGGCTGACTGGCCTGCCTCGCCTCGTCGCTAGCAGCGTCGTATCAACATCAAACAGAATTTAGTTTTGTAATTTAAAGCGAATATAATAGAAAGGAAAAAAATATATATGTTTTCTGTAGCTGTAAATATTTTTCGTGGGTCGTATAAATTCGATATATGTCCCACTTTATAACTCCCAAAAGATATTTAAATAGATTAAAGTAACTTGTGGCTCCAAAATCATATACATATGTCTTGGGTATATATTTTTTAATGTCGTGTTTATGTATGTTTTTGGATATTAAAATGTACACTAAAAGAATAAAATGTTTTATTCTCATAAAACTTAAAATTATGTTATTACTATTTATGGTTTCTCCAGGCTTTACACCTTTTAATTGATTCCAATTTTAATTTATTATTATTTTACAACCAGTTACTTAATCCATCATTGCACGTACGAATTATTGTAAAACTAGTATAGTTATGACTAGAGACCCAGAAAATACGCGGGTTCAATGACCTCCAGGATAGACTCCAATATTCTCTACACACTCGGGCAAATGCCAACTGTTCATTGGATGCTAACTTGTGAGTCGTCTCGACTGGATGGCCTCTGATTCGACATTTCTATGAGTGAGGGTCTCTAATTGGTAGAGACCTGCAAAATTCGCGGATTCAATGACCTCCAGGATAGACTATACTACACTCTACACACTCGGGCAAATGCCACCTGTTCATTGGCTGCTGACTTGTGAGTCGTCTCGACCGACTGTCTGTGATTCGACACTTCTTTGAGCGAGGGTATCTGATTGGCCCTCATTTATCCAGATTAACAGCGAACCAGTGGTAGAAGCAGCGCTAAGGTATAATTATTTGAATTGTAGCATAACACGAAATGAACCCGCAAATTTTTCGGGTCTCTATTTATGACCAAACAAATAAGAATTTTTCCCTTTTACGCCTTGAGGTAAGGAATCGACGAGACTCCACTGTTTGCCCACCCCTAGATCGCTCGCCACAGCTGATGAAGAGATCTTTATTTGTTCTGCGCCTCGCCTCGGTGTTCTCGCATTACCAGCGGCGCATAACTCATCCTCGGGCGAGAATATTAATTAGCGCGGCGGCGACGACGACGTATTTGGATTGTGCCAGGTGTAAAAAAAATGTTTACTAAAAACAAAAGAACGTCGCGTTCCCGCACGCTACACTCGTTATGCAAATCGAAAAAAATAAATAAGAATAAAAAATACGGTCCTTGGGGAGATGCGATCGAAGAATGCATATCCTACACCACCTGTAGGTTAGAAACAAACCCCTCCCTCCTCCTCTCTATAATCCTCCAAACTGATTTAATCACAAGCCTGTAATACAATCGCTGCAAGCGAATTTCATCAGAAACCTGCCGCTATTTCGAAACATTTTTCGTTCCGCGACGACATTCATTATATACGGCCATACAACCCGGGCTCATGTAGGCGGAGGCAGTGTAGCCTAGATTCAGACCAGAAAAGTATTTCTTCGCTGAGGGCCCAACCCAAATATAAATGCTTCTTTTACTTTGCCCATACTGACAAAAATTAAATATTTAAAAAATAATCACGAAACGGATGTTTTCGGGAAGCCTAAGATATATTCCGAGTAAGAACAGTTCCGAAGATCACCGAATTTCGCAGCTCACTCTCGCAACTTCGGAACCATTAAAATATTTCACAGATTTTTTGACGTGACGTCTAATAAATCGATGAACGCCAGCTGCACGCACGAAAAAGTGTCCCGTTACGCACATTGTTATTTGATTACAGGTTATTTATATGAACACTTGTTCATAATTATATTTAAACTTTATAGCTAAACGCCAGTTTTTAAAATTAATTACAAGTCATCTACACGTGAACTGTTTCGTCGACTGTTTATAAAGTATAAATATCTTTTGGGAGTTATAAAGTGGGACATATATCGAATTTATACGACCCACGAAAAATATTTACAGCTACAGAAAACATATATATTTTTTTCCTTTCTATTATATTCGCTTTAAATTGAAAAGTTAATGTGGTTTTCATTGCTTATTACTAGGGATAGGAAAAATTCGCGGGTTCAATGACCTGCAGGATGAACTCCATAGTTCTACGTACACTCGGTCAAATGCCACCCACCCATTGGCTGCCGTCTTGTGAGACGTCCCAACGTAGCAGCCTGTGATTCGATAAAGCTTTGGTCGGGCGTTTTTCATTGGCCCAGAGTCATCCAGGTGAGTTGTGAGCCAATAGCAGAGGCAGCACTGAGGTGAGCAGAGGCAGCACTGAGGTGTAACTATTTGTATTTTAGCCTGTCGCGAAATGAACCCGCGAATTTTTCCTATCCCTACTTATTACAACAACAATTTCGGCAATAATCTGATTGCTAGTATAATTTCAAGTATGTATTCTTTTATTATTAAAATAAAAATGATTCAATTTTATTCATAAAAGTATGCAATCATTTCATAAATGTTTTGTTATGACGTTGTCACGTTAAACTATCGTCCGTAAACAGACTTTACAGACAACCAATAATTTTTTTTATGTAGCTAACTTAACCAACCGTCTTCTCTTTAAAGTGTTTTAAACGTAGCTAACCTAATCAACTGTCCCCAACATTTAAAAATATATTTTCAACTGTATCTACTACCAAGCCTAACCAACCATTTTCACGATACCACAAAATCTTAATACATACACCTTATCTTATCAAAAATTAAAATAGTAAACTACTATTAAACTACCAACATTTTGGAATTTCAATTTTTTTTTTCTCAGAAAAATGGCTTTCTTTGGAATTATCAATGTTGTCTCTCGTCAACATAAAAATTCGAACCAAATACAGCAAACACGCTGTAAATGGAATCGACTGATTCGAGCCCTAACCACCTGACTTGGTTACTGAAAGTTTCGTTTTGGCGTTTTTGTTTACAGTGTTTCTGAAGATATTGCTGCGAAGCTATGGGGATTTTAAGTGGCCAATAAAAATCAATTTTAATTTCGTGGGATGAATTTATGCTTTACTTTAAGATCTTAGTGTTGTCCAGCCCTCGCTTGAAATAAAAAGGAAGGGTGTCAGCGCGGCCTCAGAGGCGGCGCACCACAGCAACTGTCACGAGAGCCGCAGGTGTTGGCAGGCCTGAGCGGGGCTGCGGGCGGCATTCCCCGCCAGTGTCGCCAACCGTCAATCACCAACTACTCCTCTTCTTCCTCCTCTTCCTCCTCTTCCTCCTTCGCGCTTTCCGCTGCCGGCGCCTTGTGCCCAGCGGCAGTGGCGGTCTCTGCTGTCAGTGTGAGGCGTGGCAGGCCTTACCGCAAACACACTCGGCGTTACTGGAATTTTACCTCCGGGATGACGGACAGGGGAAGCCTACGATTCACTCATCCTTCTGGACATACATGAATACTTACGTTGGCAAGCCTTCTTTTCACAGACGAGAGAGCCAAACCCGACCCCAAGTTCATGCTCGCTTTTTTTTTTCCGTACCACAACAGATGTATTTATTTGGGGGAAAAAAATTTCGCGGGCATTTATTCTTCAAATGCGCGGGTTTAACTTATAAGATGTCATTCTCAAAATTAACAAGAAGTAATTATAAATACTTTAAAACATTGTGCATGGTTGGTTATATTAGGTAAGTATAGCTACATTAAAAATACTGTAAAATCATTTTATGGTTGCAAATAACTTTTTAATATGTAGCTATCCAGGGCTAGGAAACCGTTTAGGTACATGATTTCACAGTATTTTTAATGTAGCTATTCTAACCTAATAAACCGTCCACAATGTTTTAAAGTATTTATAATGTAGCTAACATAACCTAATTGACCATTAGTTATCATGAGTTGTATATTTATTTACAATAAACAAAAAAAAACAAAAAAAGATGCACGATCGGGCGTTTGCCTCTCTCGTCTGTTGAAAGAAGGCTTGCCAACGTGAGTATTCGGATATGTCCAGAAGGATGAGTGAATCGTAGGCTTCCCTGACGGACTGAGCTGGTCAGGAAAACACACCGGTCAGTTAGGTACCTCACACTTGCCAACGTCTTTCGCAGAAGTTCTAACACGCATCCACGAACACTCCGTCGCGAGATTCAGCGTTACACTTGAAACACACTCCTCCCTTCTCACGCTCTCCTTTCCCCTCTCTTTCTCTCTATTTCTCATCTTCTCGCCAGCTCTCGGACATTAAAACTTCATTCACCTCGTAGCTCACGCAACCCAGAACACAGCTGTTCTCATTGGGGCGAAACAGTCCGACCTACTTTAATCGTAACGACTAATTAAATTTTACTGTTGGTTGAAACTTAAACTTCTACACCTGGGTGCTGCACCTTCTACATTCGTTAAGAGAATAGTGTGAAAATTGCAAAATGTCCGTGTGGACGGGCATTGCAGTTTTCATTATCATATTTTTTATATATATCATTTTTACATTAGTTAATTTGCCAAATATTATGTAAAAGTTACTATATTTAAGTTCAAATAATTCTCATAGTAAATTTTAATGAAAAAAGCTAGTAAACAATGCTGCACATTCAATTATTTATTGTAACTTATACACGTTCGGAATCAAATTTTTAAATTAAAAATCAATCAAAATAGTTATTTGATGTTTTTTTTCACAAAACATTTTGCCAGGTAATAAATAGCTGTAATAAAAGAGATATTTAATGAATTTATTACTAGTACTTTTGAGTTAGTGTAAATATTAACAATCTTTATACTTCCTACAACCACGACTAATTTTTCTCTCAGAAACATTTAACTTATCCTTCGACTACGGAGGTGTAATAGGTACTTGCAACCCAAACAAACAACGCTGAATTCTTTGGCGGCTAGTGTAGCTCTGACAATGATTTGTTGAATAAAATTTTAAAAATGTTTGACTGCGTAATTAAAAAATCTTGAGGAAATTTTGGGGTAATAATTATATTCTATGGTAGATAGTTTTGAAAATCAGTGTAATGAAATTCATTGTGTAAAACTGAAAATAGTTGTTTTTTGTTTGATTTATTAAAGATTTTTAAAAGTACATAATACCATTCGTTGAGGATCTAATTTTAAAAACTGGCATGAGTAGGCCTATGAAGCACTTGGACAGCTTAGCTGGTAGCCAAACGAACATTTAAAGTAATTGCTATAACTTTCGTCTCTGTCTCTTTTTGCTCCCGGATCTCAATCAACCAATCAGTCCGGGTTTGAACGCAAGACAGATGGATCATTTCCGTGACGCTACCGTGGCATATGCGCGCCCACCCGGTTTACTGGCACAGGGAGAGAATAAAAAAAGTCCATTTGTAAAATTACACTTACGTGCGGACAGCACTCTAGTTAGGAAATAAACGGCCATGTCGTGTAATGTGACTATGGCAGTAGACTACAAATACATAATGGCTCAAAACGATTGTCATCTTTTGCTAATGCACCCGTCATTAAGTTAACATTTACCAATATAGCTATTATCCAACCACGGACACTTGCATTTGTTTACATTTGGTTCTTCCCACACACCTGTGCTTTTGTTAATTTTATTTTAATGTTTGTAATGTCCACTCGTGCACATTAATAGCTAAGGGATTTTATGGCTTAAATATTAAAAAAAAAAAATAAAAAAAAAAATCTTGAGAGTTTTACTGGTAAATTTGCTTTCTGCTCCCTTCGTTAAAAGGTTAGGTTTCAATTTTCCTTTCAAGGAGTTCTTGTTAACTCAGAAACTTATAAAATTACAATTTTGATTGAAAAATTACATTCTCTCTACATATTTGATTCCTTTTATCTCATGTGCTGTGTGGCTAAAAGGGAAACCTGACCCTAATTTGAAAATTTACAATTATGATTTGGACGTTCTATTTTAGTGAAATGCACAATGCTAAGACGAGTAAACAATGAAAAAAAAAAACCAAACTATTGTGAAAACAGAAACAGCGTAACAGCAGTTACAAATAAATGCTAACTTAAATTTTCTTAGAAATTAAAACAAAGTGTCGTGTCTTCTTTGATACACAAATATTAATGTTTTTATCGAAATATGATTAAACTTTGAAGCCAACTGTACAAAAATATTAATTTTTTTTATTAGAACTAATAAATTAAATCCATTTGTAAAACACACGTGCGTGCGAGACAATCTCCTGTCACCTACACACAGTGTTTAATTTTAAAGCAACATTTTTTTATTCTTCTTCACTGCGCAAGTTTTCATGCTCACCCTACTCAAATATCAAATCTACATCTCGTAACAAGGGTTTGACGGTCATTTTGTACACCGGCTTCCCCCTCCCCCGGTATTTTTGACGTGCGCGCGCGTGGCACGCGATGATAATTGCAGGAAGCACGGAAAGGCAACTGCGCATGCGCATGCGCAGTTGTTTCCCCCTCCTTCCCCCACTCTACCCCTCCCTCTTCCGCTACCATCCGCGGCACTCTGTGAACAGCTGACAGTTGATTTTACGCCAGTAGCACGCGCCTGCTCGCGTGCGCGGCAAGTAACCCCCCCCCCCCCCCCCCATCACAGAGTGTCAAGAATAAACGGTGCGAAGTTAGCACCCCCACTTTTGAAAAACAAAGTTTTTTTTTACGTCACTCGTTAGATCATCGTTAGATCAGTTTTGATCAACAAAAAGTTTCGTTTAATCAAGTCTGGTATTTTCCCAATTACTCATGTTTAAAAAAGTGCGTAGTTAGCACACCCACTTTACAAAATCGGCGAAAGAATAAAAAAATTGGAACTTTCTTTATGTCAATCGTTAGATCATCGTTAGATCAGTTTTGATCAACAAAAAGTTTTGTTTGATCAAGTGTGGTTTTTTCCCAATTAATAATGTTTTAAAAAGTGCGTAGTTAGCAACCCCACTTTACAAAATCGACTAAATAATAAAAAAATGGAACTTTCTTTATGTCAAACGTTAGATCAGTTTTGATCAACCAAAAGTTTTGTTTGATCAAATGTATTTTTCCAAATAATCGTGTTTAAAAAAGTGCGTAGTTAGCACACCCACGTTACAAAATCGGCTAAATAATAAAAAAATTGGAACTTTCTTTATGTCAAACGTTAGATCACCATTAGATCAGTTTTGATCAACCAAAAGTTTTGTTTGATCAAATGTATTTTTCCAAATAATCGTGTTCAAAAAAGTGCGTAGTTAACACCCCCACTTTTGAAAAACAATGTTTTCTTAATGTCAATAGATACATCATCGTTAGATCAGTTTTGATCAACCAAAAGTTTCGTTTGATCAAACGAATTTTGCCAAATAATCGTGTTTAAAAAATGTAAATTAGCACCGTCACTTTACAAAATCGGTGAATAAATAAAATTTGGGATCTTTCTTTATGTCAATCCTTAGATCTTCGTAGATCAGTTTTGATCAACTAAAAGTTTTGTTTGATCAAATGTATTTTTCCCTATAATCGTGTTTAAAAAAGTGCGTAGTTATCACCCCCATTTGACAAAATCGGCGAAAGAATAAAATAATTAGAAATTTCTTTATGTCAATCGTTAGATCATTGTTAGATCAGTTTTGATCAACCAAAAGTTTCGTTAGAACAAACGTATTTTGCCAAGTAATCGTTTTAAAAAATGGGTGTATTTTGCAGGCCCGTTCCATTAGATTAATTTACACACTTTTTTAATTATCATGTTTTAAAATGTGTGAATTTTTCAGGCCAAATTTTGAAAGTTGTTTAAGGTAATGGAAATCTGGTATTTTACTGACGTAAATTATTAGTCAATTTTTGTTAATTAAAAAAGTGTATAAGTTCAAGTGTCATTCTGTTCCAAGTATTCATGTTTTAAAAAGGTTTTTAGTTACCACCTTTATATTGAGAATCATTTAAAATGCTTTTTTTCATTATTTTAAACGTTATTTCATTGTTAAACCAAATTTTTTCAACCAATAATTTCGTTTGTGAAACTGCATATTTCGCTAAACAAGCTTGTTTAATATTGCCTTTTTAGCACACTTACTTTTGATAATCAGCGAAAAATTCCAAACTGACATTTTATTTTACATTCGTTATATAATCGTTTGATTATATGTGACCAACAAAAAATTTCGTATGCTCAAATTCTTAAATAACGTAAAGAACCACTTTCACTTTAAAAATTTGTGAAGAAATTTTATAACATTAATATTCTTAACATTGTTCGTGTTATCATCTTTATGTCAGTTATTTGATTTATTTATTGTTTAAATTGTTAATTAAAGGTTTTTATGTAATAATAATTTCGGTTAGCTTCCTTCGTTTGATTTTATTTTTCTTCCTTCATAATGTGTATTACAAAAACTTCACTTGGACCCATAAAACGCAATAAAATGATTTATAAAAGTTAGTTGCACTATAAATTGCTTACATTCAACGAATATATATCATCTTCTTACTGTTTACAAATAGAAGTTCGATATTAAATATTTAATGTATTTGCCAGAATATGAGAAAAATATTACCTAGCAATTTTAATATGAAATAACTTTTTTATATGTTCTTAGTGAAAACTCATTTCATTGGTTAAAACACTGTTGTCTACTACCGTCAGTTTCTCAGACATCCAGTGCATACCCAGCAATACCTCCAAACATTATCATAGACTCTAACTAGTAATAATTGGTTTATTATATGTAATAAAAAATTATGAAAAAATTCAAGAACCATCTTCAGATAAATTTATGTTTGATACGAACAAAATTAGCCTATATTAATAAAAAAGGAATTTTTAAATATGTCCTCAAAAAAGTTGCTTGTGACTTTTGGTTCACAAATATTATTGGTAGATTTTTTGTATATTTTCATACGATCAATGTACACGCAGACACAAAATCACAAAGATAGCATTGTTTTAAGAAAACATTCCCGCTCACACAAATTTATACAAAATAAAAATAAATCTTCATAAATAGGTAAAAATAATGGATTTTAATTACTGATAATAATTAGCTTGGCGAAAAATAGCTTACTAGTTAAAGGTCTAACTTCATGTTTATTTATGTTTGAGTATTAAACTATTTAAATTTAGGTATTGTAGTCACCATCATATAAATTGTATTCTTTGAACATTATTAGAACAACCGCTTCTTTCATGTCTGCGAGCATTTGAGGTGATAGTAAATGATGCACCACAGTATTTGCACTGATGCGAAGTACGCTCTTCATTAATTGAAGTATTCAATGCTGATGAAACTTCAGCTGATGGTGGAACAGCACATATCGAAGTCTCCTTTAGTGTTGTCAGAGGCGTTGCCAACGGGATCTGCTCCAACATCGTCGGCGCTGACGTCATGGTTCCCGTAGTCGATTCTACATCCTCCATCGAGTTCGACGTTAAAGTCGGTAAAGATGCCATCGAAGTCTCAAGAACAGGCAATTACACGACTTATGCACCAGAAGAAACAAACTAGGTGATCCGTACACCGTCGACGGCAGTAACAAACTGAGCGTCCTGCTGTCTAGTACTCGTTTATATACATTAACCGGTTTGAATAATACGCTAGTCAAATCAAGAACAATTTACTAAAATACTAGAGTCAAAACAACATTAAAAAAATAGAAGCACCATCAAAAAAGGAAGCACATTTGGAAGCACCGTCATCGAAAAGGCAGCACATTTGGAAGCACCGACAACGTAAAGGCAGCACATTTGGAAGCACCGACAACGTAAAGGCAGCACATTTGGAAGCACCGACTACGAAAAGGCAGCACATTTGGAAGCACCGACAACGAAAAGGCAGCACATTTGGAAGCACCGACAACAAAAAGGCAGCACATTTGGAAGCACCGACAACGAAAAGGCAGCACATTTGGAAGCACCGACAACGAAAAGGCAGCACATTTGGAAGCACCGACAACGAAAAGGCAGCACATTTGGAAGCACCGACAACGAAAAGGCAGCACATTTGGAAGCACCGACTACGAAAAGGCAGCACATTTGGAAGCACCGACAACGAAAAGGCAGCACATTTGGAAGCACCGACAACGTAAAGGCAGCACATTTGGAAGCACCGACAACGAAAAGGCAGCACATTTGGAAGCACCGACAACGAAAAGGCAGCACATTTGGAAGCACCGACAACGAAAAGGCAGCACATTTGGAAGCACCGACAACGAAAAGGCAGCACATTTGGAAGCACCGACAACGAAAAGGCAGCACATTTGGAAGCACCGACTACGAAAAGGCAGCACATTTGGAAGCACCGACAACGAAAAGGCAGCACATTTGGAAGCACCGACTACGAAAAGGCAGCACATTTGGAAGCACCGACTACGAAAAGGCAGCACATTTGGAAGCACCGACAACGAAAAGGCAGCACATTTGGAAGCACCGACAACGTAAAGGCAGCACATTTGGAAGCACCGACAACGAAAAGGCAGCACATTTGGAAGCACCGACAACGAAAAGGCAGCACATTTGGAAGCACCGACAACGAAAAGGCAGCACATTTGGAAGCACCGACAACGAAAAGGCAGCACATTTGGAAGCACCGACAACGAAAAGGCAGCACATTTGGAAGCACCGACAACGAAAAGGCAGCACATTTGGAAGCACCGACTACGAAAAGGCAGCACATTTGGAAGCACCGACTACGAAAAGGCAGCACATTTGGAAGCACCGACAACGAAAAGGCAGCACATTTGGAAGCACCGACAACGTAAAGGCAGCACATTTGGAAGCACCGACAACGAAAAGGCAGCACATTTGGAAGCACCGACAACGAAAAGACAGCACATTTGGAAGCACCGACAGCGAAAAGGCAGCACATTTGGAAGCACCGACAACGAAAAGGCAGCACATTTGGAAGCACCGCCAACGAAAAGGCAGCACATTTTGGATGCATCATCGAATAAGGAAGCACATTTGGAAGCTCCATCAACTAAAAAAGGCAAAAAGGAAGCACAAGTTACGAGATCTAAGTCTTAGTAAGAAATCATAATACAAGAAATAAAAACATTACATTCTTATAATTTAAATTATTTATTTTATTGCTTTACATTATACAAATGCAAGTAAAACAAGTCAATATTGTATGTAGCCAGCATTCCTCAGTTCCTTGAGTATGAAGGATATTTCTTTGATGCACGAATAGTTTCCTGCACAAAGCGAACCATGTAGAAGTCTTAGCCGGTCAACCAATATGTTTGGATCTTTCCATGATGTGTAATCATTCTCTTCTACCACCATCTTCCTTGCACCTTTATAATAAATATTATGATCTCTGGTGTCTTCCGTTTTACCACCAACCTCAGGGTTACTTTCATGTTGGAGACGGTGATCATCACAAGCTTGATCAGATTTAATTAATATATCACGTCGTTTCCATCGTTTCGGTCTCAGGACACCGCCACATTCTTCGATCTTGGCAGCTTTAGGTGCTTCATCATAGTCTATGTCTTTGTCAACAGCCTCAGAGTCACTGTAACAATCACCGTAGAAGGAATCGTTTTCACCCAATATACCGTGATAATTCGATGTAGATGATGTTGAAGTGTCTTCATCGTCTTCATGCTTCCTTTTTAGGAGTCCATCATTTTTACAATGTAGGAAAGATCTACTTGAATTCGGCTGGAATGTATTCTCACTTTTCACGTTAAGGATTCTTCCACTGTCTTCATTCTTCCGTAAATCATCAACCTTCTTCAATTTAAGTTCTTTGTCGAGATCGGAAGAGCCAAGAAAATTATTGTCGTAATGCAGATCACTCTTCCTTAGGCTAGTAGATTCATCGTTGTCCTCTAGCTTGTACGCAGGCTTGGCGCTACAAGTTCTGCCATGTCTTTTTAGGCTCTCTCTCCGCGTAAACGACTTGCTACATCGAACACAACTTATCATATTGCGCAGTGGATTTTTAACACAGTCATTCTTCTCATGTTGTCTTTTATTCTTTCTCAAGATAAACTGTTTACTGCAAAACTTACACCTATGTTCTTTCGATACAGCGTCAGATCCCAAATCGGAATTCATATTAGTTACTGAGACTAATGCCAGATACCAAAGTAGTATAGGAATAGGGCTACTGGCACATGGCTTCTGGCTGAGGATTGAAGATTGTCGGTCCGCCATCTTGGATTCTGACGTCGCGGCGGCCATCTTGGATTGTGACGTCACGGCGGCCATCTTGGATAAGCGTAACGGGACACAGCATAACGCGACATAACGTAACGGGACAAGTAGATCACGGCGGCCATTTTGGATCCGCCATCTTGGATCTGCCATTTTGGATGACGTCATTGTATGTGTTCTCGAACATTCCGACGTTGTGTTTTCCGACATATTGGATCCTATTAATGCTGCAATTTTTGTTACAGTCGCCATCTTGAAATTTGGACGCCATCTTGAAAATCTTTAATTATTATCCGATTTTAATGAAAAAAATTCCAAAATTCATCAAAAAATTAACTTATTCGAATTCTGATTGATTATATCGATCATCGTCCTCGGTTCGAACCCGGTGAGTGCAAAAAAAACTAAAAATGGCGACAGGCTCCTTCCTCAATGGTGGATGCAGGCAGACTGACTCCTACCACTTTTTTTTCAAAGCATATATATCATCACCTAATATGACGACATGTCCGCCATCTTTTCTTCGTCCGCTGGAGATCACATCTTATTTTCGTCCGCTAGAGTGTGCTGATACCATGTTAGTATAATTATTTGGTCACCACACCTTACACCTTGACATTGAACATTGACCTTGACCTTGAACTTTGACCTTGACCTTAAAATTTGACCTTGACCTTGAACTTTGACCTTGACATTGACCTTGAACTTTGACCTTGACATTGACCTTGAAATTTGACCTTGACCTTGAAATTTGACTTTGACCTTGACCTTGAAATTTGACCTTGACCTTGACCTTGAAATTTGACCTTGACCTTGAAATTTGACTTTGTCCTTGTCGACCATCATGGATCCGAAATTTTATGTTCAGTACAGGCTACCAGGAGCTACCACCTGCTGGAGTACGCCATCTTGTGTGTGTACTTGTATTATAGAGTACATTTCCATCTGGATAATTTTATTCTAACCCGCATACAGTGCAGTAATCATTTATTACGGAGTTGCCCCCCCCCCCCGCCATCTTGACATTCGCCTGCCATCTTGAAATCATGTAATAATGTAGCTAGAAAAGCGGGAAAAATTCCAAAATTCATTAAATAAATCACTCATTAACTTACATATCGATTCGATCCGCTCCAGTCCTTGGTTCGATCCTCGATCGATGCAATAATGTTTAATTTTATGAAAAAAAATAAAAATTCCAATAAACCATGTTCAACATTCTTAAAGAGACTTTAAATCATCTACTACCATCATCCTATCAGACATCAAGACCACCATATTGGAAATTCGTAATTGTAATGCTAGAGATTCGGGAAAAAGTTAAAAATTCATTAAATAAATTTGTAATCCATATAATGATTGATTGGATCGACTAATGTCCTTGGTTCGATCCCTGGCCGATACAAAACAACTTTAATATTTTAAAAAAAGTACCACTAAAGTGGCAGGTTTGAGAAAATAAAATACACCACAAGTTCCTTTAAAAAAACTTTTATTACATACATACTACACTACTACAAGTACAAAAAAATACACAGACAAATTACTAAAGCCTTTTGGATTCCTCGATTCAAACAGTCTTCTTATTGTACGGACTAAGCCTTTTACATGACTTTAAATGTCTATCCGATCCGATAATCACCGCAGCCAGAGACGGACTGAAGTTCATATCACTTATATAGTCTCATTAGCCGGTACAACACATGAGTCAAATCAATAACCATGTTCATTATAGGTCTCGGAGCATTTTTTATAATGACGATGTAAGCTATCGAGACGTGAAATAAGTTTATTGCACTTATTGCACTGAAATTGTATTCTTTGAACATTATTAGAACAACCGCTTCTTTCATGTCTGCGAGCATTTGAGGTGATAGTAAATGATGCACCACAGTATTTGCACTGATGCGAAGTACGCTCTTCATTAATTGAAGTATTCAATGCTGATGAAACTTCAGCTGATGGTGGAACAGCACATATCGAAGTCTCCTTTAGTGTTGTCAGAGGCGTTGCCAACGGGATCTGCTCCAACATCGTCGGCGCTGACGTCATGGTTCCCGTAGTCGATTCTACATCCTCCATCGAGTTCGACGTTAAAGTCGGTAAAGATGCCATCGAAGTCTCAAGAACAGGCAATTACAAGACTTATGCACCAGAAGAAACAAACTAGGTGATCCGTACACCGTCGACGGCAGTAACAAACTGAGCGTCCTGCTGTCTAGGACTCGTTTATATACATTAACCGGTTTGAATAATACGCTAGTCAAATCAAGAACAATTTACTAAAATACTAGAGTCAAAACAACATTAAAAAAATAGAAGCACCATCAAAAAAGGAAGCACATTTGGAAGCATCATCAAAAAAGGAAAAACAATAGGAAGCACCGCCAACGAAAAGGCAGCACATTTGGAAGCACCGTCATCGAAAAGGCAGCACATTTGGAAGCACCGACTACGAAAAGCAGCACATTTGGAAGCACCGACAACGAAAAGGCAGCACATTTGACAGCACCGACAACGAAAAGGCAGCACATTTGGAAGCACCGACAACGAAAAGGCAGCACATTTGGAAGCACCGACAACGAAAAGGCAGCACATTTGGAAGCACCGACAACGAAAAGGCAGCACATTTGGAAGCACCGACAACGAAAAGGCAGCACATTTGGAAGCACCGACAACGTAAAGGCAGCACATTTGGAAGCACCGACAACGAAAAGGCAGCACATTTGGAAGCACCGACAACGAAAAGGCAGCACATTTGGAAGCACCGACAGCGAAAAGGCAGCACATTTGGAAGCACCGACAACGAAAAGACAGCACATTTGGAAGCACCGCCAACGAAAAGGCAGCACATTTTGGATGCATCATCGAATAAGGAAGCACATTTGGAAGCTCCATCAACTAAAAAAGGCAAAAAGGAAGCACAAGTTACGAGATCTAAGTCTTAGTAAGAAATCATAATACAAGAAATAAAAACATTACATTCTTATAATTTAAATTATTTATTTTATTGCTTTACATTATACAAATGCAAGTAAAACAAGTCAATATTGTATGTAGCCAGCACTCCTCAGTTCCTTGAGTATGAAGGATATTTCTTTGATGCACGAATAGTTTCCTGCACAAAGCGAACCATGTAGAAGTCTTAGCCGGTCAACCAATATGTTTGGATCTTTCCATGATGTGTAATCATTCTCTTCTACCACCATCTTCCTTGCACCTTTATAATAAATATTATGATCTCTGGTGTCTTCCGTTTTACCACCAACCTCAGGGTTACTTTCATGTTGGAGACGCTGATCATCACAATCTTGATCAGATTTATTTAATATATCACGTCGTTTCCATCGTTTCGGTCCCAGGACACCGCCACATTCTTCGATCTTGGCAGCTTTAGGTGCTTCATCATAGTCTATGTCTTTGTCAACAGCCTCAGAGTCACTGTAACAATCACCGTAGAAGGAATCGTTTTCACCCAATTTACCGTAATAATTTGATGTTGATGATGTTGAAGTGTCTTCATCGTCTTCATGCTTCCTTTTTAGGAGTCCATCATTTTTACAAAGTAGGAAAGATCTACTTGAATTCGGCTGGAATGTATTCTCACTTTTCACGTTAAGGATTCTTCCACTGTCTTCATTCTTCCGTAAATCATCAACCTTCTTCAATTTAAGTTCTTTGTCGAGATCGGAAGAGCCAAGAAAATTATTGTCGTAATGCAGATCACTCTTCCTTAGGCTAGTAGATTCATCGTTGTCCTCTAGCTTGTACGCAGGCTTGGCGCTACAAGTTCTGCCATGTCTTTTTAGGCTCTCTCTCCGCGTAAACGACTTGCTACATCGATCACAACTTATCATATTGCGCAGTGGATTTTTAACACAGTCATTCTTCTCATGTTGTCTTTTATTCTTTCTCAAGATATACTCTTTACTGCAAAACTTACACCTATGTTCTTTCGATACAGCGTCAGATCCCAAATCGGAATTCATATTAGTTACTGAGACTAATGCCAGATACCAATTGAGTGTTTTAAATTAGATTCAATACTTAAATAGAAATTTTTTCATATTTCATCAGCGAGAATTAATATATCTCATGAAAAAGCACTTTATGCATGTAGTTCTGCTTTTCAACAACAGATGTCGCCACATGTTGCTTGCAGGTAAATAATATTTAGTTATTTTATGCGGGATGCGGGATGCTCACTATCGATCGCAAAAGAAGGATGGCTTCGTTAGACTCCAAGGAAAAGGAAGTTCGTCTTGCATGTTGGTGCTCCACAGATGTCTCATGACGTAATATTAATTTGACTGAGTAATGATATTTGTTAATTCCACCTGATAAAAATATTGCAATTTTTGATTTAGTAGCAGAAATTATCGAATTAAATGTAACTCCAAATAAAATGACATGTCTCATTAGAACAAAAAAAATCCATGCAGAGAGCGGTTTCTCAGAATAGTCAGAAACACTTGAAGAAACCACAGGAATGATTGCAAGAACACGGGAAAAACCATCAAAATATTGTCAAGAATAATCAGGAGCACACTGAGGAAACCACCATAATATTAACAATAATAATCGGAAGCACACGGAGAAAACCATCATAATATTGACCAGATTAATCGGAAGCACACAGAAAAAACCACCACATGTTTTCTTTGATATCATAAAATTACAAGAAAAAATATTTAAAAATAAAAATAAATTAATAAAAAATTTAAAAAAATTAAAAAATGCATAAATTTCTGGCTTGTACAAGAACTCTATCTTTGCTCAACAATGATAAGTTTACAAGCTAGCAGAAACTGTTTATGCATTTTTTAATTTTTTTTAATTTTTTATTAATTAATTTTTATTTTTAAATATTTTTTCTTGTAATTTTATGATATCAAAGAAAACATGTGGTGGTTTTCTCTGTGTGCTTCCGATTAATCTGGTCAATATTATGATGGTTTTCTCCGTGTGCTTCCGATTATTATTGTTAATATTATGGTGGTTTCCTCAGTGTGCTCCTGATTATTCTTGACAATATTTTGATGGTTTTTCCCGTGTTCTTGCAATCATTCCTGTGGTTTCTTCAAGTGTTTCTGACTATTCTGAGAAACCGCTCTCTGCATGGATTTTTTTTGTTCTAATGAGACATGTCATTTTATTTGGAGTTACATTTAATTCGATAATTTCTGCTACTAAATCAAAACTTGCAATATTTTTATCAGGTGGAATTAACAAATATCATTACTCAGTCAAATTAATATTACGTCATGAGACATCTGTGGAGCACCAACATGCAAGACGAACTTCCTTTTCCTTGGAGTCTAAAAAAGCCATCCTTCTTTTGCGATCGATAGTGAGCATCCCGCATCCCGCATAAAATAACTAAATATTATTTACCTGCAAGCAACATGTGGCGACATCTGTTGTTGAAAAGCAGAACTACATGCATAAAGTACTTTTGCATGAGATATATTAATTCTCGCTGATGAAATATGAAAACATTTCTATTTAAGTATTGAATCTAATTTAAAACACTCAATTGGTATCTGGCATTAGTCTCAGTAACTAATATGAATTCCGATTTGGGATCTGACGCTGTATCGAAAGAACATAGGTGTAAGTTTTGCAGTAAAGAGTTTATCTTGAGAAAGAATAAAAGACAACATGAGAAGAATGACTGTGTTAAAAATCCACTGCGCAATATGATAAGTTGTGTTCGATGTAGCAAGTCGTTTACGCGGAGAGAGAGCCTAAAAAGACATGGCAGAACTTGTAGCGCCAAGCCTGCGTACAAGCTAGAGGACAACGATGAATCTACTAGCCTAAGGAAGAGTGATCTGCATTACGACAATAATTTTCTTGGCTCTTCCGATCTCGACAAAGAACTTAAATTGAAGAAGGTTGATGATTTACGGAAGAATGAAGACAGTGGAAGAATCCTTAACGTGAAAAGTGAGAATACATTCCAGCCGAATTCAAGTAGATCTTTCCTACTTTGTAAAAATGATGGACTCCTAAAAAGGAAGCATGAAGACGATGAAGACACTTCAACATCATCAACATCGAATTATTACGGTAAATTGGGTGAAAACGATTCCTTCTACGGTGATTGTTACAGTGACTCTGAGGCTGTTGACAAAGACATAGACTATGATGAAGCACCTAAAGCTGCCAAGATCGAAGAATGTGGCGGTGTCCTGAGACCGAAACGATGGAAACGACGTGATATATTAAATAAATCTGATCAAGCTTGTGATGATCACCGTCTCCAACATGAAAGTAACCCTGAGGTTGGTGGTAAAACGGAAGACACCAGAGATCATAATATTTATTATAAAGGTGCAAGGAAGATGGTGGTAGAAGAGAATGATTACACATCATGGAAAGATCCAAACATATTGGTTGACCGGCTAAGACTTCTACATGGTTCGCTTTGTGCAGGAAACTATTCGTGCATCAAAGAAATATCCTTCATACTCAAGGAACTGAGGAATGCTGGCTACATACAATATTGACTTGTTTTACTTGCATTTGTATAATGTAAAGCAATAAAATAAATAATTTAAATTATAAGAATGTAATGTTTTTATTTCTTGTATTATGATTTCTTACTAAGACTTAGATCTCGTAACTTGTGCTTCCTTTTTGCCTTTTTTAGTTGATGGAGCTTCCAAATGTGCTTCCTTATTCGATGATGCATCCAAAATGTGCTGCCTTTTCGTTAGCGGTGCTTCCAAATGTGCTGCCTTTTCGCTGTCGGTGCTTCCAAATGTGCTGCCTTTTCGTTGTCGGTGCTTCCAAATGTGCTGCCTTTTCGTTGTCGGTGCTTCCAAATGTTCTGCCTTTACGTTGTCGGTGCTTCCAAATGTGCTGCCTTTTCGTTGTCGGTGCTTCCAAATGTGCTGCCTTTTCGTAGTCGGTGCTTCCAAATGTGCTGCCTTTTCGTAGTCGGTGCTTCCAAATGTGCTGCCTTTTCGTTGTCGGTGCTTCCAAATCTGCTGCCTTTTCGTTGTCGGTGCTTCCAAATGTGCTGACTTTTCGTTGTCGGTGTTTCCAAATGTGCTGCCTTTTCGTTGTCGGTGCTTCCAAATGTGCTGCCTTTTCGTTGTCGGTGCTTCCAAATGTGCTGCCTTTTCGTTGTCGGTGCTTCCAAATGTGCTGCCTTTTCGTTGTCTGTGCTTCCAAATGTGCTGCCTTTTCGATAACGGTGCTTCCAAATGTGCTGCCTTTTCGTAGTCGGTGCTTCCAAATGTGCTGCTTTTCGTAGTCGGTGCTTCCAAATGTGCTGCCTTTTCGATGACGGTGCTTCCAAATGTGCTGCCTTTTCGTTGTCGGTGCTTCCAAATGTGCTGCCTTTTCGTTGTCGGTGCTGTCAAATGTGCTGCCTTTTCGTTGTCGGTGCTTCCAAATGTGCTGCTTTTCGTAGTCGGTGCTTCCAAATGTGCTGCCTTTTCGATGACGGTGCTTCCAAATGTGCTGCCTTTTCGTTGGCGGTGCTTCCTATTGTTTTTCCTTTTTTGATGATGCTTCCAAATGTGCTTCCTTTTTTGATGGTGCTTCTATTTTTTTAATGTTGTTTTGACTCTAGTATTTTAGTAAATTGTTCTTGATTTGACTAGCGTATTATTCAAACCGGTTAATGTATATAAACGAGTCCTAGACAGCAGGACGCTCAGTTTGTTACTGCCGTCGACGGTGTACGGATCACCTAGTTTGTTTCTTCTGGTGCATAAGTCTTGTAATTGCCTGTTCTTGAGACTTCGATGGCATCTTTACCGACTTTAACGTCGAACTCGATGGAGGATGTAGAATCGACTACGGGAACCATGACGTCAGCGCCGACGATGTTGGAGCAGATCCCGTTGGCAACGCCTCTGACAACACTAAAGGAGACTTCGATATGTGCTGTTCCACCATCAGCTGATGTTTCATCAGCATTGAATACTTCAATTAATGAAGAGCGTACTTCGCATCAGTGCAAATACTGTGGTGCATCATTTACTATCACCTCAAATGCTCGCAGACATGAAAGAAGCGGTTGTTCTAATAATGTTCAAAGAATACAATTTCAGTGCAATAAGTGCAATAAACTTATTTCACGTCTCGATAGCTTACATCGTCATTATAAAAAATGCTCCGAGACCTATAATGAACATGGTTATTGATTTGACTCATGTGTTGTACCGGCTAATGAGACTATATAAGTGATATGAACTTCAGTCCGTCTCTGGCTGCGGTGATTATCGGATCGGATAGACATTTAAAGTCATGTAAAAGGCTTAGTCCGTACAATAAGAAGACTGTTTGAATCGAGGAATCCAAAAGGCTTTAGTAATTTGTCTGTGTATTTTTTTGTACTTGTAGTAGTGTAGTATGTATGTAATAAAAGTTTTTTTAAAGGAACTTGTGGTGTATTTTATTTTCTCAAACCTGCCACTTTAGTGGTACTTTTTTTAAAATATTAAAGTTGTTTTGTATCGGCCAGGGATCGAACCAAGGACATTAGTCGATCCAATCAATCATTATATGGATTACAAATTTATTTAATGAATTTTTAACTTTTTCCCGAATCTCTAGCATTACAATTACGAATTTCCAATATGGTGGTCTTGATGTCTGATAGGATGATGGTAGTAGATGATTTAAAGTCTCTTTAAGAATGTTGAACATGGTTTATTGGAATTTTTATTTTTTTCATAAAATTAAACATTATTGCATCGATCAAGGATCGAACCAAGGACTGGAGCGGATCGAATCGATATGTAAGTTAATGAGTGATTTATTTAATGAATTTTGGAATTTTTCCCGCTTTTCTAGCTACATTATTACATGATTTCAAGATGGCGGCCGAATTTCAAGATGGCGGGGGGGGCACCTCCGTAATAAATGATTACTGCACTGTAGCGGGTTAGAATAAAATTATCTAGATGGAAATGTACTCTATAATACAAGTACACACACAAGATGGCGTACTCCAGCAGGTGGTAGCTCCTGGTAGCCTGTACTGAACATAAAATTTCGGATCCATGATGGTCGACAAGGACAAAGTCAAATTTGAAGGTCGAGGTCAAATTTCCAGGTCAAGGTCAAAGTTCAAGGTCAAGGTCAAATTTCAAGATCAAGGTCAAATTTCAAGGTCAAGGTCAAATTTCAAGGTCAATGACAAGGTCAAAGTTCAAGGTCAAGGTCAAATTTTAAGGTCAAGGTCAAAGTTCAAGGTCAAGGTCAATGTTCAATGTCAAGGTGTAAGGTGTGGTGACCAGATAATTATACTAACATGGTATCAGCACACTCTAGCGGACGAAAATAAGATGGTGATCTCCAGCGGACGAAGAAAAGATGGCGGACATGTCGTCATATTAGGTGATGATATATATGCTTTGAAAAAAAAGTGGTAGGAGTCAGTCTGCCTGCATCCACCATTGAGGAAGGAGCCTGTCGCCATTTTTAGTTTTTTTTGCACTCACCGGGTTCGAACCGAGGACGATGATCGATATAATCAATCAGAATTCGAATAAGTTAATTTTTGATGAATTTTGGAATTTTTTTCATTAAAATCGGATAATAATTTAAGATTTTCAAGATGGCGTCCAAATTTCAAGATGGCGACTGTAACAAAAATTGCAGCATTAATAGGATCCAATATGTCGGATAACACAACGTCGGAATGTTCGAGAACACATACAATGACGTCATCCAAAATGGCAGATCCAAGATGGCGGATCCAAAATGGCCGCCGTGATCTACTTGTCCCGTTACGTTATGTCGCGTTACGCTGTGTCCCGTTACGCTTATCCAAGATGGCCGCCGTGACGTCACAATCCAAGATGGCCGCCGTGACGTCAGAATCCAAGATGGCGGACCGACAATCTTCAATCCTCAGCCAGAAGCCATGTGCCAGTAGCCCCATTCCTATACTACTGTTTAGGAATCGGCGCCGAATTGACAGGCTGATTTAAAATTTCGTAGCACTGTTGATTTTTGAAGTTTAAAGTGTCATTAAACCATTTTTGTACAAAACATCAATTTTTATTTCCCTCCGCCATAGCAATATGTGTGAATGTACGTGTATATGTATGATTTATTGTTAGAAAATGTGTTGGTGTAAATATTTGAATTATTTGTGTCTTCGTTAGTTTTTTACATAAATATTTAGGTTATTAAATATCTTTAAATCTTTATAACTTTAGCATTAGATAGATTTTAAAAAATACCTTTTTATAATATGCCTATAATATTCAGGTAGCTCATGCGTATCTTATACGCCAATGTTTTTTGTTATTTTCATATTTGTACTGATATGTTAATTCAGATTTTATTTAAATGTATTTGTGACAATTTTGGGTTATGTCTAGGCTATAATATTTATTTATCAGGTTTACTCTGCATGTACCTATTGAGTAAACATGTATGTGGTTAAGTGTAAGACAAGGCGGTACGCCTAAACTTCGCCACTTAAAGAAAGGCAATAAACAAATAAAATAAATAAATAAAAGGCATCTACTAGCAAACGCAGTTATATCTTTGAATATATATACTGTATAGAAGTCGCCAGCCCAGGTTAAAATTTCTAATACGGTTTTGAGGTAGTTGGTTAATTCACCGCCGCAATCGCCACTATCTCTAGGGCATCGACTTGTGGTGGTCCCTAGCGGACAAGTGTTGAACTCTTCAAACACCCCTTCCCCCTCCCGTTGAACGAACTTGAGCTGCAGTGAATGATATATGAGGGGTGCGGGGAATGACAGCGGGCGACAGAGCTGCGCTCTAACGTGTAAATAACAACTAAGACGATACAGGGCGTTACGGCAGCGCACTGCAGCGGTGAAGTTCCCAAGCTGCTCATCATACGCTTCTGAAAAACGTAGAGTAAATCCTATCCACTCGCGACTTCTATACAGTATATATATTCAAAGGTTATATTCACGTCAGCATCGCGAGATCAGATCATTCATTAACACAAGCATTGTTTGCCAACGGTAATATTAATGCGTGTTACCTTTTTTTTACGTGTGGCGGGATGATTCACAATCGCCTTAACATCGTGCTCGATTGACCGCGAACCGGCGCTGGCGATGTTGATCGGCCGTATCGCGCTAACCGAAGTCGTGCTAACCAAAGTCGTGGTCCGGGGTAATGAATACGTGACAAGGCTAGGGACGGACGGTGGTACGGCAACCAGTTTTAATTTTAGCTCGTACGTGAAAGCAGCAGCAACAGCGACGCGTTGCAGAGATTATCGGAAATAACAGTAGTTGTGAAATAACGCCATCCACAACGTTGCTGCCTTTCCCCATTAGGCCACTATCTACGTTGTAGAATGGCAAGTGTAGGTATTTCGCGAGCAGTATTTTGTTGCCTAATCACAGCTTCGTGTAAGTAAGTGAACATAATGTTGTATTTATTACCTAGTATTGGTAACACGAGTATTGTAACTGGTAGCCTGTAAATAGATATTAATGTATCACCCTCTTAATTTTCTCAAACTCCAGCGCATATATATGGGCCAAAACCAGTGAAAAATATTGAAATAATATGAGCAATTATATCGCTTGTAATTACCGTCCCAAAAACAGTACAAACAAATTTTTATTGAAACTGATAATTATAAATTTATTAGGCTATAAATTGTATCTGCCCATTCTCTAAAGAAATTAAAGGTTGTTTTAGGTTTAATTTTTCACTCAACAATACATTTATGATACTCAAACATCAACAAATGAAGTTTTTACTTTGAAACTAATCGCCAAGTAGGTATTCCATATGATTCCCGAACACAACCCGTTGAAAATAATATGAAATCATTTAAGGTAAAAGTCGGCGAATATAAAGACCTGTTTCTAGGGGGAATTATAAGTTTTATCCATCTCTAGTGATAAACACGTCGGTTGAAGAGTTGTCACTCATTGCCTGGAAACCAGCAACCCCTCCAACTTAAATGGATGATTGGTTTCGTACCTGTCAGGAGCTCGTAGTAACCTTTGGATGCTGTGAAGTTTACCTGCATAGTACATCCTTCAACAGAGTGCATTTTTCCAAAACATCACTTATTCAGAGTTTTTGGTTTCATATCGGAATATATTTTCCCGTTTCTGAGAAAAAAATGCTGATACAAATTGGCTAGCCTATCTCAAAAGAAGAACTTTATTTATTTAACAACATTACTGTATCTCATTTATGGAATTTTGTTTGGAAAACAGCTTAATGCTCCACACGATCTGTCAAAGCGTTACGCTCGTTCATGTGACGTACTTTAATGGACAGCCCAACTTTAAAACAAACCAGAGATACAATTATGTCCAGGACATTAGTGGACACACCTTACTCATGTACACATTTTTGTTAACAGTATATGCGTACATTGTAACAGCACTTATGGCTCTTTGTCAGTATAATTCGAATCCGGCTGTAATTTAAAACTGTATGTGTGTTTTTTTAATTAGAAATTATGTTTTATTGGTAAAATGTTTTGTGTCTTGATAAATTGCGCTGACCAGTATAATATCATAAACAATGATTATTCCTTATCATCATCATATTATCTAACACCTCAAACAGTTTAATTTTCCAACGAAAAATCACAAACTCTTATTGAGTGATTAAGTTTCTTTTAGATAAAAGTCTACCACTGTCAGACGGATCAGTGCTATTGAGAGCTGAAGGACTCAACCCAAATACTAGAAATGGTGTTATACTGGGGGTAAATTTCACTGATTGATATACTTTGATACGCTTTGCCACATCTTAACTTTTATTATCTTGAGGGGCTGTGCTAGGAGGAAGAAGATTTTTTTCACTTTACCACTTCAGTCAGCCAATGAGGAAAAATAACCTGCAGGACAGAACGGTCGCGTTTGGCTCCAGAACAACTACGCCATGGAAAAAAAAATTGAAATCATAAATATAAAAATAAAGTACCGTAGATTATGTTCTATCTTGGTTCTAAACATTTACGCAATAAATTACCATAATATTCTCCAGCAATGGTTAGAGCCAAGATTATGTGGCGGATTCGTTGGGTGTACAAATAGACTTGAAGCACATATGCACCTGTTCACGTTGATGATTGGACTACAGTGGTCTTGACACGCCCTTGACGAACCAGGGCCAGTTATAAACAAGGAGAAGAAGACGTAGCCCAGCGCTGTGTCCACATGCAGAAAGTCACTAATTACAAAGAAAAAAAACCTGGTGTGGGCTATCCACAAATCAGTATAGTGAGCGTTAATTGAGATATAATTAGTTGCCTGTCTCCATAAGTATAGGGACCGGAAAAATTCGCGGGTTCGATGACCTGCAGGATGAACTCCATAGTTATAAGTACACTCGGTCAAATGACACCCACTCATTGGCTGCTGTCTTGTGAGACGTCCCAACGTAGCAGCCTGTGATTCGATAAAGCTTTGGTTTGGTGTTTCTAATTGGCCCAGAGTCATCCAGGTGAGTTGCGAGCCAATAGCAGAGGCAGAACTGAGGTATAACTATTTGTATTTTAGCCTATCGCGAAATTAATTCGCGAATTTTTCCGGTCTCTATCCATAAGCTAAGTGTAGTTGTTGCTCCTAGATTGAAAAAGAACGTGTCCAAGTCTGACATGTAATTTCCTTGTTTGTTAAAGCTAGAAAAATGTTAAACATTTTAATTAAATTAGCAAAAATGTTTTATTTGTTTTAGTTTTAAGAATATATCTTTCTTTTTTTTTTGTCTTCGCTTCAAGAAAACTAACCTATTATGAGCTGAATTTCACCCTATTGGCTCCTGATTCTGTGATGTTTGATATTTCCTGAGAACTTTCCAGGAATTACAACTTGTACTAAGTGAAGAGTTCATTGATATATTACAGTCATCAGCAAAACAGTAACATGCTGTTCACTAAACATTATATTAAAAAATAATCTCTTCTTGAAATAAGGTGAAATTTAAGGTTAAAATGTAATATGATAAACAAACGAATGTACTTAGTTTCAGAACGCAACAAATACATTCTTATAACATTGTTTTGATAAAACAAATCAGTACTTATATTTTTTATGTGTTTGCAATCCTAAAATTGAACGATATAACGTCAAATAAAGACGCGGGAATCGCATTTATAAGGAACTGGGTTCGACTTGCTGCTCAGCCATCTCGGTTTTGGGTTTCAATTGTTCCTATAGAGAATTCCAGCAAAATGCTGCGATGATTCCTTACTTTATGACATGGCCTAAGATTTTAATAAAATATATTTAATTGTATTACATGTACTATTAATTAAATTTAATATAGAATATTATATGTTTTTATTATTTATAGTATAATTAATACTTATAAGTTCATAGAGGATAGACTATTATTACTTATTTTTATTTATTATACTAAAAAAATAAGGCTATGTTACATACATAATATTATGTTTTTATTAAATATTAATTATAGTAAAGATTTAACCATTTTATAATAATATTTTTATGAAAGGCATTAATTACATCATGGTCGAAAATACATTAAGACCATTCAGCATTAAAGTAAAATATTTTTATTATTTATGTAATCGATTCATCTTCTTAAGAGTCAAATTTTTTTAACTCAAAGTAATGGTGAGTATTTTCTTTTGAGTTCCGTTGCTTACCCGATGCTACCTAGTTCAGAGATCAGATAAGCGAGACCATTGGTGTCGCTTCCTGGTGCATCTGCTGGGGATGAAGGCAATTTATTACGCTTTGCTTTCCACACGAATTCTTGGAAGAGGCGCACTTCTTTTCGTTTTTTCCCCCCTCTTAGGTGACGACGAACGCATTGAACATTTAAATTAATGATGAACGGAGTGCTGAGTGTTGACTAAGCAGCTTATCAAGGGAAACAGATGGGTATTTTTTAAGTGACAGTGGAATGCCGATGAAGGTTGCTACAGGCGCGGCGCAAGAGATGGTACGGGAAACAAGCGCAAATGGAGTGTTAAGTAAGCTAGCGTCCGGAGGTACTGGCTGGTACCCCGAGTACCGTGTGTAGCGGAACTGTTGAAAGGGCTACCTCTGTATTCAATGGGTTCGATAAATTCCATTTGTCCCGTAAGAATTTGGTAGCCGTTGACGACTGTGCTGCAAATCTTGCCCTGGGGTCAGCTGTGTGTTGCACACTGGAGTCCTAGACGTAGCACAGTAAACATTCGTCCAATCAACTATTAGCTACCCCTTCCCCCTTCCAACACACCAAAAAAAATATTTATTCTACCACTCCACCTAAAAAAAAAAACAATTTATTGCAAACAATAGCGTCTATGGTTCACTACACCTACTTTTTTTTTTAATTAATACATGCAAGAGATAGCTAATTAGACTATAATAAACTCTTTCAAATCCCGGTTATTATTAGCTAATAGTCCCTACATTTAATGGTGATATTACATTGCACGGTTGTAAGGAAAATTGAATAAATGTTTTGTTTAATTTGTGTAGTTTCATGCTGGAATTTTCGGCACGTTGAATTTGAAAAACGAAGATCACAGAAATACGAATGCCATGAATATGTGATTAATCAACAAGCTATTTACTTTTTTCGTTACTCGAAATTACAATAATTATATATTTTCAGAATCAAAATACTATAGAATACAAAATCTGTGAACACAAAAATAAACACAGCATGCTGTAACTAAAATGTTTGAATTAAAAATAATGCTAAATCTGCAGCAAAAACATAGCGTAGGATGTTATTTTATACTGTTAACCAATTAAAACAATGTGATTAAATATAAGGGAGATATAAGATATTACTGAAAAAGGAATTACTGACTAGCATGCCGTATTTGCTACCAAACATTATACACATGACTTATAAGTTGTTTGTACAAGACATCACTTCATATATATAAAATAAAATAATTTATTTATTTCATTATGTAAGTGCTTATTAAAAATATTGAGTTAACTTCGAATAAATATAAAATAATAATCGTTTCTCTTTTACACCTAGTACATACTTTCCAAGTTATCTCTTTTCCGATTGAATCTGTTCTCTATTATTATAGACGGCTACTATCTATTACAGAAAAATCTTTATTCTTTAGGAAAGGGAAAGTACTTGTTTCCAAACATTTGGCTCTGGAGTCCAGAAAGTGGCTACGTTTAAAACTCAAAGCCATGAATATTCACCTTGGGTTTGACTCAACTGTTCTGTTCCTAGTCAAACAACTTTAGTATTTTCATTATTAGACACCAAGGTCAAGCAAGGGCTTTTCACCATTTGAAATGGAAAAAAAAAACATGATTATTTCGTGGATTCGTTTCACTCCAGGTTTGACTTAGCTTGCCTCTATATATTAAAAACAATTTTTAGAATGCTCATTGGTCCACAACAAAGTTTCATACTTTTGCGGGCTATGCGTGATTTAGGAATCATTCCTTCTCTTTGTTTACAACTGGCCCAAGTTCCCATATATGTGCGTCAAGCCCACTGCATTGTAACTATCAACGTGAAGCAGATATATATGTGCTTCAAGCCTACTACAGTATGACCAACAACGTAAAGTAGATATGTATTTGCTTCAAGCCTATTGGAGTGTAACTATCAACGTAAAGCTATACTATATGTATACTAGATGTGATTCAAGCCTACTTTGATACCAATCTAATCGGGGCTCTAGTAAATGATTACAGAACATATTATTTGTATCTAAAAAAATTATTACTTTTGAATCAGGATTAATTTTAGCTTAAACTTTTATTGTTGGTCTAAACAACAATTTTTCAGTGATCGTGTCATTCAATTAATTAATTTCAATTAATTTTAGTTATGTTTCTACACTTGAAAAGTTTTGTTAATGTACAACATTTCATGTATATACGTTTCTAACGTGACATCCCAAGTTATTTATTTGGTTTCAAATTTATTTTTCTTTGATACAGGAGTTCAAAGTTAACATGCTTCTTTTGCTGAATAAAATTATATGTTGACAAAGTATTTTTTATTGAAGATAAATGTTAAATCAGCCGTTATGAAGTGAGTGCGAAACTTGCTACTTATTTGTTTAACGTTACAACTTTGTTACAACTGCTCTAGTACTTAAAAAATACAAGTAGAATCCGGAACAATTCGCGGTTTTATTCCGCGATATGCTACTCTTCAAATTATTATACTATTTTCCTGCATATTCTGTTTGCTAACAGTTCGTCTGGAGGTCGCTGTGACAAGTATAACCGTTCAAGCAAAGAAAAAAAAACCAAGCATAGGCTACCCAGATGAGATGTCTCCAAGTCTGCAGCACACAAACGTGTGGCATTTGCCCGTGCATGCAGAAAACTTTAGACTTTACCCCAGAGGTCAATGAAAACGCGGAATTTCCCGGTAATTTAATATAGGCGATACTCAAGAATGACTGGAATGAAAGTTAGAATTTTTTTTTTTAAGATAAGTAACATGATATATTACAGACTTCCTTTAAATTGAGATGATAGATAATTACAATTCCAGTCACGTTCAGCTGAAATGAAGGGAACCAGTTTACGAGAGTAGCTGTGCTTGCGTGAGCCTGCCTACTACGTAGCGCACGACATTATTCATTCTCATGCAGAAGGTATTTTTTTATTATTGATTTATAGCATCCAGGGCGCGTAAGGCTATTCATCACCCAATCAGAAAATCATTCGAACCTGTAAAGTAATGCCTAACCTCCCGCCTCTAAATCATAACGTGAATTTTGCAGGTTCAAACACCTTTATATATTATATTCAATTTAAGGACTATGCATCAAAAATTCACGTCTAATAAACGACAAGAACTCGTGGTAACAGAAGATTGGATCGTGGTAGAAACTCCACTCTTAGAAGTAAATTGACGGGTTTTTCAACAAAGAATTAACCTCAAACTAAGAATTCATCGTAATTTCATGTATTGGAATCTTCGCAGAAACTAGGCCAAATTTCGACTTCAGAATTCTGTTTTTAGTGTAAACACACTCGTAGAATAAATAAGATTGTTTTTACCGGACTCTTACAACAGGTTTTTGACGTGACAACGTCTAATAAATCGTTTAACGCCGGCTGCACGCATGAAAAAGTGTCCCGTTACGTTGTGTTCCGTTACGCTCATTGTACGCTTGCGCCGCATCTATCTCTCTTCCACTCGATTGGAACAACCAATAATTTGACTTTTTCGAGGCACATTAAACCTGAAACACTTCCATTCGTTTCCTACATTTCCTATCATCGTCCTATCCTTAATAGAATAACACAGATTGGAAGAAGTTAAATAGCAAACATGTATAAAAGTTATAGTTAAAATAATCTCTTCGTTAAAGTAATAATCATATTTGAATTAATGAGTGCAAATAAAAGTAAATTTATCAATTAAAGTGTAGATTTCATTTCACTCGTTCTTTGTATCCATACAAAATAGTGATAATTCAATAAAAATGATTCAATTTTATTCATAAAAATATGCAATCATTTAATCAATGTTTTGTTATGACGTCAAGTTAAACTATCGTCCGTAAACAGACTTTACAGACAACCATTTTTTTTTTAATATTTTGCTAGCATGCCAAGATTATTTTTGTGGATTCACCAAGGTTCACGAAGATAACGGTATGTTTACTAAGATACCTGGATAATTTGTAACCAATGCACTTCTTAAATTTAAGATGAAAATTTGTAATAGTGTATGATGGATTCTTCTGCACACAGGAAAAAAATGATGGCGAAATAAAAAAAGGAAATGTTTTTGCTGTAGACTTACCTAACATATCGTATAATTAGATAAATGTTTGGTTAAAACTCCGGTTTAATACTCAAGAATTATTTAGTAACAACCAAATATTTGCTCGATCATTTACTTAATCCCTTGATAACTTATCAAAATGGACTGGAAATTTCCACGGGTAGAATGACCTCTAGAATGGACTCCCAGTTCATGTACATTGTCAGGTAAATGTCACCAGGACATTAGCAGCTTACCAGATAAATGTCTTAACTGGGTTGTTATAATTAGCTGAGAGTTCTCATAGCTGGAGTTATGTAGCTCATAGTAGCTCATAAATTAAGACGATTGTTATGGTTTTTATAGTTTAAGGGCCCCGCCTACCTGAGCGTACATGTGTAGAGCTTCAATAAATAAGATGCGAATTAAAAACTACTCAATATATAAACGAGTGGAGTCTTGTTTACGAAAAGCATTTAAGAATAAGCTGTGGATGGATGGAGCAGCACGGTTTCTAAATTTATTTTTAAATTGTATTATCTGAGATTGAAAATGGCGAAAACGCATGTTTTCAGAATATTTGTTAGACATTAAACGTCCGGTAGATAATCTTTCAAGCACTCAAAGTACTTGAATTACAACTTTATATTCATATCTCCGGTATATAATGTTATGGTTAACGCTTAAAACTCATACACACAAATTCCCCCCCACTCCCCTTTTTAAACCAGTTGCCAAGAAACAGTTTGTAACAATACTTCAAGAAAGATATAATAGTAACTTTTTACCATACATGGCTATGGTTTTTTTTTTTCGTGTATGAAATGCGTTTTCTTCAAGAAAATACGATTTATTTCTTACGGAAATTGCCCCATAATTTTATGTTCTAATGTTTTTTTATTTAAGCGTATAAATTTTTTTTAAACAGTAAAATATATAAAAGGATATTCAACGATTTGACTTTATTGTGTTGTATCATTCTTATCATGTGCACAGTTAACGTGGGAAAACTATTCAGGGAACGGTTTACAAATAACGTTAAATATTGGAGGTACTGGGATAAAACAAAGCATAAATTCCCGGGTAAGAATTTGAGCCCAGTATTACTGCTAACACTATTTTCTAATGATACAGTTGTTTTTGTATTAATGTACAAATTTACTACAAATATCTGTGATTTAACATGTCGTCGTCCTAGACACGACGAGAAGACTGCTCGCCAGCTCAGAGCCGACATCGCGCCTGCTATCCCGCCTCATTCAAAGGCCGTAGTGTTCTCGTAGTGGAAGCGGTGTTACGGTGGTGTTGATCCGTCGAACGCTGCGGACGCGACCTTCGCCGCGGACGTGAACGTCCGAGCCGCGTGATCGTGCGCGGCTCCTGTTCGGGGCCGCGGCCCCCGCTCGGCGTGATCCGGATTCGGTCGCGCGTCGGAGGATCCGTCCGCGTCCGCACGGGCCGGGAGCCGGCCCGGTGGCTGAGTCGTGACCCGTCCGGCGCGCCCCACGCCGCTACACTGTTGCCACGTCCGCGCCGCCCGGTCTGCTGACGTGGCAACGTCCCAGCTCTCGGTGCACGGCATTTCGCGTGAGTCAAAAAGGATGTCGACGAACGGAAATGTGTCACGGAAAATGGCGGACCCACGTGTGGCAACACCAACCCGTATATAGTCACACTCCTGAACATTAGGGGACTCACCGAATGTGACTGAAGAAGCTTGGCTTCTGGGTTGTAGCCGCGTCCTTGGCGAATAATTAACCGACGTTTCGGTCGACATTGCAGTCGCCATCATCAGGGAGCAGTTACCTACTGCTACCTATGTGGAATATGTTTGGTAAACTAAAATAGTCATAGTAAAATGTAATCACAAGTTTTAAAATATCTAATGAAACCGGCATTTCAGTGATTGTATTACATATTCTCTTCCTTGATTCCCAATTGGCTTAATGGCACATCAGTACAGTGCGCACTTGATTAACACAAGGGGCGTGTTTCAAACCTCATTTCTGCAAGTTTTTACTTTCTTAATCACATTATAATTAAATTATCCTACACCATAATAATAATGTTTAATCAGATAAAAAGGTCAAGATTTGATTGTAGGAAGTATTTACAGACTAATTTAAGTCGTTTAAGAAAAAAACAAGTATATAAACGTATAGCCTACTTAGTGTTATAGGCCTATGTGTTTTAAAATGTTTCAGATTAATATTTTAGTAATGCCATATAAGTATAACACCTAACGTGTGCGGAAACTTTATAGTATTTACTGTTAAGTTAATTTTAATAAGATATGCAGTGTTTTAATATAATTGTCGTAAATCAGATCCAAACCCTGGGTTTTACCGGAGCCGTTTCTAATAATTTAAAATTTCCTGTAGTTTAATGCTGCTGGTTGCCGTCTGCGTTTTGTGGTAGCAAGCAACGTTTTCTATTCATGCTGCGAATTATAGCGGCGGGCCCAAAAATTATGTTTATGATTTGGATCCAGATATTTTGATATTCGAAAAGCGACTACTTATATTATTTTATTGATTAGTTTATCTATCAAGGTTAGTATTAATTTAAAGAATTATAATTTAAATTTCGTATTATAAGTTTATTTACAGTATTAAATCATGAGAACACATGAGTTCACTCGTTACCGAGGTTAGATGTTTACCCATCAATGGTGAGTACCGAAAGACTCGCTCACATTTATTTGTATAGGCTACTATTTTTTATCATTAAGAAGTTTTAGTATATTTTTCTTTATAATAGTTCTTGATTTTCCTTAGACCTTATAATAGTGTCTGCTGACATTATTATTACAGTTGTATTCACTCCAACCGTAAAAAAATAAAATAAAATAAATTCTCCCCACAAGTTATTATTATTTCACAGGAGAAAATATTTCTAACAGTCCGTCACATTTAATAACAAGGCATTCCATGAAAGTAAGTGCAGTGCTGAAAAGAGCATAACTTCTTCAAATTAAATTATATAAACGAAATGTTTAAAAAAACTGTTGAAACCAAAATGGTGTCTTGATGTAAGTTTTTGGACATACGCCATTGCTAAGAACTTTTTCTGTTGAAGAAAAACTAATAAATAAAATAAATAAATAAAAATAAAAATACTCAAAAAAAGATACAAAAAACACACAAAATTAAGCAAACAATTGCTGTTGTCAACAAGGATATGAACACCACAAAATATTCCGAAACAGGAATATGGTCAGCAAACAAAGAAAAAACAAAGAAAAATGTACTAAGAGAACGAAAAAATCCCCACAAATGATGACAACACAAAAATATTGAAACCCAAAATAATTCAGCACAACAGTTGAAGCGAGACAAAAAAACATGACAAAACGAAAAAACAAACAAATACAATAGTTTTACCTAAACAGAAACAAGCGACGTTTCGGGAACTGCTATCTGCTCCCGTCCTCAGGCAGAGACGCACATGGTACGGAAACACAGGTGCGACTGAGAAGGGGCTGGAAAATGAGGGTATTTATCAGAGAAAGGGCTACATCTTGCTCAGCCAATGACAGACGAGCTGTCTCCCCATTGGCTGTGCACCATGTAGTTAAAGCGGATTGGTTATGGTGGGTTGAGTATTGGCTATTGTTTTGTGCTGCAGGGATGTTTCTCTCTTTATCAAAGGGATCCACATATTTTTTAATTCAATGCTCTGCTGGCTGAAAATATTTTTATTGCTAATAATGAAGGCTGATTCTTTGATTTTCCTTTTTATTTTATCGGATTCCTGTATGAGTGGTGTGGAGTCTTCCCAGAGAATTTTGTGGCTATTTTCCCATGTATGTTCAGCAAGTCTGGATTTTAGGGTTTCACCCTTCTTGCAGTTGTTTTTGTGTTCTTTGATTCGGGTGGATAGAGCTCTGCCAGTTTCACCTATGTACATGTGGCCACATTCACAGGGGATTTGATACACACAGTTGTGAGTTTGTAATTTTTCTGTGGCTGGTTTCACCTTGGTAACAATACTTTTAATAGTAGATTTAGAACGGAATGCTGTTTGAAGTCCATATTTATTTCCTAGGCGTCTTATTTTTTTTTTTTTTCTGAAAGCCCTTGAACATATGGAATAACTAGGGTTCCTGCAGGTTTCTCAGTTTCTGTGGATTTGAGTGTTTTGTTGGATTTCAAATGCTGTTTGATGGTGTTGACAGGGTAACCATTGGCTATGAGTTCTTTTTTTATATGATTGTGTTCAACCGCAATAGATTTCACATCAGAACAAATAATCTCAGCTCGGTTGGTTAGTGTGTGAATTATGCCAGTTTTTGTTGTTTTGGGATGGTTGGATGCAAAATTAAGGTATTGGCCTGTGTGCGTAGGTTTCCTGTATACTTTTGTTTCCAGGCTGTTGTTTTTTCTGCTGACTAGTACATCCAGGAAAGGAATGCTACCTTTGGTTTCTTTTTCATATGTTAATTTTATTGATGGCCTCAGAGAGTTGAGGTGGTTCACAAATTCCTCCAAAGTTTCAGGTCCATGTTGCCAGACAGTGAAGGTATCATCCACATAACGGAGCCAGATTTTTGGAGGGCTATTACTTTTGCTAAGTGCTTCTTGCTCAAAGTTTTCCATAAATATATTGGCCATAAATGGTGAAAGAGAAGAGCCCATTGCCATGCCATCGGTCTGTTTGTAGAAAATATCCTTGAACTGGAAATATGTTGTGGTGACACAGAGGGTAATCATTTCCATGATGGATGGGATTGGTATTATAGTTCTGTCCTTTAGGGTTGGATCAGCTTCCAATTTCGCCTTGACAATGCTGAGTGTTTCGGCTACTGGCACATTAGTGAAGAGGCTTTGGACATCAAAACTCACCAGGGTATCATTGTTTTCTATTTTCAGTGTTTTGACTATAGAAATAAAATGATTAGAATCTTTGACAAATGTATCTGTCTGTCCTGCTAGTGGCTCAACAATTTTCAGGAGATATTTTGATAGTTTCTGGCATGGGGAATTACAACAACTGATGATCGGGCGCAGAGGCATGTCGGGTTTATGAATCTTTGGAAGACCGTAAATGTGGGGTGCTTTACTGCTGTGTGGTGTCAGTTCTGATCTAGTTTTTTCTGGGATGTGATTCTGATGTTTTTTTAGAGTTTGGTACACTTTTCTTTCAATGCTGGCTGTGGGGTCTTTTACCAGTTTTGTATATTGATCTGTGGTGATCAAATCAGTAATTTTTTGCTCATAGTCTGGTTTGTCAAGTATGACTGTAGCACGACCCTTATCGGCTGGGAGGATTACAATGGTATGGTCGGATTTCAGAGTTTTGATGGCCTTTAGTTCATCAGGCGGCAGATTCGGTTTAGGTGGACCGGCTGAAGTGATTGCTGTACGCACATTCCAACGAAATTCATCTTGTTTGGCGGCAGGAAGTTTGTATATTGCACTCTCAACAGATGAAACTATGTCAAGTGCAGGAATGTGTCGTGGAGCAATGCTGAAATTGAGGCCTTTTTGTAAAACATTTTCCTCGCTATTGGACAGCTTTCTTGAAGATGAATTAACGACAGTGTTGATGCTCTGTGTTGTGGGATGTGTTTTTGTATTCATCTTACTCGTCAGTTTGGCTAATTTATCTTTTTGCTTCTCTTTGCACTGTAGAGACCTCTTTTGGACCAGATTCGTGATGGACTGATAGATGCGATTGAAATCTTTAGTATTGAGGGTAGACTGAATTTCAAGCTGTAGTGCCGAGATTTCAATCGCATCTATCAGTCCATCACGAATCTGGTCCAAAAGAGGTCTCTACAGTGCAAAGAGAAGCAAAAAGATAAATTAGCCAAACTGACGAGTAAGATGAATACAAAAACACATCCCACAACACAGAGCATCAACACTGTCGTTAATTCATCTTCAAGAAAGCTGTCCAATAGCGAGGAAAATGTTTTACAAAAAGGCCTCAATTTCAGCATTGCTCCACGACACATTCCTGCACTTGACATAGTTTAATCTGTTGAGAGTGCAATATACAAACTTCCTGCCGCCAAACAAGATGAATTTCGTTGGAATGTGCGTACAGCAATCACTTCAGCCGGTCCACCTAAACCGAATCTGCCGCCTGATGAACTAAAGGCCATCAAAACTCTGAAATCCGACCATACCATTGTAATCCTCCCAGCCGATAAGGGTCGTGCTACAGTCATACTTGACAAACCAGACTATGAGCAAAAAATTACTGATTTGATCACCACAGATCAATATACAAAACTGGTAAAAGACCCCACAGCCAGCATTGAAAGAAAAGTGTACCAAACTCTAAAAAAACATCAGAATCACATCCCAGAAAAAACTAGATCAGAACTGACACCACACAGCAGTAAAGCACCCCACATTTACGGTCTTCCAAAGATTCATAAACCCGACATGCCTCTGCGCCCGATCATCAGTTGTTGTAATTCCCCATGCCAGAAACTATCAAAATATCTCCTGAAAATTGTTGAGCCACTAGCAGGACAGACAGATACATTTGTCAAAGATTCTAATCATTTTATTTCTATAGTCAAAACACTGAAAATAGAAAACAATGATACCCTGGTGAGTTTTGATGTCCAAAGCCTCTTCACTAATGTGCCAGTAGCCGAAACACTCAGCATTGTCAAGGCGAAATTGGAAGCTGATCCAACCCTAAAGGACAGAACTATAATACCAATCCCATCCATCATGGAAATGATTACCCTCTGTGTCACCACAACATATTTCCAGTTCAAGGATATTTTCTACAAACAGACCGATGGCATGGCAATGGGCTCTTCTCTTTCACCATTTATGGCCAATATATTTATGGAAAACTTTGAGCAAGAAGCACTTAGCAAAAGTAATAGCCCTCCAAAAATCTGGCTCCGTTATGTGGATGATACCTTCACTGTCTGGCAACATGGACCTGAAACTTTGGAGGAATTTGTGAACCACCTCAACTCTCTGAGGCCATCAATAAAATTAACATATGAAAAAGAAACCAAAGGTAGCATTCCTTTCCTGGATGTACTAGTCAGCAGAAAAAACAACAGCCTGGAAACAAAAGTATACAGGAAACCTACGCACACAGGCCAATACCTTAATTTTGCATCCAACCATCCCAAAACAACAAAAACTGGCATAATTCACACACTAACCAACCGAGCTGAGATTATTTGTTCTGATGTGAAATCTATTGCGGTTGAACACAATCATATAAAAAAAGAACTCATAGCCAATGGTTACCCTGTCAACACCATCAAACAGCATTTGAAATCCAACAAAACACTCAAATCCACAGAACTGAGAAACCTGCAGGAACCCTAGTTATTCCATATGTTCAAGGGCTTTCAGAAAAAAAAAAAAAATAAGACGCCTAGGAAATAAATATGGACTTCAAACAGCATTCCGTTCTAAATCTACTATTAAAAGTATTGTTACCAAGGTGAAACCAGCCACAGAAAAATTACAAACTCACAACTGTGTGTATCAAATCCCCCGTGAATGTGGCCACATGTACATAGGTGAAACTGGCAGAGCTCTATCCACCCGAATCAAAGAACACAAAAACAACTGCAAGAAGGGTGAAACCCTAAAATCCAGACTTGCTGAACATACATGGGAAAATAGCCACAAAATTCTCTGGGAAGACTCCACACCACTCATACAGGAATCCGATAAAATAAAAAGGAAAATCAAAGAATCAGCCTTCATTATTAGCAATAAAAATATTTTCAGCCAGCAGAGCATTGAATTAAAAAATATGTGGATCCCTTTGATAAAGAGAGAAACATCCCTGCAGCACAAAACAATAGCCAATACTCAACCCACCATAACCAATCCGCTTTAACTACATGGTGCACAGCCAATGGGGAGACAGCTCGTCTGTCATTGGCTGAGCAAGATGTAGCCCTTTCTCTGATAAATACCCTCATTTTCCAGCCCCTTCTCAGTCGCACCTGTGTTTCCGTACCATGTGCGTCTCTGCCTGAGGACGGGAGCAGATAGCAGTTCCCGAAACGTCGCTTGTTTCTGTTTAGGTAAAACTATTGTATTTGTTTGTTTTTTCGTTTTGTCATGTTTTTTTGTCTCGCTTCAACTGTTGTGCTGAATTATTTTGGGTTTCAATATTTTTGTGTTGTCATCATTTGTGGGGATTTTTTCGTTCTCTTAGTACATTTTTCTTTGTTTTTTCTTTGTTTGCTGACCATATTCCTGTTTCGGAATATTTTGTGGTGTTCATATCCTTGTTGACAACAGCAATTGTTTGCTTAATTTTGTGTGTTTTTTGTATCTTTTTTTGAGTATTTTTATTTTTATTTATTTATTTTATTTATTAGTTTTTCTTCAACAGAAAAAGTTCTTAGCAATGGCGTATGTCCAAAAACTTACATCAAGTCATGCACTCCCATTGCACAAATCTTTTAAAGATAACAAAATGGTGTCTTTCAATTACATCTCCTTGGAAATAAAAAGAAATGGAAATGATCATATGGTACTCTTGTTGAAATACACCGAGAAAATGTATCCACACATGTCTTATTCCAAATTTTACCTTACAAAATACAATTTTTCCGATACAGTAAACAAATTTTATCACACTACAAAGTTGTTGTGTCTGAAACGTTAGCGCTATATGGCTTACATCTAACAACAGCGCTAGTAGCGTAAATCGTGCATTGGGAAAAGCACGCAAATGCCCATTTAAATGCATACTGCAACCTAAGGATAAGATGTGCTATAGACTCTGCGCGATCAGGTATTTTCAGAGTGCAGCACTGGTCACATACTGCGGCAGGATGCACTTCTTGTTTATAACCGCCACAGCGTCGTCCAGATCATGTCGAGAGCCCTGAAGACCATTCGTCAATGTGAAGCAGATCTTACGTGTTTCAAGTTTATTTTGACACCGAATTACTCAGTGAAATACTCGACGCTCCAACCAAATTTGAATAGCCAATAAAACAGGCAATAACATGGGGCATGTCTACAGAGACCTGTAAATTAACTTTGAATTCAGTTCACACTTGTACGTAAACAAGTCGGTATGGACTGTTAATTAGCTGCTGCCTTATGTCGGGATTGTGTACGATTGGGTAATGCTTAGGGCCCACGTATTTTTCGCGAAAATATTTCCAGACCAAAGTGTGTTAAAGCTTTGCAGTTTTGTCCTGTGATTCGCGGGTGGCTGGGTTTATTTCAGGCACATGTTCTACTGTCAGCACGCCAGTCACAGCCATTCCGTGAGGAAGCATGCACTTATCAAAGTGACCCGGACAAATAGGGCAATGGTTTCTCCTACAGACGGCCGCCAATCACAAGGGAACAACAGATAGCGCAGGCATAACTCATTGCAGTCTAATGAACATTCTAGTTTTTTTTTTCTTGAGGAAATGACATACCCCCTGCATAAACTTTAGCGATTTTCGCGTGATTGGATAACTTCTCCTTCTCCTTGTACATAACTGACTCAGAGTCAAAAAGGGCGTAACAAGAGCAATAACGTCCTATCATTAGAGACCGGAAAAATTCGCGGGTTCAATGACCTCCAGGATAGACTCCAATTTCCTCTACACACTCGGGCAAATGCCAACTGTTGACTTGTGATTCGTCTCGACTGGGTGGCCTGTGATTCGACACTTCTATGAGTGAGGGTCTCTGATTGACCCTCAGTCCTCCAGATTAACAGTGAACCAATGGCAGAAGCAGCACTTGGGTATAATTATTTGAACTTTACCATAACACGAAATGAACCCGAGCATTTTTCCGGTCCCTACCTATCATTAACGTGAAGCAGAAGCATATTAGCGCCAAGTCTACCAATTTAAAGGCAAGAGCTGGTGGAGCAAACACCAGGCCTTGAGTTTTAGCAGAGTTCGCAATATTTCAGGTGTCACGTGCTGTGTGTGTACGCTAGGCCGTAGCGCTGCAGTTGAAGGGGTCACGCGGTGCCGGGAGAGTGCCGGGACCAGGCGACCGGAGCGGCCTGTCACGACCCGCACAGTCGGGAGAAGTGTGTCGCCACCGCCCTCTGCTGGCCCCTACAAGGCTCGCGGCGACAACCCGGGGGGACGCCGAAGATGCTATCAGCGGGCGTGGCGGTGTTTGTCGTCCGCCGGCGCGCGCCTGCAACACGTGACCGGTCCTGGATTCCACGCTTCTCGACCGTAGCTGCTTCCCTGCTGCGCAGCGCATTGCGCGGAACACTGCCATATCGGAAACCTACCATAATGACGGCATTCCGCCTGGCCTCTTCGAAACAGGCGGGAAAAGTACCATAACGGAAATATGCCATAAGTACCTAGAGACCGGAAAAATTTCGCGAATTCATTTCGCGATAGGCTAAAATACAAATAGTTATACCTCAGTGCTGCCTTTGCTGTTGGCTCGCAACTCACCTGGATGACTGTGGGCCAATTAGAAACACGAAACCAAAGCTTTATCGAATCACATGCTGCTACGTTGGGACGTCTCACAAGACAATAGCCAAATGAGTGGGTGACATTTGACCGAGTGTACTGTTACGATTTCCCTGCGGGTTCGTAAAGGATAGCCCAATTAATAGATTTTATTTCACACACACAGTTTTATTTATTACCACTACTTGTCACTTACAAATAATCTTCTAAATTGGCAGATAATTAATTACACGTAAAGAAATGTCAATTCCTCAGTCACTCGTTTCACACACCTTGCTGGGCCGCACTTCCGGCGCAACTCTCGCCGCAGCACCCCTCGTGGGTCTCCGCCGCGGGACTCCGTCGCCGCACTCCTCCGCCGCCGTCACACCCTTCGCCGAGATCCCACACGACGACTCGCTCGCAACTTCACTCGGGACTCCGCCGCACCCACGACTCTATCGCCCGGAAACTCCCGACTCCACTGATCTCACTCACTCCCTGCCCTGGAACCTTCGTCCAAGGACTTCGCCACTCTGCCGCACCCGCGGCACTATCGCCCGGATCTACGCCGCGGGAGAACTCCCCACTCCGACTCTGACTGACTCTAAGGTCGGCCCAACCTCCTTATATAGCCCTTGGGTTCCCATCCAGAACAATCGGGCATGTCTCCGAGATATCGCGCGACCTTCGCCGTCGAAATGCCCAGAAACGCGTCGTGAGTCCTCGAAGGACGCGGCGGCTGCTCAAAGAACGCCGATAAACGCAACAAGCATCGGGTTCCCACAAAACGCGCCGATAAACATGTCTGAGTCCTTTTATTCCGCAGTGCGGCCTCTTTAAGTAACTCGATCTGAGGCAGATGCGCGCTGCGACAGTCAGGATGTCGCGTGATAGTATGACACGAGATACCAGGGTGAGGATGCGGGTGGAAGGGGGCGCAGACAGGCCGAACGAGCGCGGCGACGCCAAGCACTGCAGCCAAGCGCGATCGTAACAGTACGTATAACTATGGAGTTTATCCTATAGGGCATTGAACCCGCGAATTTTTCCGGTCCCTAGCCATATGTAAGTTCAAAGGACGAGGCGGAATTCTACCATATTTCCTTATACACTCCATGGAATGAGTACAGCTGCTTTGCTCTCGAAGTAGTGCCTATAGAATACGTCGCTAGGTAGCACTGTTATTAACCCCCTAGCTGTTTCTTAGGTTAACTTTAAAGGCTACAGATAGCGCTTCTGACGGTTACTTTATGTAGTTCCAGTCATAAATCAACTCAACAGATCGCGCACTAATAGAAACAAATGTTTCCAAAAATGGGTTATAGGAAGCAGCACTGTATACTTTTAGCCGCGATCTGTAAAAATAAAAATATGGTACTTTTTCTTCTGTTTCGACGGGAGAGGTGGGGTGACGGAAGACTGCCATACTGGAAGACTGCCATACCGGAAGACTGCCATACTGGAAGTCTACCATAATCGAATAATTCCGTCTGGGGGCGACGAAAAACTACCATAAGTTAAAACGCGACCATACAGTCCTAATACTCAAACGACATGAGTAAATTATGTATATTATCTTCAAAAGAATTTGAATAAATAAGCAGCATACAATGTCTTGTGATTCTACATAGTTATTGTTTTAACTCCAGGTCACTAGTTGAAATGAAATGCAATCTAGTGACCGAAAATCACAATTCCCTGACAACCGACGGTTAAGTAAGTAAAATATTTCATTATATATATAATATATATTATATATAATATATATTAAAGAGATTTCCACCTATGTACTGACTCATCACGATATCTCTGGAACCATAAGGCCTAGAGACTTGAAATTCTGTAGGAATATTCTTTTCGCCGAGTAAAGGTCAGCTAAGAACGGATTTTACGAAATTCTACCAAAAAGTGTCGGGGGCGTTAATTAAAAAATCCACTTTTTCAAAATATAGCTCTTATAGGCATATAAAACTTGGCCAGAATATTCTTTTTGGCATGTTAAAATTTACCAAGAATGAATTTTATGAAATTCCACCCTCAAAGGACCGTGCGGGGGCGTTCAAAAAATTAACTTTAAATCTATATGTAGCTCCTACAGATTTTAAATTTGGCGAAATTATTATTTTTTTCATCTTGAGTTCAACTGAAAACGAATTTTTACACTATTCTTAATTTAAATTAATAAAAATATATTTTCTATTTTTTAGTTTGGCTTTCTATACAAAGCGTGTTTTTTAGTTTTTTAAAACTATTATTTATTTGGTGAACGTACAATCTGTATTGTATTGCCCACTGTTGTCAGTTCTCTAAACACAATCACACGAATCACCGCACTATCACATCTGAGTTGTGCCAAAACATAGGCCCAGATTGTTTTCTTTTTTATATTTACGTTTGCAACCATATAATTTAATATTGTGAATCATTACAAAACAGTATCGAGTGTCAAAGTTATTTGATGATAAACAGAAAATATCTATCTTTGTGAATGCGCTCTATGACTCTGTGGACTGAGTCGTTTGCAACAATACATTTAAAATTGTATTTTTTATTACAACATTTAATAACACGAATTTTTCCTTGGTTAAGTTTTATTTTGAAAAACATTTAATATTTCGGTTATTGTTGTAATTGTGTGTAATTGTTTTGGACTTAAAGTTTAAATCTTACGATTCGTATGGGCCAATAGGAATGCGCCATATGGACGTTTTTGAACGGGCTGGCAACGATCGAAAGAATGTTCGGGACCTTTTGAAGACCGAAGGACGCTCGAAGTTAGAGCCAATAAAGTTTGCTAAATAAATATAAAAATTGAAAGTAAATAGGGTTGTGTGTATTTATGACACAAGTAGATGTGCAAAGCTACGTGTGTAGAAAATTTTTTAGGGAAACATGTAATTTTTTTTATTGTGGATAGAAATTGCGATTGTCGCCGATACCGTAAGTCACGCCATTGTGGCGCTTGTTAATTTCCCTAATTGTCACCGCTACCCCAAACACACATCTGATTTTTATGACCCTATAGACAAATGAACTTTCATTGCCTAAAGAACTTAATAGAAATTCGTGACATAATTTTTATAAACATATTTTTTTTTTTAAATTTATTACAAACTTCATTATCTCGTCTAATCCCAGGTGTCTTGTTTTCAAATTTATCTGCTCACCCTGAACTAGCTAACCGGCGCATTATAAATAGACTAACCAGTTAAAATTAAAATTTCAAGTGGTGAAAATATTTGGTGACATAAAATCTATCAGGACTAACGAACTTTTGGTTTATGTGTGTGCCCTACATACCTCTGGAAATTACGAATTTAAGGATGATCTGTTAAGCTAATCTACCATTGCCACAGTTTTGTATTCTGAAACCCAAACTGCCTGATTGTTGTACTAAAGTTGAATTTATTTATGTGGGATATTTGTCTAACAGTGAGGGATAAAGTTATTAAAAATCTTTGCAGTTTTCCAAACAACACAGCTACATAGTGTGTTTTTATTTGTCTACTGCCATTATTGTCCCATGTTTTTATGTGGTTTAAAATTGATTGTCACCAATACCTCATTTGAAAGCAATAATAAAATTATATAGTCCTGTTACGCAGGTTGGTACTGCGTAACGAGGAAACTCGCCCCTGCGGGCTAGTGGGATACCACCCGCCATACACTGCACGGACTCGGCGCGCGAATTTCAATTGATGCGCGTTGGATAGCAGATCCTCGGGTCCACTCGTGCCGAATCGCCTTTGATCGGAGCACGTGGACGTGGTCGGAAGTTTCCGAGCCGCGTTTCCGATTCAGGATGTCCAGAATATTCCTCGCTGTTTTAGTATGGAGCGCAGCGAGTATATTAAGGTAAACCCTACTAAATCAGAAGCTATAATTTTTACGCGTAAACATCTCCCGCCACTCGAAGATAGACCACGACTAACACTTTTCAATGAGCAAATTCCCCACAAAAATGTTGTTAAATATTTAGGCGTGCACATGGATAGGAAACTACTATGGCGCGATCACATAGAGGCGAAAAGAAAAACAGCTTTCACTAGGCTCATGGCCCTCTACCCCGTCATGAGCAGACGTTTAGGTAGCTCTGTTAAAAACGGAATAATAATTTATAACGCACTAATAAAACCAATAATCACGTATGCAGCGCCGGTGTGGGCAACAGCAGCGGAATCTCACTTAATCAAGCTGCAGAGAATTCAGAATAAGAGTATTCGTATTGCGACAGATGCGCCTGTGTATTGCCCCGTAAGGGCTATGCACAGAGAGCTCAAACTCGAACTTTTAAAACATTATTATTTCCGAACTGCGCAAAAATTCTATGATAAATGTGCCATAAGCAGAAACCCATATATTTCATCACTGGGCGAACAAGATCCAGAGTTGCATGGAAAATATAAAATGCCAAATTCAATCTTGGCTCACAGACCTCCGTAGTGTGCTGTGGCTGGCTGAGCGACCGGCCAATCAGTCTCCCGCGAGTTGAAACTTTAATTATAGACATTAATGAAATAATTAGCTAATTCAAAATGGTCCGAAGCACGCAGGTGTAGGTTTGACTCCCGGGAGTTCACTGCCTGTGCTGTTAGGGCTGACTCCCTATGTCCGATGGGCATGGCCCGCCTGGCAGGCTTCACCTCCAGTGCCGGTTGTGTTTCTGAAAGGCATGGGATTTTGAATTGCAAGCTTCTAACAAATACCAAAATGCGAATAGGTCTTGACTTAATTCACCTGTAACTTTATACACCGACAGTTCCTCTATATTTAACTAGTAGTATAGTAGTAGATATTAGAGATTTGTAAATTAGTAATAAGTCCTAGATACTAAGTAATAGTCATAAAAAATATATATTTCGAAAATAATTATTTAAAAAAAAAATAAAAAAAATAATAAAATTAAAATAATAAAAAATAATACTTATAGTTATTATTGTAGTTTTATCTTAAGCACTGCACGTCCATCCATGAGTTGGGTGTTTGCATATTTCGTAACGAAATGCCTAGTTTGTAAGTCATTTATCTGTTTTCTGTCTTAGTTTCTTAGTTTTTTAGGTGCTGACTGGCGGCGGAGTGAGTGGTCAGTGCAACCACTCACCACCAGGGGCGCTTGCGTCCCTGGTCACTAAATCCAGTGCTGGAAAATTAGTAAAGCGGACCACGAGTCCAAGTGCCCAACCCCCGCATGGTAGACTCTTTTCTACTCTGTCCAACATTTCATCCTGACCATCCTCTGTCTCCTGTAAATTCCTACACGTAATGCATGCCAATTTGCATCCCGCATGAATGTGCCCAGGGTTTTCCCTGTGTCTATGCAGGTTTTACCTGGGCCCAACCTATCTCTAGTTATAGTCTAGATTTAAGAGTGAGGGGAGTTAGTCATGGCGCCAATCGCTGCCATGGCTGGCCAATCCCCTCCTAGCACATGATGCATGCGACCCTCTCCCTGCATGGCTAATCCCAGCATGACTAGGCGTATAGGCTTCGGCCTGAGACGCACCTAGGTCCCTCCCTAACCCGGACCCCTCCAAAATACACTTAGTTTTAGTTAGGTTAGGAAAAAAAAAAAAAAAAAAAAAAAAATAATCGCAGCGAGTATATAAGCAGGCTGCTAGCACGAGTTCCACAGAGTCTTCTCTCAACCGGCTGCGTGAATAATGCGGTGACCACGACCCGCACCTTCGATCATCGACGCCGAAAGGCTGCCCGCTGAGGTCTTCAAGCTGCGCACGGATGCCGAAAAAGGCGGTAAGAGAGGCCGCAAATTATACAAGTCAGTTACGGACTTGGTAATAATTCAGTGGTAGCCCAGTAACAATTTGCAAGTTGGCACGGGACTTCGGAAGTTAAAAGTATGTGTCGGACTTTGCAGTAAAATGACCAAGGGGAACATAGAAAATTCCGCCGAGGGTCATGAAGTGGTTTGCGACTAGGAGCATAACAGAGTTCTGCTCAGCAATACTTTAAAAAAAATATATATATATATTTTCTCGTTCTATTAATACGGTGAAAATAAAAGGTGCTACTACTTGATTAAAACGTTAAGGGCATAGTGCAGTGGCATTAGCGGGACTATCAGTCGTGGCGTTTAAGACTACCTATGAACATAAACAAGGAGGTAAATTTTTAATGAAAAACTGTTTTAAAATAATTTCAAGCAACAGCATGTTAGGTGATTTGTCTCCAATTCTCTGCACTAGTATAGTGTTCGTTTTATTACCAAATAGTGTGAATTAAGAGCCGGCGAAAATGTGCAAGTATCAGGGAATCAGCACGGCGGCAGAGGTAGAATAAAGAAATTCGCTCCGTCGATGTTTCCGGTCCGACTGGGGTGATCAGGTCAAGGATCAACGGAAATAAAAAAAAAACACTCGCCGCTATCACTTAAACGACACTGAAGATTTTAGCCAATTTTATTTGGGGAGAAGTGTTGAAATTTAAATTGTGTTAGAAATATCTCGTTCCTAAGTCTCTGGTACTGTTAAAACAATGTCTAATTTTGATCTGTAAGTGAAGGTTTAAGTATTTTGTATTAAAAAGAATTTGTAATTATAACTAAAAGAAAAGGGTCCAGTTAGAATTATTTGTGAGGAATAATTCGTGTGGTTATGAGAAAATGTTTAAAAAGTAGTGAATGGTACGTAATTTTGTATAAATTTATTTCAGGTGTTTTGTTGGTAATCGCTGGAACATGAATTGTAGCAGTAATGGGTAACAGCCAACATAATAAGAAAATTTATATTAATGTATGAGGATTATATGTGTTTGTATAATGTGTGAATAAATCTCTGTACATGCCGTACTAAATATGTGTTATACATTGCTCTGTGTTTCCTTAAGCTCTTGTTGCCATTCTAAGTTCCAACGACTAGGTAACAGTCCCATAATAACGTAAAACTAGAGAGTCGTAAGCTACACTGAACATAATTTTTTTCCGAACCCAAAGTAAAACTAAGTGTATTTGGGAGCTCTAGGTAAGGAAGACTTAAGTGCGTCTGAGGCTGAAGCCTATATAGTTAGAAAAATGTTAAAGCAAGATGATACACACCTGTTCGTCGGACTTTTTCTGGTACCTATATGTTTCGCTGTGATTTTTTAGACGTTTCACGTCATAATGATATGACAATTACCAGTCGGGATTTGAACCTATTTTCTCTGGAATACGAATATAGTGTCTTACGACTCGGTCTATAAACTTCGATAGTGCATCTTTTCTCATCATCAGATTACCTTGTAGTGATTCCTTATGCTACAGGCGTGAGTGTATGGCTATTGCATAACAGTACAAACACATAGTTTCAGACTATAGTACTTCAAGTAGGCTATCATCACATGTCTTGAAAAATTATTGACATCTAATATTATAAGTACAACTATCAAATATTACGGTCTCCTAAATTTTAATTCACGTCTTTTGAGTTTATCCTGTACTAGTGCGTGTAGCTACATGTGATTTTGTTTACACATTTACCATGGGTGTAGACAGTATTTGTGGAAGGGGAGGGCAGAAGCCAGTCCCTCCTCCGGAAACTCTTTTACAAAGATAATGCTTAAAAATACATGTTTATGTTGGTTGACCATCCCTTAAGTACTTTTTGAAATTCCAACCTTTGTAATTTTAATAAAAAAAAATTCTTTGTCTAAATAAATCTGGCAACCCTACTTTCCCCCTTTTTTTACTACGCTCTTGACACTTATTGTTACAGAAACAGGTTCTTCTTTTGAATAAGCTTTTCTGCACTAATACCTGTGCCTTGTTAACAGAAGTGTAAACAAATATACACATAAAACAAACAAAACACATATCTGTTTAATGAATGTCAGTATCTATGTGAATAACATCAAATTCAGTATAGTTCATTAAATACAATTTCCACTGACAAACAACATTTTATAAAATAGGTAAATTAATTCAAGATGTAGTTAAGCTCAACTGTTACTTACGGTGTTTGTCTGTGCTGTCATCACTGTTTCTTCACATCGCTGGGTTCACCTGTGCGTCTCTGTATAGCCGTTGTTTTTTCAATTTTTATGTGTTAAGATTCATCGTTGATGTAAATTTTCTTTGTAAATCGAACAGAAATATTCATCTAACCTTAACTATTTGTTAATTTGTTCATTTACATGAAAATAACTGTATCACTACAAAATAGTGTTACAAATTATGCTTCGTGTGGCCCCATTACCTCCAATATTTAGTTATTTGCAAACAGTTGTTCGAATAGCTTTCCAGGGATTAGGGGTGCATGTTAAGCACGGTAAAACAAAAGAAAGCCAAAAGTAATATAAAAAAGTTAACTTTTCTGTTAAAACCAAATAAATAAAATGTTAATACAATACATTCATGCTTTTAAGCACATACATATTTTAACTAAACACACTATTTTAATATCTATCATTTATTTCAAAATAACTTTACCATCGACAGTGCAAGCTCTTAGATACATATGTTTTTACGAGTCTATATTTCTATATAATTATTGTACAGCGGGATTGTAAGTTTGTTTGCAGGAAATTAACTAAAAAATTGGCCAGACTAGTTATACATATTATATTTCACTGTTATGAAATTGCATTATTCATGCTGAACGAACAACACAAGAACACATAAATTTGTTCGTTACCGAGGTTAGATGTTACTGCACGTACTGCACGTGTTGATGACACACGAAACTACAGTAAACTCGTGGAATAACATCATGTCACTGTTAAGAAGACTGCAAGTATCCGCTCTACCACTGTGGTTCTGGGGGGAGAGCGCCTGCCTTGTGACTTGTAGGACCCGGGTTCGCGTTCCGGCTCCTCCAAGGCGGATTGCCCAGACAAAATGGTGGCATTTACTCTGGTAGGAATACAATCCTTTGCAACAAGTCAGGCTACCAAAGAAACGGTGGGTGGAACAGAAAAAACCTTCCCGGTAGCTTCCAAATGGGGAGCCCGTTTCTTTTCTTGGGCTCCCCATGCGGTGGCCATTCCGGGGGTTTCTCCGGGGGAACGGAGTTTTGCAAAAATATTTGTTGTAGTTTTGTAGCGTTTTAGTTTTTTAGTAACTGTATAATTATCTTTCCAACATGTTATAAATAAAGCTCAAACAAACATTTAAAACATTAAAAAAATTTTTTGCCTTTGTACAAAAATATTTTAATTAAGTGTGCATCAGTCAGTGAGTGGTTGTGTGTTCATCCTATACATTTTCTTGAACTATTATTGATGGTTATGTTTTAGTCAGAAACCTTTGTTTTGTGGTATTTTAGCATTTTTTGACGAAAAAATATTTATAGGCACATGAATTTTATTCCTAAAAATATTATTTCTGTAAAACCACATAAGTAGTTTTCAATCAGGAATATCGTCTTTAACACGCGCTTTTTTGTATATTTATGTGTGTGTGTACCATTATAAATCCAGATGTAAATAAAATATTCTATTTATTTCAACATGAGCAAAGCCTTTGATACTTTCCAACATGATATTATGATTAAAAAAATTTCAATTTTAGGCCTCGTCAAGCAATGCGTGGTATAAATGTTTTAATTATCTTACAAATAGACGCTTTGCAGTCAAATTTCCAAATGCAATTTCATGGTATTAGGTGTTCCGCAAAGTCGTAGCTTATTTCAACTACTCTTTAATATTTAATAAATGATATTCCAACTGTTATCAGAATTTATCAAGAAAATATGCTGATGAAAAAAAATAATTGGGAAATATGTTTGTGAAACTATTCAGCAAGATATTGCAGCTGTTCGGAATTGATTTTCAAGTTAACAAACGATTTTGTTGTTCAGACATAATGACTCGGTTTGGATTAAGAATTCCAACTTGCAATTACAGAATTAGTGACACTTTTAAAACCATTAGTAACTATAAAATTTTGAATAATCTACAAATATTCATTGGTAAAACTTTTGTAATCTTCATATTTTTAATTTGTATACACCATTTTATTTTCGGTTTAAATTTTTTTGAAAACCAAAGCAACCAATTCGTTAACTGAACTTTATCAATCTTTATATATCTGTGTGTTGTGTTGTTTCGTGTTTTGTCGTATTGATGTGTATCAGTGTATATCTTGTGTTAATGTTTTTTTGTTGTTATTTTATGTCAATTCGTTTATAGGTGCTGTAAGGCACAAAAACTGAATTTCAATTAGATCTGACTGATTTAATGAAGCAGGATAATAAGCTACGCATAGTAATATTTTTTTTATTTTCTAATATAAAAATACTTAAATTTCAGCAGATTTGATTTTTGAAAGACTGCAAGCCTGTGCAAAGCCCATCAACCTTCGAAATGTACGAGCCTATGGCTCCCCTGTGCTGCTTACCCTGTGCCAACAAACTACACTACACAAAAATATTTCCCTCGAATTTCAGCATCTTAAAAACACATTTTGTAGTCTTTAAATAATTTATTATAGACATTAAAAACCTTAACATATGGGTTTTTTGTTTTCAATCACATAAAACATTACATAAGAAAATCCTTGAATATTTGCGTTGGATTTGCAATAATTAAATAATGATCTACAATTACTTAAATTATTCCAGTGTGCAAAAATGTAAATTCTATGATGCTAGTTACATTACAATTTTACGAGTAAGGCCGTTTTCCTCATTCCGTAGACTATATAAGACATTTTGGCAGAATGGAATACTAGGCACCACATGTATTTTTTTAACGTAATAAGAATACAGTGCTACCCATATAACATTTTTGGAAACATTTATTTCTTCTCGTCCGCGATCTGGATATGATTTGTTATTGCAACTATCACCGTCTGAAGCGCTATCTGTAATGTTTAAAGTTAAACTGGGAAACAGCTAGAGGGTTGACAGCGCTACCTACCGAGTATTCTATACACTACTTCGAGGACAGTGTTGCTGTACTCATTCCGTGGAGGGTATAAGAAAATATGGCAGAATTCCGTCTCGTCCTTTGGACCTATGGCAAATTTCCGTTATGGTACTTTTCCTCATTTTTCTAAGAGGCCAGGCGGAATACTTTCATTATGGTAGTCTTCCAATATGGTAGTCTTCCGTCGCCCCCTTGGAAACCGTGAAAATTTCGAAGACCGTCACCATGCATGATGCTAAGAGACCGGAAAAAAACGCTGGTTTTTATCCACGGGCAAAAATGTAAACACTTCTATATTTGTGCTGCTTCTGCTATTGGCTCACAGTTTATGCCGGGGAATGTGGAGCATATCCCAGAGGTCACTTAACCCGCGAATTTTCCAGTCTCTAATTATGCTTGTGTACGAGAACCGACCACCACATCAACTCGTTTATGAGCACTGTGTCACAAGACGACAGTTCCAGGAGGTAGGTACTTCTTCCGAGATCCGTCAATTAAAAAAAATAATTTACCTAACACCAACCTCATTAAATTTGACCCCAATTTTAAACACACTTAATCGTGTGTTGCAATAAGACTTTTACTATTGTCTGGATACTATTTACTGGATACGGAATACGCCGTATACGCGAAACAGGAGAGGTGTTACGAGATCCAGCTTTGTCCCATAGTTAGAGACCGGAAAAATTCGCGAATTCATTTCGCGATAGGCTAAAACACAAATAGTTATACCTCAGTTATGCCTCTGCTATTGGCTCACAATTCACCTTGATTACTCTTAGCCAATGAGAAACACCCCAACCAAAGCTTTATCGAATCACAGGCTGCTACGTTGGGACGTCTCGCAAGACAGCAGCCAATGAGTGGGTGGCATTTGACCGAGTGTACGTAGAACTATGGAGTTCATCCTACAGGTCATTGAACCCAAGAATTTTTCCGGTCCCTACCCATAGGTCGGGTCTACCCATCTCAGCATAGCCACCACCTTGATCCCCCCAACCAGACAGTTGGCTGTGTCGTTTGTCCTATGACCTTATCGGCACTGCTGGCGCCTGGACCCTGGAAGATTTGGAGGGGGGGGGGGGGGGGGGGAAGAGGGAGGACCAGTAACGGACCAGGCGCGAGCGAACACGGGCGTCGCCGGGCCGGGCTGGAGCCGAACCGTTTTCCCTCTTACGGTTCAGAACTAAATTATTCCTCCCGCGCGCCTGCGAGCGAGATAATTCCCCCGTTCGGGCGACAATGGTTCCGGAGAGTACTTCTCAATTGTTATTAAAATGTGTACCTAGTCCACGCGTTCTGGAGGATAAAATTGCCTCGGTCACTTGGTACAAACGGTCTCATTTCCTGTGTACAACTGTATTGAAATTTCACCACGGTGAATTGATTTTTTGAATATTTAAAAACCAAAATTTTGTGTACTCATTAACCTAACAAATAATACGAGAAATGAGTTGAGGACAGTGAATTTAAAGTTATTTTTTTAAGCCACCGTTATACATTTGAATGACAATCATGGCTATGCCGCTAGTGGTCTTACGAATGCGTGAGCCATTGAACAGTTCTCCATAATTTATGAAATATGTGTAGTCGCTTTGGAGTCTATTGTGGTGGTCAAACATGTTATGAAGCGTTGTCTTTAAGGTTATCAACCTCAAGCTTATTAGAAAAATAGAGAATGACAAATAAAGAAAAAAATGTGTTTCTAAGATATTTACGTCAATCATTCACGCCAAATGGCTTAAAATGCCCAAACCGTAAGATCATAGCGGGTTTGGAACCACGCGTTACGTTCAAGGTGCTCGAAAATTTAAGTCATGTCGAAAGCTGGTACGGGTAGAATACCAAACTTTCGTATGATGAGAGAAACCACTACAACCAAGTGTCCTATAGTTTCTGTATGGGCAAACAAATAAAACTCTCTAATTTTCTATCCAAGCAATTAATGGAGCACGGAAATTTCTCTAGTCCAATTGCCACTATTCTTAAAAGATTTATCGTACATTATAAAACCTGCCGAAGTTAATCTAAAAACCGATTACGAAAATTTTCCCATAAAATTTTGATAATATTAATGAACACGGATGAGCTCATCTACTGCATACGCACAGGGGAAAACCCGAGTGCTTGTGGGGTAAGTTGTCATCTTAAGGGTGTTCTCCCTGTCCTGCTCATTATTTTATATTCGTGTTCCACACAGGTACACTTGCCTACTGTTTACGTTTTGCTCAATTAGCTGGCAAAGTTGCATTTTCAACAAATTTTTTTTGGCAATTTGGACAAAGAGAATTAAATGGAATGTAAAACTATGACTTTCTTTTGGGCTTAAAGTAAATTTTACTAGCTGATATGGTTTAATTTCTTTCAGAAAAAAAATATTTTACGTGGCCTTTTTAAATACTCAAAATTTTTATGAATTTTAAGAGGCTAACGCAGTAGCCACCAGCATTGCCTTAAAAAAAAAAATTAATTTATTTATTTATTCAATTTGGTTCTGATCATCCATACTGCAAAAAAAAATGTTTAAATATAAACTTTTTCAGCTAATTATACAAGAACGTATGCACTATATATATTTTTTAAATTTTGTTGAAGATTTGTTGAAGTTTACCCGTGTTGGACGTAAATACAAAATAATGATCTGGAACACTCTTAAGACTCACTTTATCGCAAGTGGTCTCGTGAAGTGTTATATTTTAGGTAGATTTAGACACCATAAGGCGACTCCCGGAAAATTTATCATAATTTTTCGTTTCATGTTCCATAGACCTCAAACAAAACATTTACATACGTATCATATTTTTATGGATACGATAACTGTCGTCACTTTCAAGTAAATACAGAAAATAAAGTAATGGAAAATCTCGGGCGAGTGGCCTTTTAGGAATCTTCCTATTTTATTTCAGTCAAAAAAAAGTGTTAAAATTTTTTTACAAATTAGTGAAATAAGTTGTCTGACTGAACCAGCTTTCTCTTAAGTTGGATTGTTTGCAGTTGTTAGGTTGAACGACCGTCAAATGTATTTTCCGAGATGTTTAAATTAGCCAGCACGCGTTCTAGTCAAGTTTGGTTGCCACCGTTCTGAATTCGCGTACGAGAGACTAGTTAGTTCGCTCAATATGGGCTTAATCGATGCTTAATAGTGATGTTCAGTGAATAGCTTATTATTACATGCCTATACATATGTTACATTTGTAGGCTTATTAAATAACAAAACATTTACGGAGTAAAAATGTCGACTGTGTTTTGATAATGAACTGTCAATTAAGTTTTTTAACAATATTAAAGTTTAAAAGTCCTACTTAAAGAACTAGATGCACGTTAATATATTTCAGGACTGAATATACATATCTAGGTTAAGAGGTAAATATTTTGGCCACTTAATAAACAAATTTTAATTTTTATATACGATGTGAAAGAAATGATTACATTAACGGGTTCTCAAAAATTCTGGTACACAAATAACATTTTAAAGAAAATTTGTTCGAAATAAATTTTTATAGCCCGTAAAAAATATGCGAGTTCTACTCACGATAGTGTGACATACAAAGTTACAATATCTACCTTGTAATATTTCAAATTATTTCTTGGCAATCTGTTTTTCCATAGGAATATTTTGTACAAGTACATTGCAGTGGTCTTGACACGTCCTTGAACACCCTGAGTCAGTTATAAACGAAGAGAAGGAAGGGATTATCCAATTACGTTTAACCCGCCAAAGTACGTCACCTGGTTTTCCAACCAAACAAGCTTGGTTATGCACATGTTAAGTTGGGTCTAGCCTGGAGGGATAGTCGTGGCTTTATGAACGGGCAGGTACCCAGTCCGTGGTTCCGCGCGGAACGGAGTGTACCCGAGAGAAGTGTGAGCGCGACCGCACGAAGGTTCTGACGCTTCCTTGGAGGGAGGGGGGGGGGAAAGAGGGTTAAAGACACGGAAGAGAGGTCCGTCACAAGTTCAAAAACGTGGGGGGCCCCTCCCCCTTTTTGCCGGCTCGGTGCGAGTCGTGCGGCCGGGAGGGAAACGCTATTGGAGGCGACCGTTGTTTGCCGTGGCCGTGGTCAACACTCGCGCCGCTGTCTTTCGCGCCTCCCTCTGCCCGACATCAGCTCCCCCTGCCAACCCTCCTCACCGCCCCTGGCTGCAGTCGATACTCGGCGGGTCAGTGGGTGGCCACTTCTTCGACATCGCCAACCGGTTCAAATACAGACCGATAGTGGTCTCAAATCTTAATATATATAAATCCAGTGTCCTGATGTTTGTTTCCAGTGAACTATTCACCAAGTCAACCGATTTCGATGAAAATTGGCATTTATGTGTAGTTTTTTTCCAACTTGAGAGATAGGATAGTTTTTATTTCGATTAATGGTCTTAACAATTTGTAATTAATAATAAATAATAAATAACCGATCGCCATGGGTAAACAAAAACTCATAGATCATAAACATACAAACAGTAAGTGGGTGACATTTCTCTATGTCCAACACACTGTCATATACCGCTATCCAGTTTGCTTTAACTCGCAGACAATTAATAAAGCTCCATGTGTTTAGCCCGGGCAACGCCGGGTACATCAGCTAGTTATCAATAAAAATATAACTCGCTAAGAAACAAAGTTCAAAAATCATACCAAAAAAAAATCAATGCAGTCATGAGGACTGCCGACAGAAGTGAAAACTTAAAACTATAAACAGTTGTTATTTTTAAATATCCAAGTTAATTGTTTGATCTTAAATTAAAACTTGTAAATCAAAACTGTTTACATTTATCGGGTTTTGACATCTATCGACACTCTGAGCAACAATTATATTTATTTGCATATGGTTTATTTATCATCAAGACACATGGGCTGCGCAAGCCCAGTTTTAAATAGAAATAAAACTTAATTATAATAATAACGAATATACATTTTTCTTATCTATATACAGTACCTAATATCTGCGTTCAATTTTTTATCTCTATATCGCTGACACCTAATTTTATTTTGAAATTTTCTTCTTTCTTGTTTTTCTTTATCTTTACCATTATTTTGTTCACTTGTGTCATTTGCAGAATCCGCTTCTACCGATTCTTCAAAATCTTCTTTAAATTTTCTTTTTCTGTCGTCTGAAGACACCTTTAACATTTTCCACACAGAATCGAGGATCTAAAAAAATAATAAAAATATATATTTAGAGAGAATAACAATATGATGTACACATCATTTTTTCCTAAACTTCAAATGATAGAATTAATAATAATAATAAAAGTAACTATTATTAATATCAATAATAGAATTAAGAAAATACAAATATAATTTGAAATAAGAAATACTAACTTTGTAAAATATAATTGTGTAACATAAGAAAATATTTTTTGATAAAAATCAGAGACTTTTTCGCAATTTTTACGAAAACATATTATCACACAACAAATTTGTTTTAGCACGTTAGTAAAATAACTGATAAATTACAATAAAATACGCATTGCATAGTAATTGTAGGTATTAAAAAAATTATGTTCTCAATTTTTAGGTTATATTGCCACAAAGACTCCGTTTTCTTTGTCATTCAGTGACCATGTAGATGACGACTTACATGAATTTACTCCCTATCCAAACCTTCCTCTAGAAGTTTTCACTTCAAAAATAAAATCACTTTCGACAAAGAACACAGATTTCGAAGAACGTATTTCTTCTGAAACATTCCCAAGGCTTCTTTAAAATTCTGGGAAAGAATGTTCCCCAATATTCTAAACCGATTGATAAAAAAAAACATTCCTCACATTCTTTGCAGCGAAAAGGTTTCGAATGTGTTAAATTCAATGCATTCAGCATTGAAAAACTTAGGCCTAACTACATGCTATGCTTACCAAGGTGGTTATGATTAATATTTTTTTTTTTTGATAAATGGTATTCAATCATTAACGTGATGCTGATGAATATGTTCTTCAAGTCTACTTTGTTAACCAGTGAATCCGCGAGATGAAAATTACTATAATTTTAACAAAAAAAAGTTTTAACTTAAAGTTTTTTATTGACACATACAACTGATTTTTTGTTTAATATAAATGACCTCAGTACTATAAAATACAATTTTTAGTTTGAAAACAATTCCAAATGAACAACTAATATTGATCACATTGTATTCTGTATGAAATACTATAATGCGCTACATTATTTCACATAAAATATACATATTAGGTGAGAGATGCGTTTCAAAAAATTTTAAAATGATTTAGCAAACAGACAACTATGCTATACCAACACATTGATATAAACGTTTGGGTTTACTATCTCTTACAACGTTATTAAACGTTACGACGAAGTTTTTTTCAGTGTATACTTAATATTTCAAAAACCTAAAACACAAATATACAAAATTTGTAAATTTTAGGTATCTACTTTTCCTATTTATTCAATACACCCCTATAGTAGGTGTATATCATAAAACAGTCGGCAAAATTTTCCTTATCGTGTATTTATAACCATTTATAACATCCACGTTTCCTTTTTCCACTGATGTTTCTGTCAATAACGTTAGTAAACAACTCCATGTGATTGTCAATGGTCATGAACAGTCATTATGTGGTTTGCAAAGTGACAGTTGGTAAATGAGAACCACCGTTACTACTTTTAAGTACTGTCAAATTTGAGACAATTTACATGAGAGAGACTGTAACAGCATTGACACACTTGTCGACGCCTGTAGTTGTGGGGGAGGAGATGTGTGTGCGGATCCATTCATTCTCTTAGATAACATTTGACTATTTAAAGTTTTATAACAGTCGATCTAATAATTTGCCTTCATTTCACTTCCTTGGTGTTAAAGACCCATCCTGGTTATCTTTAGAAAGCTAAGTTGTACATCAGGTTTTGCAATGTTCATTCAAGAAATATCTTCGACCAAAGGATTTACGACACTGACTGTAACTGAATGGTTTTTGGAAAGGACCAAAAATACACTCGCTCCTCTCATGAAATTTAGCATTTTTCTCAAGGTAAAGTCCTTGCTGCAGTGTCTACAGCGGTGTCCTTTCGATAACGAACCAGGATCCACGTTAGCTTCTGCAGCTAATGCCAGATGCAGACTGCGAGTTTTAAATTGGAATATTTACTGAAATAGAATTTTTAATATTTCATAAGCAAGAGTTGATTTGACATGGCCAAGTAGTTCTGCTTTTCAACGTCAGATGGCGTCACGTGTTGCTAAGCTGTAGATTTTTTTTTATGTGGTGACGCGGCTTAACTTCACTCACATTAATAGTTAGCGGGAACCCACACTTTCAAAGCGCTGACAGATTTTGAAATATTTCTAATTTAAACCATAATTTATTACATTGTTTGGTTCCTGATAGCTAGAGACCTGCAAAATTCGCGGTTTCGATGGCCTTCAGGATAGACTGCACATACCCCTGTACACTCGGGCAAATAACGCAAGTTCATTGGCTGCCGACTTGTAAGTCGTCTCAGCTGGTTCGTCTGTGATTCGATCCTTCTTTGGTTGAGGGTTTATAACTGGTTGAGATTCGTCCAGATAAACAGTAAGCCAATAGCAAAATTATCTAAGAGGTATATGTGTTTGAATTCTAGCCAATCACCGAATGAATCCGCGAATTTTGCAGGTCTCTACTGATAGCTCACGAAAGGCGAAAAGCGCGCTACTAAAATTGTATTGGTTTTTTCAATGTCTAAATTTTATTTTAAAATCTTACTGCTTAAACGTTTAAAAACTGTCGTTTAGGTTTAAAATAAGCACCAACTACTATAATATGAATCCTATGTGCAACCCTCCTGTGATTTGTTGGAATGAAAATTCTTGCTATAAACTTTAATGTAATTTAATTTAAAAGTAATCGCGTAATATTGAAAAGTGTGCAAAGATGTTACTAACCAAACCTTGTATGCATTGATGTCGTGAGGTTAGTCTCTTCGGGTCTCTCTTAACATGTCCTTGGTTATTATAACCATTGCAATTTTGATTAATTATAACAATAATTCTCAAGACATATTTTCTAAAAATCTCAATAAAAGTATTTCCTTCAAACCGTGCCGTTGCAGCGACTGTATATTTTTTATTTTATTGAAATTTAAACGAAAATAAATTAAGCAACTTTCCCTCAACGATTAGTATTAACTTCATATACTACTTCGTTTTGAACAGTGTATTTTTTAAATAAAAAGAATAAATAATTTATTTTAAAAACTAAAGTTTCATTCTAAAATATTTGCTGTCGGGAACGTGGAAAAAAAAAAAAAATGTCTGCGTAAATCAAAAGAAAGTACATGTGCTGCTCTTGAAATAAAAAACCTTATGTTATGTTTCGCCCTTTTGGATGCTAGGGGGGGGGGGGTGTTTATCTTGAAGCTGTCGTGTTTCGTGGCTAAGGGAAACCACAAGCCGATGTTAACTCTTCGCCATTACGTCAACGAATGCGCCGGTTTAAAATAAAATTAAAAAAAAAAGTTTCAGGGAAAACAGCAATACGTAAATAAGTTTACGGCACGGCGTTAAAACAATAACGCAAGTGTCTGCGTCGACTGGTGTTGAGTGGATGGGGAAGGGGGAGGGGAGAACATAAACGTTGGCAGGTTATTCGCTCGCGAAACTGAATTCCGCGGGGGTCCGCCCACGTGGGCCGGGACGCGCTTGTCGGCGGTAACTCCTTCCAACTTACTGCAGTAACTCGCGCGTGCTTACTTGCGGTCGGCGGTAACTCCCGCGAACTTACTGCGGTCGCCGGTGGCTTGGTTCCCGCTCGCTCCGAGCTAGCGTTACGCCGCGCCGCCGTGAAGTCGAGGTTTAGCACACTTCGCATGAAACGCAAGAGCGCACTGTGAAAATTGTTTTAAAAGAAAATTAAATAAATCATGTAAAATAACACATATATATATATTAAATGTGTACGATAACTTTATCATTCAACAAAAAAAAAGTTCCTGGCTTCTTGCCCGTATATTTACGTTTTGTGGTGTCCTTGTACTAAAGTTATCTGAAAACCGCTCCCTGAACAGCTTTTAAGTATTGAGTTCGCACATTTATCAACATTATAATAAAATATGGTCCAATTGTATAATAATAATAATTTTTTTTTTCCCCATTCCTTGTGTAAAACAACCGTTCAAATGTTAAATGATGTTCCGATTTTCGTAAGCGCAACAAAAAATATTCAGTATTCTTTCCAGAAACGTATTTCATACATACAAAAATAATTATAGTTTTGATTTGTACGAAGTATACCAAACCGTTTCATGTCAACTGATTTCCAAAACAAATATTTTGTAAAAGTACAAGGGAAAAACATGTGCGCAAGTTCGCGACACGCAAAAAACGTAAGAAAATTATTGTTCTTTATAATTCAACAAAACGCAGTAAAACGTAAGTGTGCGAGGACGCAGCAAAAAACCAACGCAATAAAACGATGGTAGTTTATAAACCTACAAGTCGCAAGAATCGCAAGAAAGCGTGGACACACCCGCAACAAAAGCAAGAAAACGACGGCAATTTATAAAACAAGAAGTTGCAAGAAACGTGAGAACGCTAGGTCGTAACACGCAACACACACCAGACAACATCGGTAGTTCATAAAATAAGTCGCCAGACTTCTGGTACCCCACATCTTGAAATTTTACGACTGAGTAATTTTAATTAGAGATAATTTATTTCCTAAATATTTTTTTTCTCTCACGTAAACGTGTAAAATTCCATTCCTAGTAATTAAATATAGACGTGACATTTGCTTTTACTGACCAATAGTTTAATAAGTGAAAACGTGTTACGTGTGATTAAAATAAAGTTTTCAACTTTGAAAAGTTTTCGGAACAGGTCAACCGAATGATAGAAGGCGGAAACGCAAGACGATGTAAGTTGGCAGATGCTGGCATTGCGTTATTTGAGTATTTGTAGTTCACAAACGTTTGTTTGTAAACGTCGTTAGTTATCTTTTCGCGTCTTGGTATCTTATAGTTAAGAGACCTGCAGAATTTCCGTTATTTTCTGGTGCCATGGTAGAATCTAAAATAATTAGTGTCGTTAATTTCGCTAGTTAGTAACTCAAAATTAATAAGTTAGTATCGTTTGTTCATTGGCTGTTGCAACATTAAATATTTTTTTTGGGATCGCACATGGTTCGGCCATTTTATTGCCTTATAGGCCTTCAGGGCGTGTCAAATAAAACTTTAACTGTAATCCAATGCAAACTTTTGCGTATTAGCTAATATTAATTTTGCATGTCCATATCTTTAGGTTTGAACATGAAACCAAAAAAATATCACATTGGTTGGGTGCAATTTGAAGCTAAACTCACCAGTAGTTTAATTTAACCTAACAAAAAATTCATTTTGTACATATTGTTGAAAAAATACGTAATAATTTGCTGTGTTTTGATTTTTTAATTGCTATTTTTCATCTGATTAAAAATTTTCCGAGTTTGAGAGTTTCCGTCATTTAAATATAAAATATTTAACATAACTGTTCAAAAATTGATCGGATTCTTACATACGTATTTATGTTTCGTGTTCGAGTACCTCCAGTAGTTGAAGTTATTTGTAAAGCTGAATAGCATTCCGAAATTAAGCGCGCACTTTAATAGGCTTAATAAAACAAAATAATGTGTAACTATAAATATTCGATTAACTTTTCCATTGATTAAAAAAATTATACTTGACTGAAATAGCAATTAAAATTATAAAATTTTGTGCCTATTTTCGTAAGAAATCTTCAGTATTGTAATATTAAAAACTATTTCTTGCCAAATGGTTTCCAAAGGAATTTTTTGTAAAGGTACAGAAAAATTATTTTCTGTGTGGGTTTAATGTTTTTAAATACTTATGTTTATATGCTCTAAATAAACTTAGAAAGTAATAAATAATTTGATATTATGATTTATAAAATATACACTCCAAATATACTACTTTAAAATAAAATTAAAAAATCCTCTTCTGAATACGTAAATCCCGGTGAACACCAGGTACTTCCATCTAGTATGTGTGTGTGTGTGTGTATATGTGTATATATACATACATATAGGTTCCCAGGCCTGATGACGGGAACAGATGCCAGTTCCCGAAAAGTTGCCACTGTTTTGTCACAGCAAACCTAATTTTTTTTTTTCGTCGGTGTCGTGGTCCTTGTGCTGTCGAAAATATCTGTTTACGTATCTTCGTCGTTGTGTTCGTATATTTACTGCTTAGTCCAGGTTTTGTTGTCTGCCTGCATTAACTGTTATTGTTGAAACTGTCTCGTCGTTGTTAGTTCACTGTGTTCATCTGTGCTGTCAATATATATATACACACATATATATATATACACATATATATATACATATATATATATTAATGACAAATTCCTTCCACGTAATTTAAATTTCAATGTGTTCGTCTATGTTGTCGTCATTTTGTTGTCCTGTACCTGTTTAGACACACCGTTGGGTTTGTTTGAATAGCCGATTTAGGCTTGATCTGAGTGTTTTTTTTTATTTCTTAATTTGCGTTCTTCTATTTTTTTTCCCATGACAAACAGTGAAAAACTCTTGATGGCGTATGCCCAAGAAATTGTGGTGAACAAAATTTCCCGATCGCATGAATCATTTACAGAACGTGGTTATGGTTGGTGATTTGACGAGAGGAAATTCGAAAATAGAAGATAGTGTGAGATGTACCCTAAAGTTAGCACGTTGAGTAAAGATAAATAAATAAATACATTTTTTCCGATAATAGGAGCGGGAAGAACAGCCTTGCCGCGAAAAGTTATCGCGATAAATCTAACCGTGGTGGATGACATAAGGGCCAACCTTCACGCGGTCCTCGAGGGAAAGTAGCTCCTACGACTTCTCCAGGGGCCGCCCCGAGTTCTGCGCCGGCCCTCGGGAGTGTTCGGACCCGGGGAAGGATGAGTCCTGTGGAAGGATACGGAAGGAGAAGGAAGTGTGTGGCGGAGGGAGGGGGCAGGGCACCGCGCCTTGTTATTAGGTCCTAATGACGCGGTGAATCAGTCGGGTATTGAGCTCACGTACGACTGATAACACGACGAGCTGACCGCAACGGACGGATGCTATCCTGCTGCTGGGATATCAGCATCTCATCTCCCTTAATGTTTTTTTTTTGGGCGTTGGGATTATGTTTCCATTTTTATCGTGGTGCAGGGAGCGTTGAGCAGAGCCCGAGGATGGTCAGGGGGTGTGGTGGGGGGTGGGGGAGCAACATTGTAATATTGCTCGTAACGGTACGGTCTACCGCATCCATCAAACCGCATCGGGGCCCTGGAACCCTCAATTGCCAGACGTTATGCGCCTTGCGCAGGCCGAAAGGTAATTTATTCGTCACGTGGTTGACGGTAGAGAGAGAGAGACAGAGAGAGAGAGAGAAGAGAGGAGGGCTTAAAGCACGCGCTATTAATACCTTCACCACTTGCAGCATCCGCGGTGGTTAACTTACCCTGCGTTGCCTACTTCCTTTTCCTTTACCCCTTGGCTCATTCCATTCCTTTCGAAGATTCCTCATTCCAACCCATCACATACGTTGTTTACCCACGCACTAAGGCGAACGACATAATTATTATAATGTCGCTACCATGATGACTTGTTATCTCACCAGACACACCCTTGGGGCAGGGGAAGGGGAGAGAGAGAGAGAGAGAGAGATGTGATACTCGCGTCTTAAGCCCTCGTGCGTAATGGATCCTGGCGTCAAGACAGGCTCGGCGCAAGAAAGTAAACACACCCGCGCTAAGTATACGTTACCCACGCGCTGTACGTCGGACGCAAGAAAGTTCAAGACGCTCAAAGTACAAAAAAAAATGTAATTTGTCTCTTTACGAGCGCATTACCTAGAATGGACCTTTCCTCGGAAACTCGCCCTGTGGCGGAAGTGATGATAAAAAAATAACGCCGTTGGTAAACGACTCAAAATGCTGTATCCCCTTCAAAACATGCCCAGGCGCACACAAGAATCCATAAATGTGATTGATGAAATAATAGGCCGTAAGTATACGCGTGTGACTTGCGTATCTTATTAAAAATCTTAACTTCGCGCATAATGGCATGATTGAGGCGTACGCCGTTAACTGTAAAAAAAAGTAGGTTTTTTCATTGACTTAATGGAGAAATCAGCTTACGTAAGCCTTGAGCGGTGAAAAGTAGTTGTTTGTAAACAGCGCTCTTTAACATTACGGTTTCTATTTGATGCTCTTTCCTATAGTTCTCGACCAAAATTGTGCTATGAAAAGTAGACCAAATTCAAATTAAATATTGAACTCTTTGTATAACAGAGTATTTTATTTTATTTTTGGTCTTACGCAATGAAAAAAAAATTTAAAATGCTATTACGCAGTAAAATTGTAGCGTCGCGTATTATGGTAGAATCCAATTAAACCACGTAACTTAAAAGGTAACAGCAATTTTTAGTATTTTAAAGTTGACATATCACTTTGTAAATAACAAAATAATAAGGAAAAGCTATTAATGTACTCACTGTTGTTGCACTGTGTCTTCTACATTCATCACACATTACGCATTTATTTAAGGCCGTAAACCAAATAAAGAACACAACAGAAATTATGTACTTGTGACCTGCTTTGTTTACTTTCATTTGTCTTGTATTAAAGCAGTTTAGACCAGGCTACAAGCTTTACAAGGTGTTACCTATTACTTATACACCAAGAAAAATTCATTTCTCTCTTAAACTTTAAGATGAATACAGTAAATATTAACAGTCATTTACAAATGTGCGAATTTATGGCACTAGTTAATTTTCGTTTTTTCTCTCGTAAATTACCATCTTTATATTTGCATGTAGTTATTGATACTTCATTACAAGCCTCCCCTGTATGTGTAGGCTATATATATATATATTAGTTTTGTTAATATTGGCAAATAAAATAGTGAAAATTATTTTACGAGCAGTGTATTTAGTAAAGGGTTCAGTAAAATGTAGCCAACAAAACCTTTTTTTATAAATCACCACGTTTCTTCGAGTGGACCGCGTACTTAAGTTCCATAATTGGGACAAGACAGCCACTGTGACGTCACTTCCGTACACCAGTACGTAAGTATCAGTATACAGAGAGTTCGCTAATTTTGGGGTTGGCATTTAATGAGTGATATAAAAGGCCAACTCAAGCAATTTTCGTTAAGGAACATATATCCGGAAACAAATCCATGCAAAGTTACTGGCGCAAAGAGTAATGCGCAAATTTGAATTTGGCGGTCTTCAGGGCACTACTCAATTGGCTGAGAGGACTACTCCATTAGCTAGAGAACGCGCGGTCGTAGCGAAGTGTCTATGATTTTTGAATTATTATATACAAAATATTTTTTCTAGTTAGCAAACTGCATAGCTAAAGCTTATCTAACATTAAAAATATTTTTAGCTGTCAGTCCAACTATCAGTCTGTTTGTACGAAATAAGTAAGCAAAAACCATTCTAATTGGAATACGTTTTAGATATTGAATCAAGGATTAATTATTTTTTCGATAAATCTCAAACGGTTCCTAAAACATATTGATAGCTTAATCATACAGCCTACCAAATATGGAATTCCGTAAAGCATGATAAAGTGAAGCTATAACTTTACTGCATAGTATGCTTAAGTTGATAAGTAAATTTTATGCCATAACGATATAACAAAAAATGACAATTTTTTGTTTTTTGTTTTTTTTTTAACTAAAAAAAAGAATCTGTGTTTTTACGTTAACACCGTAAGAATAGTAATCGATTTAAGAAAGATAAATTAAAATATAAGGTTTAACGCCTCCAAAAAAATTATTTTAACGGAGTGCATGCTATGCACTCATTCCTTCAGGCAAACTGGCTTGGCGCAGGTAAATATCGGACGCTTCTAGGTTGAACGGCGCTGCTTAATAACTGAGAGCGCGGCTGTCTTCGGAATGGCAGAATGAAGATTTACGCGTGGGTTGTGTGTTTCTACAGGCGCGGGCATGCACACTCGTGCGAGGGAGTGGCTGGGAGCAGTTACCGCCCGTACGGCCGTCAGGGCCAATCCCGGCATCCGTTACAAACCCACTTAGGGTGGTATTCCAAGACGGGGACGCACCACAACGCCGAAATACCAAATTGACCACAACGCCGACAGCTAGAAAACTGCTGTGTACCACAACGCCGAAATGCACAAACGCCGAAAAATGTCATTGCAGGACTGCCACAAAGGTTAGGTTAGGTTATACTAGGTTAGGTCAGACTAGGTTAGGTTAGACTAGGTTAGGTTAGACTAGGTTAGGTTAGGCTAGGTTAGGTTAGGTTAGGTTTGATTGTGGTATTTCGGCGTTAAGGTACATTTAAGAAACACACACAAATTCATTCAGTTGTTATTTCGGCGTTGTGGTACACAGCAGTTTTCTAGCTGTCGGCGTTGTGGTCAATTTTGACATTCGGCGTTGTGGTAACGACCCTTCCAAGACGCTCGGGTAACGTACAGAACAAGCACTGCCTTGTTGGTATGCAACTGTAACCTCACTCGCGCACCGTTTTCCAGAACGTACTCAAACCGAATCCCAATTAGGGAAAACAAATCGGCGACCGTTTAAATAAACGATCCATGCGCGAGGCTAGAAACTGGTTTCGACGCATTCTAGCGGACGTTTAGAGACCATCGATACAAATGTCACGGCAAAAATGAGAGAGATTGCAACACCATCGCACAAAAATATCATCACTTGTCGAAATTTCTCACGTAGTTTTTAAGTGGAGATTGTTTTTATTGTTATGACCAATAAAGTGTCCAAAATGTATTCCAGGATAGTTTCGCTATCATAAAGTTTCATTTGGCACACAATCAGGCCTAGTACGTTCCCCCGATGATTACAAAAGTGATTATATACGAGTTAATGGCGCCTGAAGCGGGTTCGCCATATGGACCCATGCGCGGAATTCAGGCACCAGATGGACAAATGATAAAGACACCAAAATCCGTTTCCTAAAAATAAGGGTCTGACGTATCCTATAGTGCACTAGTAATACTTTTGGGTACAGGTGCAGCATATTTAACACCTAAACCCTTATTTTGTTGTCTTGGAATACGGGCTTTAGAATGTACAGTAAGCTTGTCAAGCTTTTCGACGTCTTGAACTTCGCTTCCCGTGCATACTTTGGTTCGTCAAGCTTCGTTCAAGCTTATTTCAAATTTTGGTTTGATCATTCAGGCTGAGACTTTTTTTTTTGCATCTTGCCGAAAGCTGTAATTCGGCTTGCTCTCTGCAACTACATAGATTCTGTGCTTGCCTTGGCTTGTTTGCTGCAGGTTTGACGCGTGTACACTAATTAGCTTGAGTCAAATTTCCTGCGAGCTAACGTAATCGCCAAATAAAGTTCTATGCTAGCTTAGATACTTATAATTGCAATTATAAATTGCAATAAATTTACGGACTTTTCGATAAAGAATTTAAGAATTTAGGAGTTCTTCGTAATTTCTAATAACTGAATCTTCGTTAGAAACAATGCCGCATCTTGACTTCCGAGTTGAATGTTTCGTTCTAAACAAAGTTGAACACACACTTGGACGAAAGGAGATTGAATTCAACAGTTTTGGAACATTTATTTACAAAACAAATCTTTTTTTTTAAGTATTTATGTTCAAAATAAGTGAACTCAGCGTCTGCAATTCACGAAGATAAGCAGTAAATTTACAAATACCCCTGGACAGTTTAGAGCAAGCTTTCTTCGTAAAATAAAGGTGAAATTTTTTAACAATATATTCGCCACAACAAATATTTCTACTTGTCTCGCACAACATTCAAGAAATTAAAAAAAAAATACAGCAAATAAAATGATGAAAGGAAATTTTTTTCGTTTTTTTTTTGTCACAAGTTCTTTAGTTAGTGTTACACGCCATATTGGTAACTGGATTTACATTATTATTTTAAAATTATTCCTGTACAATTTATACAAGTAGTACATTATATAAACGGGGCTACAAGCCCAGGGCTCAGGGTGAGGATTGAAAATTGACGACGCCATCTTGGATTATGTTGTCACAGCGGCAATCTTGGATTACCTTGACCTTGACCTTTGAACTTGAACTTCAAAATATGCCAAAAATGACACTGAAAATTCCCTCAATTTGCGCAAAATTCGCCAAAATCCGCCAAATTTTTCGTTGCCATGTTACTAACAATTTTAAACCTCCAGTCTGTTACTCACATTCGCTAATATGACCAATTTTTTTTTAATGAAACTTTTACATTCATCACGTACGTGGACTTACGTAATATCTCAATACAACTGAATTTTAAACCACTTCCCCTTAAAAAAAATTAAAAAGATTTAAAAATTTTAGACTTTACAGGCCTACACGTACGAGTTCCAATGTGATCCTCCGATGTATACGTCATCGAAGGCGAATTATAATAATACTTTAGCTATCATAATAATAATTGCTGGAAACACGTTAGTAAGTAAGCAGCAAAGCTCGAGGTAAGTTTGCATTATAGCACGCTCGTATACTTTCACATTGGTGTAATTTTTGCACTAGAATACTTATGTACTTGCATGTTCGCATACTTGCTCACTCGCATACTTACTCACTCGCATTCTTATGCACTCGTATACACTCTATATACCTGTACACTCGCCTGTGCGCGCTAATATACTTGCATACTCGTACAAGTGTTACAAACATATGTACGTTAAAAATGTTATTTTTTCTCTATCTGTGAAGATTCGCTTTTAATGCGCTTGGTAAACAAGCACTGTATATATATGTATATATGTATATGTGTATATATATATATAAGTATTTAGTACCGCGTCTATAAAAAGGTTAGACGATAATTCAAAGAACAATGTATGTTTAATTTTAATTTTTTATTATTATTTAACTTTCCCTGTTGCCAAATATACAATAGCTTTCAAAGTATCGAAGGTTATTCCTTCCAATCTGGGATTCTAGATCGTTTTAAATTCACGCAATTTTTTTTGACGGCGTATGCATTGAGCATGATCTGCGCGCATTGCGCAGTGCATCACGCATGCTCGGCCAGGCCGACCAACGGCGAAATTACAATATTCCTCCCCTCCCTCCACTACTTCGCCCGTGAGCGGACCGCGTTAAGTATACGTTGGCACCCCTGTCGCTCACGTTTACTCAGTCGGCGCGGTAATTGGCGCCGGGAAGCGATAAGCGGGCAGGCGTGAGCTCCGCTCCTTGACATTAATAGCCCAGATTGAATTGTTGGTTGAGTCTCTGCCCCTCTGCCTCCCCCCCTTTTCTTTTCCAACTCTCGTCCTGGCTTCATTCCCCTCCAAGTGATACCTGGTCTTTACTAACCCGGGGCGGCGGACTGGGGTAGGTCCCTTTCTCTACTCCAACAGACATAACCAGCGGGTACAGGTTTCCGCCTGCATTGCATGCCTGTTTAGAAAAGTGTATGTGTTAGGGGAGGAGAGGGAGAGATTGTGTGTATGAAAAGAGAAGAGAGAATGACTTTTAAAGCGGATGTGGGCCCGGACGGCAAATGAGAATGTAAATTCGGTAGGGATGCAAAAAAAAAAACTGAACATTGCCTCCTTTAATGTATTTGCAGGTGAATGACTAATACCGCACTTTCGCTAATCTGACCGATTTTTTTTTTAAATTAAACTTTTAACAATCAACGCGTACGTTGACTTGCTTAATGTCTGAACACAGCAGAATTATAACCAATCACCCCCCCCCCCCCCTCCCCTCCCCAAGAAAATTTATAATATTTAAAATTTTTAGACATTACAGGCCTACACGTACGAGTTCCACTCTAAATTTCACTGAAAATTGTTACCATGAACTTGAGGAATAAATTAATTTTAATCGAATTACTGTACACCATTGTGTGTCCCCGTGCGAATAATCGCAAGGTAATTTTTTTCTTTAACTATCAATAATATAATAACAAAGTTATCAACCATCGTTAAATGGTTTTTGATTGTGATATAATAAATACATTAGATTGTGCATGTGGCATGTAATAGTATTGGTAGAAGTGGGTGTTGGTATAAATTGGAGCTCACCTTATATAGGTTACACTTGGTTGTGAAAAAAACAAATTGTGGTTATATTGTTACATATCTCCGGCTCCGATAATCACAACTAGATCAATTACATACCAGTTTTTAAGTCTAATCATAAGCTTTTAAACACGAACGTTACATCAAAATCGGTACAGTATTTTATGCGCGATACTTGAACAAACAAACAAACAAACAGACAAATTTTCAATATTAATATACAAATTCAATAGAAATAGTAAAATAATAAACTATTTTTAACTCAATAGTAAAAATTATCTTTATAGTCATACCAAATTGATATAGACTACGTCAAGTCTAGTCCACTAGCTAAATATGTTTATTTTACAGTAATATTTCTCTTCCATTCACAAAATAAAATAAACAATATTATGAATTAAACTATTAGAGGCCAAGGCATAATAAATACCTGGTCATCCAAAAAATTGCAATTCATGAAGTCTCACGAGTGTGAAAAATGACGTGCTAAAAAAAAACACTACACATCCTGTTTTTTTTTTGTTTTTTATCCATTAATTTTAACTTCACGAACACATGCTGTTCAAGGACACGCGATCGCCTTCGTCGACTCTGGAGACTCAAATTAAACCCGCGTTTCCATAAATCTGTCAACAAAACCTTCAGAGGGCTGGGTGAAGGTGGAAGGGATATCTTCGTCTCCCTTAAGACGATAAGTCGAGCTTGAAGGGTGGATTAATGATGGTTGTCGACAGAGTTCGTCCTTCTGTGGTCGCTGAGGCGGCTAAATGAAGATACACCTGGATGTATTCCCGTTCTTCACGTGGCGTTTGAAACGATATATTTTGTAGCCATTCTATAGAACGCTAGGTTACGTTTGATTGACGTTCTCGATAGATCACGGGTAGTCTCACACACCATAAAGCACAATAAACCAATCACAGCGTTAAAAGATTCTTTTAAAAGAACACAGCAGCTAAATAACCAATTATCCGAAGACAGTTTTTTTTGTAAGGGTTAGGAGTTGAGACTGGTGCCAGAAAAAATGCGATTTTCACACGTTTCTAGGAACAGAATAAAAAAATGTAAGCGAGTCGTTCAGTGGTCGCCAGAGAAATGTAAACAAGTAATCCCGGTAACGAGAAAATTAATTTTTTCTCGTGTTGTTTATGTTGCAAATAAACTTATAAGACGAAACCTGGACACGAAATTTAACGCAGAATTATTTTAAATGATGCGGAGCGTGATGAATAAACAAGTATTAATTTTAAGAAAAAAATAGTAAAGATTTCTCTCATTTTTAAAACCTAGCTATTGTTCTATTTAACAAGTTAATAATATTGTTACGATGTACCGCGGGTTCGTAAAGGATAGCCCAATTAAAGATTTTCCTCACACACAGTTTTATTGATGGCCACTACTTATGTCACTTACAAATAATCTTCTAAAATGGCAAATAATTAATTACACTTAAAGAAATGTCTATTCCCCAGTCACTCGTTCCACACACCTCGCTGGGCCGCACCTCTGGCGCAACTCTCGCCGCAGCACCCCTCGTGGGTCTCCACCGCGGGACTCCGTCGTCGCACTCCGCCGCCGCCGACGCACTTGCCTTCGCCGAAGATCCGCTCGACGCCTCGCTCGCAACTTAGCTCGAAACTCCGCCGCGGGAAAACTCCCGACACCACTGAACTCACTCACTCCCTGCCCTGGAACCTTCGTCCAAGAACTTCGCCACTCTGCCGCACCCGCGGCACTATCGCCCCGGAAGCTCCGCCGCGGGAAAGCTCCCGCCTGAACTCTCTCTCTCTGAACTCCACTGACTCCCGGCTCTGACGTCCTCGGGCATATATATAGGCCCCGGCGCAAATCCAGAACTCACGAGAGCGGCCGTGGCCAGTCGCGTCATCCCGAGCTGTCCCGACGGCAGAAATCTCTCGAAAACACGTGTCGGCGGCTCGCGTAACTCCCAGCTGTGAGGTGTCAGTTACGTGTCAAAGGCAGGGCGCCGCGCGGGGAGTGGTGGGAAGGAGGGGGGAAAGCGACAATCCTCGTTATCTTCCAGGCGCGCGCGGCGCATATCATGTTGCGGCAGTCGCCAGCCAGCTCTGCACCTGCACGTGTCCCGGCCAATGTCACGTTCGCAACATTATATTACTGAACCGAACCGAACCCAATCCAGGTTATGTTAGGCTAATTTGTATTTGTTTCCCATAATTCTTTTCAAAGTTGGAGCAATTTATGCGCCTCGGTTAGTTTCGGAACATTAATGATGCAGTTCGATATGGTGTAAGCAGGGAGGCTTAAAAGAACAAAAAGTAAAGTAAGTGCACTTGATGATCTGCAGGTAGTTTCGGAACAGCTCTGACGCTTTGGTGTGAACCAAACACAACAAATCCCAACCTAACGTAGTTAGAACTAATTATAATTTATTTCCTACAATTTTTTTTCAAAGTCTGTGATTTTATGCAAATCAGTTAATTTTGTAAAAGTTATGATGCAGTTCGTGCGCTGGTGTAGAGAGTGTACCGCTTCTCTGGATGATGATAATAATAATAATATTTTATTATTCAAAACCAATAATACAGGACTCTTCTCAAGTGTAAGTGTTGGTGTATAGATGACAAAAGGAAAACTCTGAAAATAATTTACATAAAAAAATATATTTTAAAATATATTTATTAATCTGGTAACTAAACCATTCTAACAAGTTATAATAAACAGTATTTGCATACTGTAAACAGTTTAGATACTAGAATAACACAATTACATTTATAATATAAGAATATATTACACTATTCTGACTTGTGACATTGGCTACCAGATGTTTAATAAAATGCAGGATGTAAGGTGGACATAGAAGAGAAAATGCACAAGAGTTGAGGCAGTCAATCATATTTCTCGGTAAAACACTCTAAATACGAACAAAATTATAGTCAGTCTTTTAGACACGGTATATTTAAAATTAGGATTCGTTACTATTTGCTTTGTAAATTTTGGCTGTTTGCAAAACGTCTCTCATAAGTATTGTTAACCAATTCCAATGTTCGTAATGTGAAATCACAGAGAAGCAAACTGTCATAAATTTAAGTAGAATTTACCAACGTAATTTGCATGACAATAATGGATTCAGAATGAGGAAAAACGCTTGTGTACTTGCAGGATAAATTTGATTACTTACATATAGTTCAATCCTATTTAACGGAATTTGTTAGAATTTGCCCTACACAATGTAGTTAACGATAATTACAATACTAAAGACCCTTAAATGTTAGGATGTGCCTATATATATGTAAGTTAAAACAATCTATATAAGCATAACACCTGTTTTGTATCTGTAGTAAAAAAAATCTTAATCACAGAAGAACCAGTTGTGTTACGTTAATTCAGTAGGTCCTAAAACCAAAAGCTGGTTTCTGATTGGCCGGTAGTTCAGATTGCCACAGAAACTTTATAACTTAGTTACGACAACACAACTTAAACAATAACTTACAATTGTGAAATATTATTGTGTTGAAAATACAATCAGAATAGGAACATAAAATAACTTATATAATAACTGGTATTAAATGTGTATAAGCTTTATAACAGTTCCTAGCGGGGTTAGAACAAATGACGATGTACTGGACGAAACAGAATACATTATGTAGAGTACCATATGCTTTAAAGACGTAGAAGGTTCTGAAACAGTACATTCCAGAAATATATAGTATATATATTACATTCAAATATGAAATTAAATAAACCAATCTGGTCTTAAAAGCATGAGCTCAGATTAGCCGCTCCTGAAAAAAATGGAAATGCGGCAACGTGAAGTTACGTGCTCGAGTTTCTGTATTTGGTCAAAAATTTGTTGTCTGTAAAGTTGGTTTACGGACGATAGTTTAACGTGACAACGTCATAACAAAACATTGATGAAATGATTGCATACTTTTATGAATAAAATTGAATTATTTTTATTGAATTATAATTTTTTTGTATGAATACAAAGAAGGAGTGAAATGAAATCTACAATTTAATTGATATATTTACTTTTATTTGCACTCATTAATTCAAATATGTTTATTACTTTAACGAATAGATTATTTTAACTATAACTTTTATGCACGTTTGCTATTTAACGTCTTCCAATCTGTGTTATTCTGTTCAGGATAGGACGATGATAGGAAAAGTAGGAAACGAATGGGAGTGTTTCAAGTTTAATGTGTCTCGAAAAAGTCAAATCGATGGTTGTTCCAATCGAGGGAAGAGAGATAGATGCGGCGCAAGCGTACAGTGAGCGTAACGGGACACAGCGTAACGGGACACTTTTTCGTGCGTGCAGCCGGCGTTCATCGATTTGTTAGACGTTGTCACGTCAAAAGAGGATTTGAGTCAAGAAAATTTCAATGGCCGACTCGGCGTGTGGGAACGAGACTCAATAGCTCGTTTCCGCGGACAGCTCTCCCGTGTCTCCGAAGAGGTTTGCTTGCGCCGAGAGGCGGGGGTTCCAGGTTCCCAGGTCCCGGGTGTCAGGCGACAAGGTAAGGTAATAAACCGCCCGCGCGTGGCCGATAGCGCGAGTGTCGCCTCTGCCGGAGGACCACACACGAGCGAGTCTGGCCCCGGGGACAGAGGTGTTCGCCCACCTGCCCACCTGCCCACCTGCCCACCTGCCCACCCACCTTCCCGCTCACCGATCAAACATGACGATCCCGTGGGAACCCGAACTCCGGCTACGTCTTGGTTCCAGCCGAGAGCTACTCCCACCAAGCCAGTCATTTCTAGAGATCGGAAAAATTTGCGGATTCCTTTCGAGACAGGCTGGAATGCAAACTCGTTTAGCTTAATGATGCGTCAGTGATTGGACCGCAATTTACCTGAAGGACTCTGAGCCAATGGCAAACACTCAACAAAAGAAGTATCGAATCATAAGAATCGCAGTAAACAGGTGTGCCGAGTCGGTAGCCAATGACCAGGTGATAGTTGCCCGAGTACATAGAGAATCGTGGAGTCTATCCTAGTGGTCATTGAAACCGCGAATTTTTCCAGTCCCTCGTCATTTCAAGTGCTAAAATACCAATAGTTTTTTAGGTACATTGTTAGAACCTGTACCGGTAGTGTAATTTCAAGTTGTCAGCTTCGAAAGACTTGTGCTAACTGGTAGTGCATGAAAACGGCCTGATTTTGAGACTTTATTCAATGTTTTTTCATTATCTCTCTTTAAGTGTGTGTTCTAAGGAAAATATTATATGAAAATGTTCTGAAATAAATTAAACGCTTAAAAATTTGAGCTTGGTTGCAGTTTAATCTAAATATAATTGTTTTCTAGATGCAAAATTTCAAACATTTGCAATTTTTTTTTCCAAAAAGAGAGAATTTTTTTTTTTTATCGAATTTCGAGCAAAATATCGGACAACTTGCTCATCCTACAAGAAGAAAACATCAGAATTAATATTTATTGAATATATTTAACTTTAATTTAAGAACAGAAAAATAATTATCTGATTATTTGCAAAACAAAACAAAAAATGTGAAAATTACTTTTTTGAGAAATATGTACATCTGAACACTTACCATGAATGTAGTGGAAAATGGAAATATAAAATACCATATGACCATGTAAAAATAATAATTATATGTGTGTTTTTAATTGAGAAAAATGGATTAAAGTAGTACAAAAATAGAAATAATAATGATACAAAAATGAAAATGTTTAGATTTTGATAGCTTGGAGTGACCTGGTAAAGTCGTGTTCCATTGCTATTTGTCCCTTCATCCACATTTCCCCAAGCAATAGATCGTCGGGCTCGTCGTCTTAGTAATCTGTTTTGGCATCTATTGGACTTTTGAACGAAGAATTCAACTGAAAGAAACGAAGAATTCATCATAATTTCAAACAACTGAATCTTCATAGAAACCACGGCGTAGCTATTATGACTTCGTATAAAACAAACGTGGCCAAATTTATTAGAGTGTTCTTACCGTAGTCTTAACCAGTGTTTGGAATTTTTTGTTAATATACCAAAATATTTCGTTTGGATTCATGTTCAAAGTAAATTTCCGAAGATCCCTGGGATAATTTGGAACCAGCGTTCTTCGTTAATTGAAGGTTAAAGTTTTTAACAGCGTAGCAAAGAAGAAGGGGAAAAAAAAAAAAGATTGGATGGCGGTTGAAGTGTGAACAACAACTTGTCGATGGACTTCCCTGATGGGGTGAACTCGCCCTTGCTTCCTGTCCATTGTCGGTCCGTGACCTTTCAACTCACCTGAGCGGGGCGCACAATAACGGGGACAGGACCCCCGGTGCGCGCGACGTGCGAATGAAGGAACGAAGGGACAAAAGACGAAGGACGAAGGACCTGGGGGTCCTCAGCTTCCGCGGCGGGATCAGTGCAGCCGAGAGATGACTTTCGCCCGAGCCGAAAAAGAAAATTAAAAAAAAAAAAATCCCAGGAGATTTCTTTTTTTTTCTTTTCCATTAACGAACACCCCCCCCCCCCCCCCCTCCAAACCACCTTGATAGCCGCGAGGAAAGAGTTGACGGCGAATAAAAAGCAGCTGGGTTCGCCGGGTGGTGATTCACTTGCGCGCGAATATCACCTCCTCGCCCTTTCACTGCACACCGGGCCCTGATATTCGGCCGCCACTCGACCCGGGAGAAAGAAATTTGTCAGCGGACGATAAAGGGTTTCTTTTCGAAATCATTTGCGGCAGAAAGAACTAATAGAAGAAGAAGAAAAGAAAGCGACGTGAGGAGGGAAGTAGTGCTCCATTCAGCCCATTGCGAGTGCGGAAGAAGTTAAAAGCGTCAATTACCCTTGACGAGTTTTACTAGCTGCTCGTCGACGAACAAAAAAAGAAAAAAAAATCTCTCCGCGTGTGAACGTGACGTCACTAGCTCACTGAATGTCGTTCAACGCAAGGTGAGTGTAAAACAAGACATGTTTCCATTTAGGTTGCAGGCAATTATTTTTTATTCTTCAGTCGATTAATTTGTATGAGTTGTTATAATTTAATTTTAAAAAATCCATCCCTGCGTCTTAATTCGTGTGAGCAGAAAAATTCACACCGTTTACTTAGACAAAAATAAAAGTTAACGACGATTGTTTATTAAAATGTAATATAATTTGTAGGTTTAATTATAGCTTTCAGGTAAGACTAAATTCTGGTTTTTAAGTTTAGGAGCAAGCACAAACAATTTCGTGGGATCGTTAACATAAAAACATGCAATATATGAGATAGTTAAACCTGTTTACGCCCAAGTTAACTACCACGTTTAAATAATTTTACTATTTTCTTAGAAACCTCATAAATACTTAATTATTGCATGAGATATATTTTATTCATCAATGTCAAATCAACCAACTTTTTTTTTAGGTAGATTTCAAGAAGTACTATCTATTCTAGCCGTTACCATGGTGAGACTTTCGGAAAATGTTATAGTTTTTCGTTTCATGGACCATAGACCACGAAACTGTCATCCACTCAAACGTTTATACTTATATATAATTTTTGGACCCTATATATGTCGCAATTTTTCACAAATCACTTCCAAACTGATACGTAAAATCAAGCAGTGGAAAATCTCAGTCGGGTTCGTTAATGAGCAATATCCGACCAAAGGGGTAAAAATAGGAAAGGTTTTTTTGAAAAACCAGAAAAAATCACTCTAACTCTCCCATAAGATAAAAAAAATCAGCACAGCCTACAGGAGTAAATAGGTAGATTTCGAAGTGCACAAAAAAATTACTTTTAATTATTTAACTAACTTGAACTATCGAAATACCATTTAATACTGCTTGTTCTATTCCATAACAAACACTTATTTGTTAATCCAAATAAAAATAAAATACATTATTTTCATCAAAGAAGGTCCCAGGTATGAATTTCAATAGTATCAACTGTAAGCGTTATAGAGCTTCGGTTCAACATCACAGTTGAAGAGTAACTCGAACAGTTTTAGATAAGCGCGAGCGCGAGTTCTGTTCTGTTGTTTCCTCGCTTGCAGCTCCCCCCACGCAAAATTGCGACTCCTGAAAGTAAAGCGTTTTGTGTTCTGAAATTTGTTAAGAGTGCATCTGTAATTACAGTTCAACTTGCGTTTTGTTAAAAATTTAATGGTGATCCCCAAGCGCCAAAAACATCCGCCTATGGTCGCGATGAGAGGGCTATTTTTCGCTTGTACCCACGTTCACCTGACATAACGCCATGCTTTTTTTTTCCCTTCCTTCCTTTGAAGCTTTATAAAATATCGTGTTTACGTTACACCGCTACCTAAAGATTTTCCAGGGTTGAGACACAGATTTAATGAGGCTTTTGCTTCCATTACTCTGGACATGTGAAGTAAAGCATGAGAAGAATTGGACTTCAGGTTGGATGTGTGCCGCATAACTAGCTAAAGGTGCTTATATTGAACATTTCTAAGAAAAAATATGTTAGTTTACCTTCAATTTTATGTATTATTTGTTGTAAATAGTCTAAATCAAACCTTCATCATATACCATTGAAGCTGGGACATTAATTTATGGACAAGATGTGTGTTTTACCTGTGCAGATTACACTTTCAAACGTGCCCTGTTTTCCAAGAATGCTTGGCCTTTTTCCACAGGACAGTGTGCTGGTGCGAGTGATGGTTTTCCGGATCTCAGCCGAAGTGGACGGGAGCTGACGGGGGACGCACCACAACGCCGAAATACCACAACGCCGAACGTACAATAACGCCGAAAACCATAACGCCGAATGCCAAATTTGACTACAATGCCGACAGCTAGAAAACTGCTTTGTACCACAACGCCGAAATACATTAACGCCGAAAAATGTCATTGCAGGACTGCCACAAAGGTTAGTTTAGGTTAGGTTAGGCTAGGTTAGGCTAGTCTAGGTTAGGTTAGGTTGTGGTATTTCGGCGTTAAGATAAATGTAACATTTTTCGGCGTTACTGTATCTAGGCGTTGTGGTACCAGTGGCGTAGCCAGGATTTTTGTATGGGGGGTGTTAAGAAGCATGGCCCCCCGTATTAAAGCCGGGGATCCGGGGGTCCTCCTCCGGGAAAATTTGGATTTTAAGGTGTAATGTAGTGCTATTTTAGCAGTTTTCGGTACTTAAATTTAAATATTGTAATGGTAAAAAATGTATTCATTTTAATATGAAATTTGTTTGAGTGATGAATAAGAAGTTAATTAAAGATTGGGTCCTAAGGGGGGGGGGGGTTGAACCCCTAAACCCTTCCCCCCCCTGGCTACGCCCCTGTGTGGTACACAGCAGTTTTCTAGCTGTCGGCGTTGCGGTCAATTTGGCATTCGGCGTTATTGTACGTTCGGCGTTGTGTTATTTCGGCGTTGTGGTGACGACCCGAGCTGACGTCTGGAGCGCCCTGGTGGTCGGAAAGCACCCCAGGGCCGACGACGACAAAAGGAAAGCGCCCTCGGGCGGGAAGGGATGGAATAAAGATCTCTCGACGCGCCGCTGGGGCACCGAGGCAGAGCACTTGGCTCGCGGCGGAAGTGAATGACTGTTCCTGCCTCGCTGCGGAGGGAGGGGGGTTCTTCACCGCTCGTCAACTGTCGTCTGGAGAGCTCACTCATTAAAATATTTTCCGTTCAGGCCGTTTGCTCTCGCGCGCCACCGGGCGGCCGGCTGCAAAAAAACGAGATTACATTTCGCCTGAACGACTGCTAGGAAACATTCTACAATGGAACTGTTTGGGTCCTACTGCTTGCAAGCCCCACCAAATACATGTGTAGCTAAAAAAAAAAAAAAAAAAAAAAAAAAAAAATGGGGGGGGGGGGGGGGGTTAGGGGGAAAAGACTGCGTGAAATGCTAGCAGTACCTGTACGTTATTCAAGTTGCCTGGTATGTTGACTCCATTAAACCTTTCAGTCACATTGTCAGTTACTAACATATATATATTTTTTCTATTTTAACGAAACTGGTTTTTGATATTATGTATAGGCCTAGTATTGATCTTAATTTTTAATTAAAATATAAATACATAATTGATATATTAGTCAATTATATATGAAATTATAATTAAAATATAATTTTTTTCTTGCCCACAGAGTAGGCTACTGTGTCGACTAGAATGAACTACAAATCCAATGTCTGATAAACTCCATGTATCGTTGAGATGTAAATTGTCCATTTCAGTGTACGAATATGCTGAGAAAGGGTTCATTTCATTCATCTGAAATAACTTTAGATTGGTCATGTTGTTTAATGAATGAAATCTTTCAAATTTCCATAGTAAATGTATCTAGGATTTGAAATAAAACATGTATTTCCAAATGCCCAAAATATTTTTTTTCCCACTTGATATGGGTGTTTTCTGTTTATGTTTGTACTAATAAAAGTGCGTGTTTATATATATATATATATATATATATAAATATATATATATATACATACACACTCACACACTGAGAGCTTAACGTTTCCTGATGGGCTGGGCTTAATCTGTGGGCCAATAAGATGCTTATTTACTTTAGGTCGTTTGGTTGGTATGTTCATTTCCGATTGGCGAATTAAAAGCAACGGGACTGCCAAAACTCTCATCAGGTGACTTACCCTGATGATGGCGACTGCAATGTCAACCGAAAGGTTGGTGATATCGTTTTTGATGCCACTAAAACCCAGCAGCCTAGAAACCTCATACAATGGCCGTGAAAGCCTGTGACCTTTTTTTTTTTTGGACTTGACAGTTATTTCTTCACCGTACAACTATCCTAGTTCACAGCTTGTCACACAATACTTAATAATCAGATGGGAAACTACACTGTTTGTCACGAAATACACTTCAAAATGACACCTAAATGTTTCAAGTGGCCAGCCAGGGGGTGAACACGTCTGTATAATTGCATTGTAAGGGTATGAAGCTGATTTATTTTCTACAGCTATCTGTTGCGCCATTTTGGTTATACGCCCAATACATTCGCTGAAGTGTATAGTGTTTGTGTTGTTGGACTAAAACGCGTTTATGACAGATGATTTTAATAACTTTTGTTTCTATTCTTTTTGCATTTATCACACTTGCAACATTAAACAATATTGTGCATAAAATCTTTAGTCGTATCTATGACAACCTCTGACTCTAGGCACCTATTTGTTCCAGCACAGACACGATGCTCTTGCCCCACTAAGGTCTATTGTTCATGACATTTAACAACATAAATATTATTATTTTATGTACTATGACACTTTCTGTGTTTTTAATATTAAAACTGTGATTTTTCGCACTAAATTACTTTTGTTGACATTTTGGTTGTGTGATTGTTACCCTTAAAAACATTCATCTGCACTGCTTTCCAGCTAGTCGAAAACCAGGAAACAATTTTAAGTAAATTTTTGTTTGAACAATTTAGCACATTGAGGTTTCTATAATTGTGATTCTGAATTAAGTGAGGCTTGTGCGAAGACCGTCAGAATTTGACAGTGCTAACGTAATTCAGCAGTTTCACAACAATATTGAAACATATTTAAGTGATTTTAAGTGTATATATATCTAGAGTACAGGATAAAACCTACAAAGGTATTAACAGTATGGGTGTTTTAAGTGTTTTTAGGTAAGTACCATTTCTAGCGACGTTACCTTCACCTATGTACATACAGACATTATAGCATTAATTGAAATAGGTGTCATACATCTCATTTGAGAAAAATATACTGATTTAACGTAAATTAAAACGATTTTTGTGTAATAAACTGCCGCATTAACAAGCTATATGTAATCAATGTAAATTGACATTCCTCTAATTAGAGACGATCAGACTCAGTGGTCCTGTTTGTGTTATTCTCATTGCTTGCCACTGTTTTAAAGCTAGCAGTAACGAACGCCATATTTTACAAGATTGAGAAATACTTAATAAATTGTTGTAAAGAAAGAAACACAATAATAAGTTTTTGTTGTTATATGTATGATTCATGTCTAGGCAATGTTTATAGTTCAGTGCAATTCTACATTACTAATAGCATATAAAATTGATTGTTTCCTATACGTATGTTTTTCAGCCTACCATTCATTAAGAATTTCCTTTCCTCACAGCACACACCTTTCTACCTGCTTGTATCGTACTGACCATACTCTTGCTGTTCACTACAAATTTTAGTGTTAATAAAAAAATTAATACAGCAAAGAAGGAGAGGTAACAGTACACGGAAGAACTGGACTAATATAGGTATAATATAGCTCTCCATTGTGACAACGGTTTTAAATAACTATATTTCTTTGAAAGTGACTGTTTTTAACCATGGTAATTCTAATTCATACTTATTCACCATCATCAGACGACCATCATTCCCGCAATGTTTTCGGCGTGTACAGTATAGCGATGGCGAGGAACTACGTCACAGCATGCTGTTTCCTGACAATCCCTAACTCCAGGTGGCCAGCAATATGGCGGGTCACAATTAGTCAACTTTTGCTCAGGTGTCGAGCCGCGCCAATAGATCCTCCACGCTGATGAATGGCCAATCAGATACCGCGACGTTCAAGAAGCCCGTCTCAGAAAATAGACCATCACGTGCACCTACATCAAAGGAGCCGCCTCCGATTCTTTTTTGAATACTGAATGTATGTATTTACATATGTATTCTGCAGTGTTATTAATAGAGAACTGGAATTTTCGTATATTTTTTTTGAGAGGTTAGCACGCATGTCAACTTACTAATGAAATTTGAATGGGATTTTTATATTTTGGTGTTTTTTTTTACTTTGTTAAAAATGGTCACCTTCAATTTATAAAAAACGCTGGTTACAAATTATCCAGTGATCGTAATTTTATACGGCCATCATCGTAAATTTAGGAACACTGTGTCCACATTCTTTGAACAAGAATCCAAAAGAATATCAAAAGAATGTTATTGGTATATTGGCAGAACTTTCAAAAACGTGTTGAGAAAACTTCTTCATTTGTCCACCCGTATGTTTATCTTTGATTAGAACGTAACATACAACTTGGAAATGAAAATTTCTATGAAGAATATTTTTTTTTTTTGAAATTACGAACACTCCGTTTATTTAAGGTTAATTCTTCGCTGAAAAGTCCGCACATTTACTGTCATTTCAACAGCGTGCATGCCAAGAAGTACAATAAGCATAAAATAAATTAACAAAACTCCTATTTTTCATAAGCATCGCAGGATCTCAGGGCATTAAATGAAGTTGCTTGGCTTCTGGTTTCTGTAAGCGTCGAAAGCGAAGATTCCACCGACGCGACGTTTCGGCTGGCATTGCAGTCGCCATCTTCAGGGCGGCAGTTACCTACCAGTCGCTGCAACATTCGCCTTCAAAGTTGCTAGAACCTAGAAGCCAAGTATAACTTCATGTGATTGAGACATTTAAAAAAAATCGGACGGAAGGTAAGTTGAACGAAAAATTTGACTAGTTTGTGTACAAGTGAGTGTAAAGTTTTGCCCAGTGCCAGTTTGCTCTTAAGCAGGTTTTTACACAGAAAAAAATTCTGTACTTTTACAAAATATTCGTTTGGAAAACAGTTGCCAAGAAATAGTTTGTGATACCAAAAGAAATATATTGTAACTTTGTACAACACGTGACTATGGTTATTTTTACGTAGGTATATGAAATACGTTTTTCCATATAAAACTGAGTAAATTGGACTATAAATTTATAAGTTAACTGATGCTCCATTCAAGAAAAATTTACTTTGAATTTTTAAACCATTTAAAAGTTAATAGGATATTCAAAACCTGAACTTTGTTTTCCTCCATTGTGCTCATTCAAGTGCGCGCTTAATACTGGAAAGATATTCAGGGAATGGTTTACGAAATCTTTAACTATTGCATGTGCGGCATAAATGCCGGGTTAAGAATCTGAACTCAGTATTACTACGAACACTATTTTTGCGATACAGTTTTTTTTTTTCATGTAAATGTACAATTTTTTTAAAAAAAGGTTATCGTATTTTTACATGGATACTTCTGTTCCGTTCACAAAAAAAATTGGTTCTCTGTGAAGTCGGTTTACGGACGATCGTTTAACGTGACGACGTCATAACAAAATATTGATGAAAAGATTGCAAACTTTTATGAATAAAATTGAATCATTTTAATTGAATTATCACTATTTTATATGGATACAAAGAAGGAGTGAAATGAAATCTACAATTTAATTTATAAATTTACTTTTATTTGCACTCATTAATTCAAATATGTTTATTACTTTAACGAAGAGATTATTTTAACTATAACTTTTATACATTTTTGCTATTTAACTTCTTCCAATCTGTGTTATTCTGTTAAGGATAGGACGATGATAGGAAAAGTAGGAAACGAATGGGAGTGTTTCAAGTTTCATGTGCCTCGAAAAAGTCAAATCGATGGTTGTTCCAATCGAGTGGAAGAGAGATAGATGCGGCGCAAGCGTACAATATGCGTAACGGGACAATATGCGTAACGGGACAATATGCGTAACGGGACAATGTGCATAACGGGACAATATGCATAACGGGAAAATGTGCGTAACGGGACGATGTGCGTAACGGGACACCTTTCGTGCCTGCAGCCGGCGTTCATCGATTTATTAGATGTTGTCACGTCAAAAAATTCTAGTGTAGCCATTAAAAATAAATGAATATCTTCAAGACGGAAGACGAAGAGGGCTGTTGAGTAAAGAAGGCTGGTGAACGCTTGGGTCGGCACCGCCCCTGAGCTGGTGCTTCCATTAGACCCTTGCCGCGCGGGGCGTCGTAAAGCACGGACGTAGCGTGGGAGCCCGGGTCGGAGGTCAAACCCGGGAGGTCACTCGTCACGCCCGCAGAAGGCAGGGAGACATCTCCTGGGGCCTGACTTGGAGAAATTCACCCCTACACTGCATGTTGTTGTGACCAGATTGCGAGATGTTTTGAGCTATCATTTCGCTACATGCTAAAATTCAACTCGTTCTGTGATTCGCCGTCAGTTAAGGGCTCCGCCTACCCGGGCACACATACAGTGTGCAGAGCTGCAGGAAAAACAACGCGATTTCAAAAACTACTCAAAATATCCGAGTGGGGTCTGCTACCGAAAAGCAGCAAAAGATAAAAACAAAGTTGGTGGCCTCCGGCGATAAAGGCAAGATGGTGGACATGATGTCAGAATCGAAAAATGTAGTTGTGACATCAGATAAAAGATGGCGGATGTGACATCAGAATTAAAGATGGCGGACTTGAAGTCAAAATTAAAGATGACTTCATAACAAAATTTGCAGCATTCTAGAATAAGAGATGGCGACCTTAACGAAAAATGCAACTATGACGTAATACACAACCAAGATGGCGGGCGTAATGAAAAGCGCAATGTTCTAGAGTCCAATATGGCGGAATCTAAAATGGCGGCCCGAGTCAAGGTTAAAGGTCAAGGTTAAGTCATGGTCACCCAAGATGGCCACCAGGACGTCACTACTCAAAATGGCGGTTGACAATCCCAATCCTTACTACGACTCCAGGTGCCGGACCGGCTATTATGTACTTTTAAAAGTTTAAGATTGATTGAAAATGTTTGATTTTGAACGGGTTCCAAGGCTGTGACGCGAGCTGAAAACGTCAATTGTCGGGTAAATATTGAGGAGTATCTGCTATAAGTATTTTATGTAGCATAAGTAGAGCATTTAGTGATGGTTTTTTGATGTATTTTAAGACATCCTAGTGTTTTATAGTAAGAGTGCACGTAATCACGCAATTTAAGGGTAAATGTCCTGTTCCAGGTCATAATAACTTTCACACGATTTAACTTGCCGACTTTTTGTGTGGCTGAAGATTCACAAAATGATATATATACCTACATCTCATAGTTTTTGCATAATTAGCTGGCAAAGTTGCATTTTTAACGTTTTTGTGCAGGTTGGATAAAGAGAATTAAATTTAATGTATAACTGGAACTGTTATGTTTTAAATTAAATTTTACTGGCCGAAATGTGATATTGATTAATTTAAAATCATCAGAATTGTTATGATTTTAAAAGGCTAAATAAACTTAAATAAATAGTTTTGAAATCATTTTAAACCATACCACCCAGTAGCCACTAGCATTGCTTTCATACAAATAATGGTTTCAGTTATTTATTACATTTGGATATCAATATCCATACTACGAAAAAAAATTTCAAAAAATTCAACGTGCAAAACGTATTATGTATGCACTATAGATATAAGTATTTAATTTTGTTGAAGTTCGGTCACTGAAAAAGTCTACAAGATAAACCGTTGTTAAACTAAAAAAAAAAAAATAAAGTAATGACCGGGAACAGGTCATACACCATTAAGGTAATGAACGTTACCTTACACAGTTACGATTGTGCGCGTGCAGGGGGGTTACCAAAGTCTGGAGGGGGTTTCTTCCGGGTGTGCACACGCACGCCCTTGACCTCCGACAAGCAGCGAGGCACCGGCGGAGAGGTCAGCCAGAGCTATATTGCGGGTCTGTGACTGACACACACGAGCGAGTGGAATAAGGAATAAATCCCGGCCGATCACGCGTCGGGGTCGCACGGAAAACTGCCGTTGCTCCTCCACTAAACGTGTAATCGGCATCCCTAACCTTCCTCCTCCTCCTTTTCTTTTTTCCATCCCCATCCATCAAGCACACGCTTCCCCTTACTACCTCCCACCTCCTCCGCAGACCTGTACACCATAAAAACCACGGAGCTGAAGCTGTGCCGTGGTTGAACTCGCTTCCAGCCTTGCAGTCGCCACACGGCGACACGCCGTATGATGGTTGACACTAGAGACCTGAAAAATTCGCGGATTCATTTCGTGTTATGCTAAAACTCAAATCATTTTACCTAAGTGCTGCTTCTGCCATTGGTTCACTGTTAATCTGGAGGACTGAGGGGCCAATTAGAGACCCTCACTCATAGAAGTGTCGAATCACAGGCCACCCAGTCGAGGCGACTCAGAAGTCAGCAGCCAATGAACAGTTGGCATTTGCCCGAGTGTGCAGAGGATATTGGAGTCTATTCTGAAGATCAATGAACCCGCGAATTTTTCCGGTCTCTGGTTAACACGCATAATTTAGAATTACTGTCGTTAAACAATCACTGCCGTGTAATACGGTTGTTAAAAACTGTTTCCGAAATGGGAACTTTCCAGTGTCCCAAATGTATTCATTAAGTGTCCTTGTGGAAATGCTTCTTCGCTACAAAGAAGAACGAAAGCTTTCTTTCTGTAGAAAAAATTTAATAGGTTGAATATAGACCACAGCAAAACTATGTTTATGTTTAATATCTTAATTTTTAAATTACGGGAAGTAAATGGAATATTGCATTCTCATTGAAATAGTACAGCAATTAGTGTAAGTTATAATTTATTGTTAAAAAGGGAAGTCTGTGTTTCAAAACATGCTATTTGAACAAAAAATAAAAAAATAATAAAACAACTAAAATGACCTTGTTGTAAAGCATATAAATCTTTTTGTTTAATACTGACACTTATTCAGTGTCAAAAGTATGATTTAGTTGTTGATAAATTTGAGTATTTTTTGAACTACGCCTAGAGATACAATGCGACCGAACATTTTATTACCATATTCCATGTCAATAATTAATTCAATTTAACTAGTCGTGTCAGAAAGTACCTATCTGAGTTTCGCTACTTCCTTGGTGAAGATTAATTTTTTATTTAATTTTTTTACAGCGTATACTTTCCACCGACGATCCCGATCTTGGAAACACGGCGCGAGGGAGGAATCCCGCCGCGAGAACACCGGCACAGGGAGGGCTCGGGTCGTGTGAAGGAAAGTTGGGAAAGGGGGGAAAGGGGAAAGGGGAATAGAGATAAAAGAGGAAAAGTGGATAGGGGAAAAGGGTTGGAAAGGGGGGAAAGGGGAAAGGGTTAAAAGGGGAGAAAGGGTGATAAGTGGAAAGGGGGATAGGGGGAAAGGGGGATAGGTGGAAAGGGTTTTTAGGGGGACAGGGGGATAGGGGAAAAGGGTTGGAAAGGTGGAAAGGGGAAAAGGGTTGGAAAGGGGGGAAGGGGGAAAGGGTTGGAAAGGTGGAAAGGGGAAAAGGGTTGGAAAAGGGGGGAAGGGGGAAAGGGTTAAAAGGGGAAAAAGGGGGATAGGTGGAAAGGGTTATAGGGGGAAAGGGGGATAGGTGGAAAGGGTGATAGGGGGAAAGGGGGATAGGGGAAAAGGGTTGGAAAGGTGGAAAGGGGAAAAGGGTTGGAAAGGAGGAAAGGGGAAAAGGGGGAAAGAGGGAAAGGGTCCAAAGGGCGTTAAGGGGGATAGGGTGGATAGGGGATAGGGGAAAAGGGGTTGGAAAGGGGAAAAGAGTAGGAAATGGGAGAAAAGGGGAAAAGGGTTGTAAACCCAGCGCCCCGCACCCCAGGCCATGACCAGCCTTCCCCCGGGTTCGCCCGCCCCGGTCACGACGCTGTTTTGGTGGGACAACCCCCCCCCCCCCCCCCAGGCGAGGCGCGACCCACCCGCTTCATTGAAAATATTAATATTCAAATCCACATACTCAAACAATATTGTAACTCATCACTTCTTAATTATAAGCTGCACCTTGACCTGAATAATAATTAAATTAAATATTGAGTTAATTAAATTATTTAAAAAATTAAATTATGACGGCGGTATACATACTGATTTTAGACTAAATCAGGTGAGATAAAACGTGGACTAAATAGACTAAAACATCGCCAACTTTTTTAGGTTTAAAGAACATGTACATTTGTAATAGTTTGTATATTACTACCCTAGTCAAATTTAAGACATGAAATAATAGGTAGAGACCTGTAAAATTCGCGATTTCAAATCCCTAAAGGATAGACTCCATGATCCTCTACGCACTCGTGCAAATTACATCTGCTGATTGGTTACCGACTCGTAAAATCTGTTGACTGGAATGATCGTGATGCGCTAATTCTTCTGTTAAAGATTTTTCATTGGCCCAGTGTCCTTCAGATAAACTGTGGCCCAATCACTGATCAAAATAATGTCAAAAGTATTTGGACTCTATCCTATCGCGAAATGAATCCGCGAATTTTGCAGGTCTCTAATAATAGGGTATCTAATCCTAGTTTAAATTTTAAATTTCAAAGAACCAAAAAAAATATTAATTCACATTTATTGTATTGTATTTTAAACATCTGTACTATTAAGAAAAGATTCCCTGGGAAACCAGTTGCCAATAAATAGTTTGTAAGACTACAAGAAATATATTGTAACTTCCTGCAACACATTGCTATTGTTATTTTTTCACATATGAAATATTGAGTACTTCTTGCGAACACTGGGGCATTATTTTATATTTTAATTGGTGTTTCATTCAAGCATTTTTTTCATATAATGTAAATATACCTAATCTGATATTCAATAGTATGAATTTATTTTGTTTATTTATGCTTATTAATGTGCACAACTAATACTGGAAAACTAGTCAGAGAACGGTTTGCAAATAACTTTAAATATTGGAGGTACTGGGAAAACACAAAGCACAAATACACAGGTTAGAATCTGAACCCAGTACTACTGCGAACACTATTTTTTAGTGATACGGTTGTTTGCATATAAATGTACAAAATTACAAATAACTGTAAATTTACATCAATATTTCTGTTCCATTAAAAAAAATACAGTGCATATATATCAAGCCGTTTCAGAATACGCAATTTTATAAAGAGATAAATTTCGTTGCATGATTTGGTCAGCAGTTAGAATGCATACTCCTTGTACAGCCTTAACTGTGACGATTATTTCTTCTGAATCCTTTAATTTTCCTGCAAACTCTGTGAGGTCATTCGCACAATACAAACAACTTATTGATCACATATTATCACAATTTTCTAACCTAATTGGATTTCCTTAGAACTAGAGACCGGAAAAATTCGCGAATTCATTTAGCGACAGGCTAAAATTCAAATAGTTATACCTCAATGCTGCCTCTGCTATTCGCTCATAACTCACCTGGACGACTCTGGGCCAATAAGAAACACCCAACCAAAGCTTTATCGAATCACAGGCTGCTACGTTGGGACGTCTCAAAAGACAGCAGCTAATGAGTGGGTGATATTTGACCGAGTGTACGCAGAACTATGGAGTTCATCCTGGAGGTCATTGAACCCGCAAATTTTTCCGGTCCCTGCTTTTAACTAGATATGTATCTCGATATTTAGTTTGGTTATCTTGCATACCTTCCCTTCTTTCCTCTTCTCCGTTCTGTGGTGATACGCAGTCGCGCATGCCCTTCCCCTTCCTCCTTGACACGTACCTGCTTGGGGGAAATAGACACAAGTCAACTCACTAGCCTGTCTGTAATATTTAAAACGATTACCATGAAACATAGGTTTGGCGTCATTATCGCATTTATAGAGATCGGAAAAATTCACGAATTCATTTTGCGATAGGCTAAAATACAAATAGTTATACCTCAGTGCTGCCTCTGCTATTGGCTCGCAACTCACCTGGATGACTCTGGGCCAATTAGAAACACCAAACCAAAGCTTTATCGAATCACAGGCTGCTACGTTGGGACGTCTCACAAGACAGCAGCCAATGAGTGGGTGACATTTGACCGAGTGTACGTATAACTATGGAGTTCATCCTACAGGGCATTGAACCCGTGAATTTTTCCGGTCCCTACGCAGTAGTATATAATAGGGGCGACTGGCACTGGCGCTGGCGCGTGGATTGTGATTGTCGGTCCGCCATCTTGGATTGTGACGTCACGGCGGCCATCTTGGATGGATGTGACCTTGACCTTTAATTTGACCTTCAAAAATCGCCAAAATCCTCCAAAATTGGGCAAAATTTGCCCAAAATTCCTCAAAATTTCCATTTCTGTGGAAAAAAGTTCCGCCAAAAATTCGCAAAAAATTCCTCAATTCGAAAATCAGGATTTAGAAAATCCTCAAAAGTCGTTTTGCCCTAGAAAGAACCCTAATTCCTAAAACTGGCTTAAAACTCCTAAGAGATAGCCGCTTATAAGCCATTTCTAGGAATAAGGATACCATGATCGCCATCTTGGATTATGTCGTCACCGATGCATTTTTCGTTACGGCCGCCATCTTTAACTTTTTTATTTATTATCCGATTTAAACGAATTTTTTTTTTAAATTTATAAAAAAATTCAAATAATAAAATTTTAATAAAATATTTATAAAAATCATACATTAACGACACGGAGTTCGGAGTCCTCGGTTCGAACCCGGTGAGGGCAAAAAAAATTAAAAATGGCGACAGGCTCCTTCCTTAATGGTGGCTGCAGGCAGACTGACTCCCACCACTTTTCTTAAAGCAGATATATCGTCACCTAGTATGACGTCATGTCCGCCATCTTGTCTTCGTTGCTGGAGACCACCATCTTGTTTTCGTCGGCGAGAGTGCGCTGACGCCATGTTAGTTTAGTTCTTATCCGCTAGAGTGCAGTAATCATTTATTACTAAGGTGCCCGCCATCTTGAAATTTGGACGCCATATTGAAAATCCGTAATTATTTAGCTAGAAATTCGGGAAAAATTTCTAAATTCGTTAAATAAATCACTCATTAATTTACTTATTGATTCGATCCGCTCCTGTCCTTGGTTCGATACTTGATCGATGCAATAATGTTTAATTTTATGTAAAAAATAATAATTTCAATAAACCATGTTCAACATTCGTAAAGAGACTCTAAATCCTCTACGGCCACCATCCTATCAGACATCAAGACCACCATATTGGAAATGCGTAATTTTAATGCTAGAGATCCGGGAAAAAGTTCAGAAATCATTAAATAAATTTCCGATCAATAAACTGATTAATTAGATCGACTAAGGTCCTTGGTACGATCCCAGGCCGATACAAAACAACTTTAATATTTTAAAAAAGCACCACTAAAGTGTAAGGTTCGAGGAATTAAACACCGCAAGTTCTTTTACAAACATAATATTTATTACATAATTTCTATTCTACTACAGGATCACTTACGAAAGCCAGCAATTTTATAATCATTTAGTTCCGCAGCGGTGTGAAATGACTAATTCTTAGCTCCAATCGGTTTATACTAGACAGAGTCCAGCCAGAACCTTTACAGACATAGTCCACCTCTTCTTGACAGAGTTTCTGGATACCGTTTTTAACAGTTTGCTTCACATCGTTAGAACTGTAAATTACTGCAGCCGATGTCTTGAATGCACACTTCTTCACTTTGTCATCGAACGGACATGGCTTTCCATATATACAGTCCAACCACAAGTTATATTTCAAAGGTCCGTTTGTTGCTACATCATCAGTAAGCTGATTGATTATCTTCTGTCTGATATCGTCAAGAAAATTACAAATGTCCTTCGACTCACCGAACGTATTTAGATAATAGTAGTCTTTCAAAGTTCCACGAAATGCAGACTGCGCCAAGTAGAAGCCATTATCGTTCACTTGTAATGCTCCGAACACAGTCTTAGGTTTAGTTCCATGTTCAGACGTCATAACAATCGGTTGCTGGGCATCTGTTTTTTTGGTTGTACGCTTTCGTGTCTCCAATCTAAAGCGAGGAGCCGAAATGTCGGCAGGTAGTTCAGCAGTAGGAGCACAGACTCCACCTTTACATTTTTTCGCATGATGTCGCAAACTGTCAATTCGAGTAAACCATTTAAGGCACTCATCACATCGAAACTTCATGCGAGAAGGATTCTTCGTGCATTTGCTCCGCTTATGTCTTCGTGCATCATGGGAAAATGCGAACGACGTATCACAGTAGCTGCAAGGATACCGTGGTGATGAAGACGATCCTTTCAGACCCGATCCAGATACAGACATTGCAACAGTAGTACCATTTCCAGGCATTCTCTTATGCACATCGATGCATCGTTGTTGCGCCGAAACCTTTACTTTCTGCCGCACAGCAGGACCTTTGCATGCCTTCATGTGCGTTTTCATATTATCTTTTCTGGCAAACTGCTTATGACATTTCTCACAAACAAACATTTTACGATATAGGTTCTTGGCACATTCGCTCCTTTCGTGTCGCCGGGCATTGCTGTTGTTTGAGAAAATCTTGTCGCAGTAACAGCACCGATGTTCGCTAGTTGTCAAATCAGCATCCATTGAAGTCTCCATCGAGGTCGTATCGTCGATCGTCGTGGTTTCCTGCACATCCAGCTCAGTAGTCATTAAGCTATCTTCTGCTGGTGGTATCACATCTGTTGAAATCTCCTCCAATGTCGACGTCGTCGTCGTTGCCAACGGGATCTGCTCCACCATTGTCGTCGCTGACGTCAAGGTTCCCGTAGACGATGGTACAACGTCCATCGAGTTCGGCGTTAAAGTCGGTAAAGATGCCATCGAGTTCTCAAGAACAGGTAATTACACGACTTATGCACCAGATGAAATAATCTAGGTGATCCTTACAACGTCGACGACAGTAACAAACTGAGCGACCTGCTGTCTAGGACTCGCTTATATACATGCACCGGATGGAATAATACGCAAGTCAAATCAAGAACCATTTACTATAATACTAGAGTCAAAACAACATTAAAAATAGAAGGACCATCAACGAAAAGGCAGCACATTTGGAAGCACCGACAACGAAAAGGCAGCACATTTGGAAGCACCGACTACGAAAAGGCAGCACATTTGGAAGCACCGACTACGAAAAGGCAGCACATTTGGAAGCACCGACTACGAAAAGGCAGCACATTTGGAAGCACCGACAACGAAAAGGCAGCACATTTGGAAGCACCGACAACGAAAAGGCAGCACATTTGGAAGCACCGACAACGAAAAGGCAGCACATTTGGAAGCACCGACAACGAAAAGGCAGCACATTTGGAAGCTCCATCAACAACAAAAAAAAAGGCAAAAAGGAAGCACAAGTTACGAGATCTATGTCTTAGTTAGAAATCAGAATACAAGAAATAAAAACATTAAATTCTTATAATTTAAATTATTTATTTTATTGCTTTACACTATACAAATGCAAGTAAAACAAGCCATTATTGTATGTAGCCAGCATTCCTCAGTTCCTTGAGTATGAAGGATATTTCTTTGATGCACGAATAGTTTCCTGCACAAAGCGAACCATGTAGAAGTCTTAGCCGGTCAACCAATATGTTTGGATCTTTCCATGATGTGTAATCATTCTCTTCTACCACCATCTTCCTTGCACCTTTATAATTATTATGATCTCTGGTGTCTTCCGTTTTACCACCAACCTCAGGGTAACTTTCATGTTTGAGACGGTGATCATCACAAGCTTGATCAGATTTATTTAATATATCACGTCGTTTCCATCGTTTCGGTCTCAGGACACCGCCACATTCTTCAATCTTGGCAGCTTTAGGTGCTTCATCATAGTCTATGTCTTTGTAAACAGCCTCAGAGTCACTGTAACAATCACCGTAGAAGGAATCGTCTTCACCCAATTTACCGTAATAATTCGATGTTGATGATGTTGAAGTGTCTTCATCGTCTTCATGCTTCCTTTTTAGAAGTCCATCATTTTTACAAAGTAGGAAAGATCTACTTGAATTCGGCTGGAATATATTCTCACTTTTCACGTTAAGGATTCTTCCATTGTCTTCATTCTTCCGTAAATCATCAACCTCCTTCAATTTAAGTTCGTTGTCGAGATCGGAAGAGCCAAGAAAATTATTGGCGTAATGCAGATCACTCTTCCTTAGGCTAGTAGATTCATCGTTGTCCTCTAGCCTGTACGCAGGCTTGGCGCTACAAGTTCTGCCATGTTTTTTTAGGCTCTCTCTCCGCGTAAACGACTTGCTACATCTAACACAACTTATCATATTGCGCAGTGGATTTTTAACACAGTCATTCTTCTCGTGTTGTCTTTTATTCTTTCTCAAGATAAACTCTTTACTGCAAAACTTAGACCTATGTTCTTTCGATACAGCGTCAGATCCCAAATCGGAATTCATATTAGTTACTGAAACTAACGTCCGATACCAATTGAGTGTTTTAAATTAGATCCAATACTTAAATAGAAATATTTTCATATTTCATCAGCGAGAATTAATATATCTCATGCAAAAGTACTTTATGCATGTAGTTCTGCTTTTCAACAACAGATGTCGCCACATGTTGCTTGCAGGTAAATAATATTTAGTTCTTTTATGCGGGATGCGGGATGCTCACTAACGATCGCAAAAGAAGGATGGCTTCGCTAGACTCCAAGGAAAAGGAAGTTCGTCTTGCATGTTGGTGCTCCACAGATGTCTCATGGCGTAATATTAATTTGACTGAGTAATGATATTTTTTAATTCCACCTGATAAAAATATTGCAAGTTTTGATTTAGTAGCAGAAATTATCGAATTAAATGTAACTCCAAATAAAATGACATGTCTCATTAGTCAAAAAAAAAATCCATGCAGACAGCGGTTTCTCAGAATAGTCAGAAACACTTGAAGAAACCACAGGAATGATTGCAAGAACACGGAAAAACCATCAAAATACTGACAAGAATAATCAGGAGCACACGGGAAAAACCATCAAAATACTGACAAGAATAATCAGGAGCACACGGAGAAAACCATCATAATATTAACAAGAATAATCAGGAGCACACGGAGAAAACCATCATAATATTGACCAGATTAATCAGAAGTACTCGGAGAAAACCACCACATCTTTTCTTTGATATCATAAAATTACAGGAAAAAATATTTAAAAATAAAAATAAATTAATAAAAAAATACATAAATTTCTGGCTTGTACAAGAACTCTATCTTTGCTCAACAATGATAAGTTTACAAGCTAGCAGAAACTGTTTATGCATGCAGGAAACTATTCGTGCATCAAAGAAATATTCTTCATACTCAAGGAACTGAGGAATGCTGGCTACATACAATAATGGCTTGTTTTACTTGCATTTGTATAGTGTAAAGCAATAAAATAAATAATTTAAATTATAAGAATTTAATGTTTTTATTTCTTGTATTCTGATTTCTAACTAAGACATAGATCTCGTAACTTGTGCTTCCTTTTTGCCTTTTTTTTTGTTGTTGATGGAGCTTCCAAATGTGCTGCCTTTTCATTGTCGGTGCTTCCAAATGTGTTGCCTTTTCGTTGTCGGTGCTTCCAAATGTGCTGCCTTTTCGTTGTCGGTGCTTCCAAATGTGCTGCCTTTTCGTTGTCGGTGCTTCCAAATGTGCTGCCTTTTCGTTGTCGGTGCTTCCAAATGTGCTGCCTTTTCGTAGTCGGTGCTTCCAAATGTGCTGCCTTTTCGTAGTCGGTGCTTCCAAATGTGCTGCCTTTTCGTAGTCGGTGCTTCCAAATGTGCTGCCTTTTCGTTGTCGGTGCTTCCAAATGTGCTGCCTTTTCGTTGATGGTCCTTCTATTTTTAATGTTGTTTTGACTCTAGTATTATAGTAAATGGTTCTTGATTTGACTTGCGTATTATTCCATCCGGTGCATGTATATAAGCGAGTCCTAGACAGCAGGTCGCTCAGTTTGTTACTGTCGTCGACGTTGTAAGGATCACCTAGATTATTTCATCTGGTGCATAAGTCGTGTAATTACCTGTTCTTGAGAACTCGATGGCATCTTTACCGACTTTAACGCCGAACTCGATGGACGTTGTACCATCGTCTACGGGAACCTTGACGTCAGCGACGACAATGGTGGAGCAGATCCCGTTGGCAACGACGACGACGTCGACATTGGAGGAGATTTCAACAGATGTGATACCACCAGCAGAAGATAGCTTAATGACTACTGAGCTGGATGTGCAGGAAACCACGACGATCGACGATACGACCTCGATGGAGACTTCAATGGATGCTGATTTGACAACTAGCGAACATCGGTGCTGTTACTGCGACAAGATTTTCTCAAACAACAGCAATGCCCGGCGACACGAGAGGAGCGAATGTGCCAAGAACCTATATCGTAAAATGTTTGTTTGTGAGAAATGTCATAAGCAGTTTGCCAGAAAAGATAATATGAAAACGCACATGAAGGCATGCAAAGGTCCTGCTGTGCGGCAGAAAGTAAAGGTTTCGGCGCAACAACGATGCATCGATGTGCATAAGAGAATGCCTGGAAATGGTACTACTGTTGCAATGTCTGTATCTGGATCGGGTCTGAAAGGATCGTCTTCATCACCACGGTATCCTTGCAGCTACTGTGATACGTCGTTCGCATTTTCCCATGATGCACGAAGACATGAGCGGAGCAAATGCACGAAGAATCCTTCTCGCATGAAGTTTCGATGTGATGAGTGCCTTAAATGGTTTACTCGAATTGACAGTTTGCGACATCATGCGAAAAAATGTAAAGGTGGAGTCTGTGCTCCTACTGCTGAACTACCTGCCGACATTTCGGCTCCTCGCTTTAGATTGGAGACACGAAAGCGTACAACCAAAAAAACAGATGCCCAGCAACCGATTGTTATGACGTCTGAACATGGAACTAAACCTAAGACTGTGTTCGGAGCATTACAAGTGAACGATAATGGCTTCTACTTGGCGCAGTCTGCATTTCGTGGAACTTTGAAAGACTACTATTATCTAAATACGTTCGGTGAGTCGAAGGACATTTGTAATTTTCTTGACGATATCAGACAGAAGATAATCAATCAGCTTACTGATGATGTAGCAACAAACGGACCTTTGAAATATAACTTGTGGTTGGACTGTATATATGGAAAGCCATGTCCGTTCGATGACAAAGTGAAGAAGTGTGCATTCAAGACATCGGCTGCAGTAATTTACAGTTCTAACGATGTGAAGCAAACTGTTAAAAACGGTATCCAGAAACTCTGTCAAGAAGAGGTGGACTATGTCTGTAAAGGTTCTGGCTGGACTCTGTCTAGTATAAACCGATTGGAGCTAAGAATTAGTCATTTCACACCGCTGCGGAACTAAATGATTATAAAATTGCTGGCTTTCGTAAGTGATCCTGTAGTAGAATAGAAATTATGTAATAAATATTATGTTTGTAAAAGAACTTGCGGTGTTTAATTCCTCGAACCTTACACTTTAGTGGTGCTTTTTTAAAATATTAAAGTTGTTTTGTATCGGCCTGGGATCGTACCAAGGACCTTAGTCGATCTAATTAATCAGTTTATTGATCGGAAATTTATTTAATGATTTCTGAACTTTTTCCCGGATCTCTAGCATTAAAATTACGCATTTCCAATATGGTGGTCTTGATGTCTGATAGGATGGTGGTCGTAGAGGATTTAGAGTCTCTTTACGAATGTTGAACATGGTTTATTGAAATTATTATTTTTTACATAAAATTAAACATTATTGCATCGATCAAGTATCGAACCAAGGACAGGAGCGGATCGAATCAATAAGTAAATTAATGAGTGATTTATTTAACGAATTTAGAAATTTTTCCCGAATTTCTAGCTAAATAATTACGGATTTTCAATATGGTGTCCAAATTTCAAGATGGCGGGCACCTTAGTAATAAATGATTACTGCACTCTAGCGGATAAGAACTAAACTAACATGGCGTCAGCGCACTCTCGCCGACGAAAACAAGATGGTGGTCTCCAGCAACGAAGACAAGATGGCGGACATGACGTCATACTAGGTGACGATATATCTGCTTTAAGAAAAGTGGTGGGAGTCAGTCTGCCTGCAGCCACCATTAAGGAAGGAGCCTGTCGCCATTTTTATTTTTTTTTGCCCTCACCGGGTTCGAACCGAGGACTCCGAACTCCGTGTCGTTAATGTATGATTTTTATAAATATTTTATTAAAATTTTATTATTTGAATTTTTTTATAAATTTAAAAAAAAAATTCGTTTAAATCGGATAATAAATAAAAAAGTTAAAGATGGCGGCCGTAACGAAAAATGCATCGGTGACGACATAATCCAAGATGGCGATCATGGTATCCTTATTCCTAGAAATGGCTTATAAGCGGCTATCTCTTAGGAGTTTTAAGCCAGTTTTAGGAATTAGGGTTCTTTCTAGGGCAAAACGACTTTTGAGGATTTTCTAAATCCTGATTTTCGAATTGAGGAATTTTTTGCGAATTTTTGGCGGAACTTTTTTCCACAGAAATGGAAATTTTGAGGAATTTTGGGCAAATTTTGCCCAATTTTGGAGGATTTTGGCGATTTTTGAAGGTCAAATTAAAGTTCAAGGTCAAAGGTCAAGGTCACATCCATCCAAGATGGCCGCCGTGACGTCACAATCCAAGATGGCGGACCGACAATCACAATCCACGCGCCAGCGCCAGTGCCAGTCGCCCCTATTATATACTACTCTACGCATTTAACATCTAGGTCCAACAGTGAAGGCCTTTTTAGATCAAGGGCAGAGGGAAAGATGTACGCCCATGTGTGATTGCTCAACCACTTCTTCTCCTTGTTTATAACTGACTGAGGGTCATCAAGGACCCTGTAGCCCTTGGACTAGCGGATGACACCTGTCTGGACTCTTCCCTCCACGACTGTGTCGGCCAGTAAACTACCAGACCGAAATCACAGTCGGTCCATTCAGATGATGTCGAGGTCCCCACGGCAAGGACTAAGCGCAGGACTGTAATTTTGAGCCTGACACGAAATGGATCCGCGAAATTTCAGGGCCTCTGCACATTGGTTGGTAATCAGGTCACACCCTTAGACGACCTAACACGTGATTCTCAAGAGTTTTAATCTGAAGGATCCACAGGGGGGGAGGGGGCGAGCACAGGGAAACCCGCGGCAGAGGGATCTGCACTTGGGGTCAGGCTATCACGCGGCTGGGACGGAAATTGTGATAAGCCCACTTACCCTTACCTCCCCCTCCCTCAACCCACCCACACACACTTACAGCCCAACTGCAGTAAACCCAGCAGGGATAATTCGTTTTGCAGACTACCACTGCGGCGTCCATAATGTGATATCATTACTAGAGACCTGTAAAATTCGCGATTTCAAATCCCTAAAGGATTGACTCCATTGTCCTCTACGCACTCGTGCAAATTACATCTGCTGATTGGTTACCGACTCGTAACACCTGTTGACTGGAATGATCGTGATTCGCTAATTCTTCTGTTAAAGATTTTTCATTGGCCCAGAGTCCTTCAGATAAACTGTGGCCCCAATTACTGAAGCAAAATAATGTCAAAAGTATTTGAAGTCTATACTATTGCGAAATGAATCCGCGAATTTTGCAGGTCTCTAATCATTACATACCAAATGGTTGTGAGAGAATAAATTATATCAACGGTCGTTTCAGGCCGACAAGTTTCAGTTTCGCACAAAAGCGTAATATGTTTCTTAGCGCCGCCGTTGTGGCTACCGGCTCGTCATGCCACTAGCAATAAAATGGGCGCGTACGCGCGTTACAAGCTATACCTACTTGGCGTAATAAAAAACTAACTTTAATTTGGCATGCAACTAATTAATAGAAATAAAATAATAAAATAACTGGAGTGATATTATAAATACGGTTGGTAAAGTATAAATTTAATAAATTAAAAAATAATTAATACTTATATTCTATACTAACATAAAAACGTAAATAAAATTTTTAATTTAGTAAGATAATCGAGATAAATTAAAATAAATATTGAAAATCAATAAATATGACGAATTTTCATTCTGATTTATTAAATTTATTATATATTAAATAGTTATTTAATATTAATTATACGTAAATAGAAATATACATACGGAAACATAACCTGACATATATAAAAAAACTTAAAAAAGTCCATAAACACAATTTCTATACTAATACACACAATAAATAAATTTTTCTAATGATATAGACAAAAATTCAATATCATTAACTAAGGTATAAGATTTAAAACTCATACATTCACTCATATTTTTTCATAACCCGCCTAAAGTGGTTTAACTTAAAAAAATATCATGGTTTAACCTCACCGTCCACATATCGAACCATTGCATACATGGGTGCGAAATATAATTTTATTTGTAAAGCATACTGGAGAAAGTAAAGGCCATAGAAAGGGATCATAAAAATCCTCAAAATCATATGACGTCGTACTAGAATTGAAATACATTTACATTTGTGTATTTGGCGCTATTGGAAAGACTTTTGGCGAATGAAATATCTTCATTAATAGGAGCATCGAATTACAAGTATCCCAGTAAACTGGTCTCATAAATCAGTAGCTCATGAACAGGCGACATTATCGCGAGCACAGAGAGGATTTGGAATCCATCCTAGAGGTTTTTAGAACTCAGGAATTTCTTCTAATCCCTGGCCGTGGCTGAGGAAAGGAAAAATTCGCAGTGCCAATGATCTCGAAGATACACTCCACAGTTGATCGTATACTCGGGAAAATTCACTCACTCAATAGACCGCTGTTTTGTGAGAAGTCCCAGCGCAGCAGCCTGAGATTCTGTAAAGCTTTGGCTGAGGGATTCTAATTGGCCAGAGTCATCCAGATTAGCTGTTAGCCAATAGGAAAAGCAGAACTAACAATTTTTTTTTAGTTTCAGCCTATCGCGAAATGAATCTGCGAAATTCCACTGTCTCTAGCCATGTCCTATGGTTAAGAGACCGGAAAAATTCACAGGTTCGCTTCGAGATACGCTAAAATTCCAATAACTATGGCTTTGTTCTTCTTCTGCTATTGGCTCGCAGCTAATCTGGAGGACTCTGGGCCAATGACAAATCCTCAACCAAAGTAGTAGCTATCTAATCACAAGCTACCCAGTGGAGACAGCTCACAAGTCAGCAGCCAATGAGCAGAAGGCGTTATCCAGAGTGTTCTGAGGGTTTTGGAGTCCATCTTCTAAGATGGTCACTGAACCCGAGAATTATACCGGTCTCTACCCATGGCGAGAAAGTTTCCGGGCATTCTTCTACAAGGAATCAGGTCGCGGATACGGCTCAGTTAATTTCCAACTGAACCACTGTAACACTTCGTCAGGTGAATACTCCCCAGAGACGATTGGGCATCGGCGAAACATTAAAAAAGAAAAAAAAAAGAAGAGAAGTGTTGAGCATGCGATGGGGAAAATTAAGATTGGCCGTTAGGAGGAGATGCATGGATGCGATACAGGTTCCTGCCCACCAGATTGTTCTCTTCCCCCCCCTCCTCACCTAATACCCAGCATCCCCCCCTCTCTCCCCCTCTCACACGCCAGTTCGACCGCACGTCATTTGGCTTCGCCTCCCACCTGCGATTAATTATTCAGGTGAGGTCGTGACTCGCGGTAATGACATCTCGCGAAGACCTATTACCGGCGCGAGCCTGCGTCGCCACCTCTTAGGTGTGCCGGTGTGCCGGTGTGCCGGTGTGCCGGTGTGCCGAGGTGAGGCTGCGGAACCTAGAGATTCTCCACTTGGAGCAATCACAACTAAGCTCTCTCTAAAAAAAAATTATCTCTATAGAAATTGCATACCTATTAGAACGTCGTATCTTTTACAAAAAAAAATTCTTTACTTTTACAATTTCTTTTTTTATTCTTTTTATATAAAACAGTTGTCAATAACACGTTTACAATACTGCAAGAAAGACATTGTAACTTTGTACAACATATGGCTATGGTTATTTTTGCATAAATGAAATAATTTTTTTTTCTCGAGATAATACTGAGTATTTCCTACGAAATTTGGTACATAATTTAAAATTTTAGGTAATGTTTTTTCAAGCATATTATTTTTCCAAACACCTAAAAGATAATCGAATAGTAAACAATTTGACTTTATTGTGTTGTTTCATTCTTATAATGTGCGCAGTTAATACTGGAAAGTTAGTTAGGAAACGGTTTACAAATAACGTTAACTATTGGAGGTACTGTGACAACGTCCCTGGTAAGAATACTAGCCCAGTTTTACGATTTGTAGAGATCCAGTTCTTTACATATAACCGTACAAATTTATTTACATCTGTAATTTTACATTAATATTTCTGTTGCATTTACAAAAAAAAATTAAAGTTCATAAACACCTAACGTACAACCATTTTAACTTAGAAAAATGCTACTCAATATTGGCATAACTTGAAACACGTATCTACTGAAACGCAACATTCCGAAACACGTTACTTAGAAACTTTAATACTTAGAAACACATAACTTATAACTATCACTACTTGAAAACACATTAGTTTATTTTATCATAACTGATAAAAACGTAGTGCTGAACCACTCAACTAAAAAATTTAAAACTTAAAAACACACAACTTGTAGCTATCATAACACAGAAACACACAACTCAGTACTATGACAAGTTCGAAATACCTTTTAGGACAATCAGAAGCTAGAACCACTCTAATTTGTAATTATGTACATTAATAATAATTCTGAGTTGTTTGTTACTATATCGTGTAGAAGGTAGATGTGCTACCAGTAATCTCCGCGGTACAGTGATCGTACTGTTGCCAACGTGACGGGCATCGACATGACAGACGAAGAACGTAAACACGTTAAATATTGTTTTAGGTACAAGAATATCGAATGTTTTATTATACTTCGTGGTTAATATTTTTACATAAGTAAATTTTCCCCGTGCTATGATTTTGAAGGACAATATTTTTTTTCGTATTAAATTATTATTTCATAACCTTGAAACGCAATCTCATCGGTTGCCATTTGTTACGTTTCCGCGCACTGTGGAAGCGGCAGACCCGATTTGAGATCCGTCTCCGTAAGCGTGATCACTAGAGACCTGCAAAATTCGCGGTTTCGATGGCCTTCAGGATAGACTGCACATTCCCCTGTACACTCGGGCAAATAACGCAAGTTCGTTGGCTGCCGACTTGTGAGTCGTCTCAGCTGGTTTGCCTGTGATCCGATCCTTCTTTGGTTGAGGGTTTATAACTGGTTGAGATTCGTCCAGATGAACAGTAAGCCAATAGCAAAATTATCTGAGAGGTATATGTGTTTGAATTCTAGCCCATCACAGAATGAATCCGCCAATTTTGCAGGTCTCTAGTGATCGGTCACGTTTCCCGTGGCATTGCGGAACGGGCCTAAGCGGGCCGCGAGGGCAGGCGGCCCGTGGCAGACCCGAAGAAGCGCCAGTGGGAACCTGTCCCCGGCTTCTCGGAACAGAGACGTGTTTGCTAGGAAGTGGCGGAAGGTTTAGGCGAGAAGGAAATAAAAAATAAAAGAAGAAGGAATATGAGAAAAGGGAAGGAGGGGAAAGGGGGAAAAGCCAGAGTTTCTCCCACGGAGCGGAGTCCGGAACAGGTAGGCAGGTATAGGGGCGGGCGAACAGGTAGCCGGACCGCGTGTGGGAAACGGCAAGGAATGAGACGCGAATGAGACGTGGTTGACGGGAGAAGGGGAAGGAGTGGAGGAGGAGAGGAGGGGAGACGTCACACAAGTCGCACCGGAGAGAATGGAAGAAGAGCGACGCTCCGCTACTGTATACTTTCCCCGCGTCCAGAATCAACCTAATTCTTTGCAAACTGCTCCACCTGTTGTCATGGGAAGCGAGATCACCGGCTCGTCCCAACATGGCCCATTCAGTTTTTGTAGCTGCGGTCGTTCGCCCTGGCAACCCTTCGTGTCGCCCTACAGTATGTTCTAACATTCTTTAAAATATTCATATTATGAGGAATTTTCATTGGGCACAATTTTTTTGGACATACTCCAATAGAGTTTCTATTTGGGATATGGGAGACGGGACGAATAATCGCACAAATAGGAGAACGAAAAAACAAGCCAAGCAACGTATACATCATAGTGTTTTCTTCATATATCTTGGGGCAAGTACATATTCTGTGATTTTCGCGTCAGGAACGTTTCACAACAATGTTTCGCCAAAAAGTGACTTTAAAATTCGGCCTTGAAATTTTAACTCTTATCACGCCTAAAGAAGTTTCACTTTAAAAATAACCTAAATAATCTACTACAGATTACACTTGACCTTTCAAATGAGGTCGAATTAAAAAAAAAAAAGTAATTGTAAATTTTTAGTGCTAATGTATTTTATTTCTTCAAGATTTGTTTATGCGTTGATATTACCTTTAGAGTGCCTGTTTATAATCTTTTTATTTTTTATTTTATTTTGGTGCTTCCTATTTAACTGGTAAGTATTGCACACGATAGAAGCCGCGCCGAAGCGATGAGCTATAGCCGGTCGATCCACTTCATCCATGTCCGGGACTTTTCAGCGCGGTGGAACGAATCACGCCTGTAGGATGAACGTGGGAAAATGAGGCTTGTGAAAGTGGTACCACCCAAAAAAAAAATTGTTATTAAGATACGACGGAAGTTTAGCGTCACGGCAGGTGCAACGCGGGCCTGGAAGAAGTAGTGAACGAAGTAGGGTTCGAAAAGGGGGGAAGGGGAGGAGGAATGAAAAGGTGTTTATCGGCTGCTTGAGGTTAGGAAAGTGTAGAGGGGGAGGGAGGAGGGTAAGCAGATGTTGTGTTGGGCCAGTGTGTGTGCGAGTCGCAGCGGTGAGACGCCCTGGCTATCTGGTGCATGGTCTCTCCACCACTCCTCTCCCACGTGAGGGCTGGTGGGAACTGGCTACGCCAGCTGGCACCTTCAGGGCTTCAGCCATCTCGGCCGAGAGGCGCCGGGAAACTCGTCCAAGGTCGCGGCACCCGCCTCTCACCCCTCTGCAGGTTGTTTGAGGAGTGGGATGTGGGAAAACTCTCCAACCTGGTTCGTTCGTTACGTAGACAGCTTTCAGTACCGTGAGAAGTTCCTGTCATTTTGTAAAAGTAGCCATAATGATGCACAGAGAAATCTTCATGTTTGTAGAAACAAACAAAACAAAAAGGCATATATTATACACATGCACACGAAGTGCGATTAAAAAAAATGGTGAATAATTTTATTACTAACAAAGAAATAAGCTTACATCAAATTTTAACTCTCTTTCGAAATACTCTTCTTGACTAGCGTTGCGGCACCCATCCCAATGTTGATTACGTGATTGGAAGCATTTCTGGAAGGTTTTTCGGAAGGCCTTCCACCTGCTTTATTGTGGCCCTCTCGATGTCAGGAATGTGTAAACACGTTTATTCCTTTTAGAATACTACTTTATCTGGCCTCTGCTTCACAAACAAAACTTAATGTTAACGCTTTGTTCTAAATCCATGATTAGAGAGAGATAAGGAATTTTCGCGCATTCGTTTAGACGAAAGTTGGAATGCAAACCTTCACACTCTCGCACTGTGTCCATGATTAGACCGCAGCTATTTGGACACGCCCTTCTAGAACCGTGAGCCAACGATGCCCAGCCAGGAGAGAAGTAATGGAATCAGGTAGTGCCAATTAACAAGGATAAAAATCTTATCGCTAAGAAAACAACCCAAGGGGGGAGGACATGGGTTTAATACACCAGTTGCGAGTGACAGTTTGGAAATGGTCGCCAGTAGTAGAGCCAGTAGAACTTGGACAGGTTCTCGGCCGTATCAAGGGGGGTGGAGGGGAGTCCCCCAGAGATGTGATAGGTCTGGATAGGCGCCTTTAATACCTGCCGGTGGGACTAGCCGACAGGTAAGCTATTGGTTGCTGAATGTGCTAGGGATTTGGTGGTGTCGATTCTGAGACGGGTGGGCCTCAGCCGCTCGACATAGCTCTTCGCCGACGCCTCCAGACTGCGATAAACGTTCCTACATTGGACTGAGCCATTTTCCGACGGACTCTGTCCTTTCAAGGGAGCAGTATGCCTGCCCGCAAGGGTTTAGGGAGCTCGTGTAATAAAGCAGTAAAGTGGTGGGGTTTTTTATTCTACTTTTCTCCATGTTGCTCTGTATGATTTTATAGTGTAATTGCATCGTGTACCTACTTAATTTTATCATTTTGTGTTTCTTCGTAACCAATTTCGCAGGAAGAGACTTTTAAGTTTGGAATTGCGACTCTTGTGTAACCAGGTTTGTGTGTATTATTATTAGTATTATCATTGTTTGTATATATTTGGCCTCGTTGCCTCTGTACTCACTCAATGAATAAACATAATTTTTGAAGGAAAAAAAAAAGAAAAAGAAAAAAACTCAGTCAAGTATGAGCTTTGATTCAGAAGTCAGTTGCAAAGCATCACGTGACGTGTGTTTTAAGAACACTTAAAAACCGCATGAGGTTGATTACGAAGCTAACGATGGAACAACAGCAGCTGAATGATACGTGGACAATTTGTACTACGTTTGAGAGCAGTCAAAGTTACACGGCTAAACACCTGAAAAGAATGGCCTTAAATTCTAATATTGATACCTGGAGGGATCATAGCCAATAAGAAACTCCCAACAAAAGATCTGTTTAATCATTGCCTTCATAGGTTCGTGTGTCTCACAAGAAATCAGCTAATGAGCAGGTGGAATTCGCTCGAGTGTATAGAGGACTTAGGTGTCCACGCTATTGAGATCATTGACAAAGTGAATTGTTTCCAGTATCTATGCGTAGTGACCTGAAAATTTCCGTTAGTTCAGCGAGTTTTAGAATGGACTTCACCGCCCTCCGCATACTCGGAAAAATGCTGTCGGCTGACGTGAGCTTTCTCCGCTGGGTAGCCTGTGATATTAGATACTTCTCTGCCTGATGGCTTCTCATTGGTCCAGATTCCTCCAAGATTAGCTGTGAGCCAATAGCAGAAAGCAGCGCAGATGCATGGTTATTGGACTTTTTAGCGTATCTCCATCATGGCCCCCACAAGGGTTGGGGCTGGGTGGACCCCTGGGTCTAGGGCCCGGGTCCAGTCCTGTTTATTTTTAAATGTTTAACAATGATAATTTTTTACAAAGTAGAAAAACATATTGCATATTTTTTTATTAAATAAAATTTTAGAAGATTCTACACCTTCAGCTAATTTTATTTTTCTTTAACTATTTATTTTCATTTTTATCTCAGTGTGTGAAATAAATATACATACTAGCTGTGGTCATTTTGAAGTAAAATATTTTTATAAATAAACCTTAGTTTAAACTTACAAAATAGTAACCCTAATTATACTCTGTATTTTCAGGTGAAATAACATTCTAAAAAGAGTGTACATAGGTAAGAAATAACCATGCAATTATAATGTGGCACGTGACTGTAAAATTGTGTGTATGTGTGTTTGGGGGGGGGGGGGGGGTCTCCGATACTGTGTCCAGAGCCTGTAATCGAATGTGGGGGCCATGATCTCCAAACGAATCCGCGGATATCTGGTCTCTATCTGCACATGGCACGGGCCATAAACCACGGACCGATCGTTCAAGACGAAGGCGCGCACAAGTGTTGGCAGGGCTGCATGACGGTGAAATATTCCTATAGATCTCTGTCCCTCGCGCTGGAAGCTGTGAGACGACAAAGAGGGAGAGGGAGAGAGAGAGAGAGAGAGAGAGTGAGGGAGAGTGGTCCGGAAGAAACCGTCTCCTCGGATGAGCAGTCGAAGCCTGTTTCGACACGTCCCCGGTAGACCGGCCGCAGGTTCCTCTACTCGGAAACAGGTAGCCGAAAACTGGAGTAACGATTATTCTACATCCATCCACCTCTCGCTTGGGGAAGGGTCTCCCTCCCCGTGCATGCAAGAAGGGACTCAGGGACAACCGACAAAGGCGTTAACTGCGTCCGCGACCACTCGTACCACGGACCTGTCTTTGACGCATATACCGCAAGTATAAGAACCACAGTTAGGCATTCATTTCACTCCAGGTGGGACTAAGCTTACATTTGTAAAATCAAAAGTTTTTAACAAAGTCACATTCTTAAGTGTGTTGGACGTGATTGGCTAGTCATTTCGTCTCCCTATTTGTAACTGGCTTGGGGTCTTCAATGGCGTGTCAGTATCACTGTACTCGAATAATAAACGTGAAGTACAAATAATCGTGGGTTTAACTTTTAGTTCTAAGCCAATGAAACTGATGCTGTTATCAGTTTACATTAAAGCACGTTCGTTAAAATTCTTTTAAAGCTAAGAGATCATATTATTTAATTAAATAAATGTCCAAATACCAAAAAAAAAAAAAAATCTTTTCATTATGTATTTCATTTAAACTCTATATTTTTCAATTTAATAACTGAACAAATTTATCTAAGCTAAGTATTGCCTCAGACATACATTTTTACAATATTTATTTTTACTAGTACACCTAACATGTAATTTAAATACACAATTTTTTTATTTAAGTTTAATACGAAATATATATATATATTTTTTAATCAATTACGTTTGAATTACATTTGAATTTTACGTTTGAATCTGTTAAGTTTGAAAATATATTACGTTTCGCTTGTTACAAAATTGGGAAAAACATTAAAAATTAATATTTCAAACCATGTGAGAAATAAGCCGTGCGTTTTGTTGTACCCCCTTGTGAATCACTTCATGTATATATGTATATATAGTTACGAGGACTCTAGCAACTTGGCAAGTCAGCTAGCGCGTCTGCCTGCGGGTTTGGCACGATGCAGGTAGCCCCATCTCTCAATTACCGCTAAGCACCTAATCTGATTACAGCGGCACCTTGCTAACTCCCTTCCCCAGCGCTTTCTTGTTGAGCTCGGGGACTTCTCTGCGGCTCTCGATGATTCGGCACGTTCCTAGAGTCCTGCTTTCGTGAAGTGGCGTAATTAGGACGCCTAGTGTTCTCGGAGTTTCGAGTGTTAAATCGAGGATTTTGATGACGCGACACTTCGAAGTGTTACGAGACCTTTCCAGGGCCGGAATTTGCAGGTTTATAAGTGGAGATACTGGCCTGCGAAGGCAGTGAAATATAGAGGGTGTCAGACCCTTTGGTGAGCGATAGCGGGCGGTGAGCGGTGGACATCGTGTGCTAAGATTGGTGAATCGGGGACCAAAGCACCCTTGTGTTGTATGTGTGGAGGACGAATGAGTAGTGAGAGCCACTGTGGAGCCGTGCTTCAGTGGGGAGAGTAAATATTTTTGATTTAATGAAAACGTGATTAATTTGTGGACATATAATTAAATTGTTATAACTTAACGAATAGTTTACGTATTAGGTAAAAAAAAATAAAACTGTAGTTAAAAAATAGTTTTTTTCAGACCTGTTTTCTCTCTCTCACGCACACTTTTTTTTTGTGTGAATACAAGTAGGTGCTATAGGCGTAATCTGCCTCATCAGTACACCTTTGTGTCGATTGAGAAGACGGCAATTCGGGTCTTTATTAGCACTAATACCAGGCTCTTTCTAGGAACTAATCAGATGCTTTTGGTCGGCAATAAGCTCACAGGAAACTAACTTTATCTTTCTAAGGTAGTCGTCCAGTTCGAGAGCAGTACAAGGCAAAGCGGAGATACAAGGGAATTATTCTCTTTGTCCTGAACTCCTCTACTATATTTTTACTTTCACGAAAAATAATATACTCACAGGACACTGTCAAAAAAAAAACCTACATAAACATATAAAATAAACAGATTTTTTATAACATGCCAATATAATGACTACGTTCGCACGGAAATTGAACTACTTCCTAGGAATATCTTCTACTCATCAAATGGTATGCTAAGTATGTTCCGATCGAGTTTAGTTCTCCGTCAAGCTAAGAAGTTTCTGCAGTTACTTCAGTATAACATATCTTCTATGCTTGCTTGTGTTTGAACGTTTGTTCAACGTCCAAAAATCACAGCTAAAACTATGGCCAATACGCGAGTCGTTCAGCGACAGGAAAATCTACCGGCAAATGAAATTACATAGGAATTAATTTGTTTTGTGTAAGTGAATTGGTCAATACAGTATAGTCGTGTAGTATGAATGCTTTAACAATGCAATTAATATAAATATTAACCTCTTGATATATATATATAGCCTATATATATATATATATATAAATCCAGTGTCCTGATGTTTGTTTCCAGTGAACTCTTCACCAAGTCAACCGATTTAGATGAAAATTGGCATTTATGTGAAATGTTTTCCAACTTGAGAGATAGGATAGTATTTATTTCGATTAATGGTCTTAATAATTTATAATTAATAATAAACTGATTATCAATTTTGATTGTTGTTATTAATCGTAAGTTTCATAAGTCTCAAACAGATGGCGCCTTAAATCAGTTTTTTTACAGACAACTGTTGTACTGTCTGACATAAATATCTCATAGATGGCGCTACGTTTCAATTCAAATTTTATTTTTCTCCATTTTGTGCATATTTTCGTTCATCAATGTACTACGTAACCTTGCTTTTTTTGTATAATTTTTGATTTTATTCTCACGTGTTTACAATTATTGATATCTATCTTCAGCTGTCAATCTACAGATATAATAATAAAACAAATAATATTAGCTAGAGAATCGGAGTTCATCCAATTTTATTTCATGTTAAAAAATTTGTAAGTATTAATTAATTCTACCTTTCCTGCACATTTTATAATCTAAGTTTATAGAAAATACAAAAATATCTATGTATTAAGTGCTTGCTTTGAATTTTCCCATTTTGATTGAATTTTTATTATTTTCAGTAAAATGTCACAGCAACGCGTGGCCGGGTCTGCTAGTAAACATATAAATATAAACATGGTGATCGAGTTGAGCTGCGAACATTCTATTCCCGTGCAAACTGACGAATACTCTGGCGTGAAACTGAGTTGTAGGCCTATGTTTGTAACTTTTGCACAGATTTGCATTCTGGTTTCGAATGGTTCGAATGAAAACGGAAAAAAAAAAAAAAAAAAAAACACATACGAGACTGGAGACAGTTACAAGTTTGGTTTGACCGCCCGTTAAATGTTAATGGAATAGACTACAAGTAAAGTTATGGATAACTTAAGTTCTTATATCTAATGTAGGTAACTAATTATTTAAAAGTTTTCTCAATATAGCCTAAAAAAATATATATATATAATAAATATTTATTAATTTCAATTCGTCTGAAACATAGTCTAACGCTAATGTTGACATATTCTTTTCTTTTGCGCATAGACACAACATTGAAGTACCATTGATAATAAGCAGGAAAAATATTAATAATTTACATTACTTCAATATTTTATTGAAATGATTTAATAAATAACTATATACATACAAAATATTAAGTTTATTCAAAAACAACAGTATAAAACAGTACTTTATATTATAATTGCTAAATTATTTTCTTTCTTTTTTCACAAACAATTGTTTTAAATATTCCAGTGTTTTTCATTAAATTGAGTAAAAAATATTTCGTGACAGTTTAGTAGAACTTAGTTATTATTACACAATTTTGTTTACATATTCTATTCATGCAGTATCCACTCACTACTATTTACATAGATAAGTTTCTTTATCGATTTATAAAAATTAAAATTCTTTTAACAAATCAAGAATCTCAACATCAATATTTATTTGGATAAATTTAATTTAGAGAAAAATATAAGATTTCTTGATATAGCCAGTATCGTTAACTTTTAACATTAATGTTTCAATCTTGTAACGCAATATGCTGTCCATTGGGGTAGCAACTGAAGTGTTCAAATTTGGCCTAAGACGGCGAACGATAAAAAAAAACGGTACCGATATTTATTTACAAACTTCGTTAAAACCACGTGTCTCAAAATCGCCATAAGTGAGTCAAGGAATCGAATGAATATTATTTTATGTTTAAAGGGCAGCATGCATTTTTCGCGAATCAAATAAGAGCCCACCTGTAAGTTGTAACACTGACCCTAGTCTATGTTCATAATTTGTTGAGTTACTTTTCAGTTTAATGATATCTACTGTCTCGGCACGCTAAACACAGCAATTCAGGGCAAATCAAACGCATCCTGAATGGCTCGGAAAAGAAGGTATTGAATAAATGGCTTCTCTAGCAGATGGTCGCCAATTAAAAGCAAGAAATCTCTGCGCTGGCAGTCCAGCGAGTATTCATTTCAGTTCCGTTAAGTTCGTTTTTGATAAATAAATACCACGTTCTATTTGTAAGCCGATAAGTGCCAAACAGCAATGAATACCTCCAAACCAAATATATCATTCCGCCAACAAAAGAAAATAATTTGAAAGCAAGCAGTGGGAGAAAAATTTCCTTTACCTTCCCCCCCCCCCCCCCCCCCCCCCCCAAAATAAGGAAATTAAATTCTGCTTGCACAAAAACTAGTTGGCAATAAATAGTTTGTAATACTGCAAGAAAGATAATTATTGAAACTTTGTAAAAAAAAACATGGCTATTTTGTAATTATACCTATAGTTTTTTTTGTGTAAATTCACAAGTTTACAAACATCGTTAATTTTACACCTTCTGTTCCATTTAATAAAAAAAAATTGGTAGTCTGTAAAGTTGGTTTACGGACGATAGTTTAACGTGACAACGTCATATCAAAACATTGATGAAATGATTGCATACTTTTAAGAATAAAATTGAATCATTTTTATGAATTATCACTATTTTGTATGGATACAAAGAAGGAGTGAAATGAAATCTACAATTTATTTGATAAAATTAATTTTATTTGCACTCATTAATTCAAATATGTTTATTACTTTAACGAAGATATTATTTTAACAATAACTTTTATACATTTTTGCTATTTAACTTCTTCCAATCTGTGTTATTCTGTTAAGGATGGGATGATGATAGGAAAAGCAGGAAACGAATTGGAGTGTTTCAAGTTTAATGAGCCTCGAAAAAGTCAAATCGATGGTTGTCCAATCGAGTGGAAGAGAGATAGATGCGGCGCAAGCGTACAATGAGCATAACGGGACAAAATGTAACGGGACAATGTGCGTAACGGGACAATGCGCGCAACGGGACACTTTGTTCGTGCGCGCAGCCGGCGTCCATCGATTTATTAGACGTTGTCACGTTAATATGACAGTGTACGGTCCTGCGCGGTAGACACAATTGGGAGTATTGGAGTATTTTATAGTGCGCCGTGTGCCGTCGTTGCGCGCACCCGCTCTTGTCTGCCGCCGTGCACACACACGCACGCACACGCACACCTCGGCGCACATGCGGGCACACGAGGTCTCGGCCCGGCAGGTGCACACGTATCTCTCCACACGGTTCCCACAGTCTCCGCCCCTCTCGGTCTGCCCGTCCTCCGCAGCTTCCTCGGGGTGCTGTGTTACTTTCAAACACACCGGATAGTTAGTAGTCTAAGTTATGACAGTTATAAGTTGTGTACTACTAAGTTGGTTATGATAGTTCTAAGTTGTGACTTTCTAAGTTGGGACGTTTCTAAGTTGTGTGGTTAGTAGAGACCGGAAAAATTCGCTGGTTCATTTCGTGATATGCTAAAATTCAAATATTTATACCGTTGTGCTGCTTCTGCTATTGGTTCACTGTTAATATGTAGGACTCTTGGCCAATTAGAGACAATCAATAAAAAAAAGTATCCAATCACAAGTTACCAACTTGAGACGCCTCAAAATTCAACACCCAATGAACAGGCGCCGTTTGTCCAAGTAGGCAGAGGATCATGATGTCTATTCTGGATGTCATTTTACTCGCGAATTTTTCCAGTCTCTAGTGGTTAGGTGTTGTGTGTGTATAAGTTGTGATATTTCTACGTTTGGGATTTTCTAAGTTGGGACGTTTCTAAGTTGTGCGGTTCGGCGTTGAGTTTTTATAATTAATGTATTTCTAAGTCATGGCAGTTCAAAAATGTGTATTTCTTGATTGTGATAGTTTTAAGTTATGACTTTCTAAGACGCGTGTTTCGGCGTAATGTGTTTCTAAGTTATAACTTATGACTAGGGGCATGCAGATTTCGCGAAAAGATTTCGAGACTAGATGAAAGTTAAAACACTGTAGCATCGTCTGTGTTTCGTGATTGGGCGAGTTTCTCCCAGGTACATATCGATTGTAACAACACCAATCACAGTGATTCAATGCAGAAGCAAACGCGTCCTGAGTGGCTCGGACAAACAAGGCAACGACTTCTCTCCCAGACGGCCGCCAATCACGAGGAAGAAACCACGGGTGCGGGTGTACCTTGTTTCAGTCTAATAAATGTTCAGATATTTTTCGTGAAAAAATTCCTGTCCCTACTTATGGCAGTTCTAAGTTACGTGATTTTTTTTCTCGAGAATTCTAATTTATAAGAGTTCTAAGTTATGTGTGGATCCCCGAGGTGTCTTCGCCATCAGGCTCGAGGTGAACCTCCGCCCTGCCAGCGGGCACAAGTACTCTGGCACGTGGCTGGCTGGACGGTCTTCCAGCTGTCACATTCACATTCAGCTTATTTATTCACATACAGGACAATGCTTAGGTTACAGACATGTTGAAATGCGCGTTCCAACGGTACAACGTTCTTCCGCGCACATATCTTTCTACCTATACTTCACCACCATGATTAATATATTTGACTTAAAGTAGAGGAATTTTTTTTTTGGGAAAAACATCAAAAAACCTATAGCATAAATATATACAGCAGAGAAGTATTTACATACTAACAACTACATGTAATTCCAACATTCCAAACATTAATCAGAAAATTGAGGTCTAATTCCGTAATCACATTTTTTTAAGTACATTCATTCTTTTTATATATATATATATATATATATATATATATATATATAATTCGAGATGAATATCAGGAAAAGTAACAAGTAAATTAATACTCATATAATAAAAACATTTTTTTTTGGCAGACAATGAACATGCGACGTTTGCTCAAATATCCAGAGGACTGTAGAGTCTATCCTGGAAGTCTTTGAAAACGCCAATTTTTTTTCAGTCCCAAGTCATAACAATTTTTATCTTTTAACATCTAAAAAATTTTCTTTGTCAAATAATATATCATATATTAAAGTGATTACAAAGACCATAACATGGTATATATTATAAACATGATAAATTTTATTACAAAATGCCAATGACTTCACATGGTAAACTATTTAAAAGCAAATAGCCATTACTAAATTATGCATTCTGTTAATGTGTGTAAGCTATTGTGATATAACCAAGGTAAGTTTTTTAAATAGGAAAAAAAAATTACTGTCTAGTAACCGACGTTGTGAGCGACGAGGACAGCTCCGGTAACCAGCCTGGACAGCTGGAAGAGGTTGGGTAGGCCTCCACCGGACCGCGGGTTCGCTGGGTGATTGAGGAGTCCCAGTGTGAGGCGGGAGACCGGGGTAGGCGCCAGAAGTGATACTCCACAGGGCAAGGGAGCATCCAACTTGCTGGTTAGCTGAGTGGAGTAGGGGGCCGGAGGTGGTGCATAAACTGAGATGGGTAGCCTCAGTCCCTTTGCATAGCCAAAAGCTCTAACGCTCTTCCTGGTTGCGTATGCGGCGTATCCGCATCCACGCCCGTGGGGGCCCCAGGGCGGCAAGGCGTTTGCTAAGAGCGCTGGGTTAACAAAACAAAATGGGGGAAACCCTTAGACAGTCTAGTCTATGTCTAGTAACTAGAGACCGGAAAAATTCGCGCTTTCGATGACCTCTAGGATAGACTCCACAACCCCCTACATACTCAGAGGCAAATGCCACCTGCTCATTGGCTATGGACTCGTGACACCTGTCGACTGGGACGCTTGCGATTCGATACATTTTTGGTTGAAGGTTTTCCAAGTCCTTCAGATAAACTGTAAGCCAATCACAGAAGCAATATAAAGGTACATATCGTGAAATGAATGCGCGAATTTTTCCAGTCTCTACTAGTAACTGTTGATAAGAAAATGGCGTCTTGCGGCACACATGTTAAGACGAGGGTGTGCGGCTCTTGAACTCCTGAGGGGCAATCGCCGCAGAGGTCGCAGCCACACCTGGGTCACGCCCCACGCATCCGGGGAAGCCACTCCGGTGGTCAATCAGCCAGCCATTGGCCGAGCGCGTCTCACTCCCGGCACAATCACTCACTCTCACGTCCCTATCCCGCTTCCCACTTCCCCCTACCCATTCCCCTGGTCGCCCCTGGTCTTCCTCGGATCTCATCCTCCTAAGGCTAAGCTGTCTATAAATAAGATTGTTTACCGTAGTCTTCATTCACTGAAATTTTTTGTTCAAATTGTATATATTATATTAATATAGCACATCTATTAAATATTATATTTAGAGACCCGTGAATTTTGCGGGTTCATTTCGTGTTATGCTAAAATTCAAATAATTATACCTTTGTGCTGCTTCTGTCATTGGTTCTCTGTTAATCTGGAGGACTGAGGGCCAATTAGACCCTCACTCATAGAAATTTCGAATCACAGGCCACCCAGTCGAGACGACTCACAAGTCAACAGCCAATGAACAGTTGGCATTTGGCCGAGTGTGTAGAGGATATTGGAGTCTATCCTGGAGGTCATTGAATCCGCGAAATTCACGGGTCTCTAATTATATTAATATATTTAAAACATGCAAAATGCTGGTTACGTATTAAAACGAATTTCTACTACAAAACCTTTTTTTCTAACAAATTTTAGGTTAGGTATATTCAGTTTCAATTTAAAAAAATATATAATATATATGGTGTAGCTTATGTGCCGCTACATGTAATCATTAGTGATTGGAAAAAACTCGTGGTTTCAATGACTTCTATGATAGATTCCACGATCCTCTATGTACGCGGGCAAATTACACCTGTTCATTGGCCATTGATCCGTGACACATGTTAACTGATATGCTTGCGATTCGATCCTTATTTTATTGCGGTTTTTTGACGTGACAACGTCTAATAAATCGATTAACGCCGGCTGCACGCACGAAAAAGGATCACTCATTGTCCCGTTACGCACATTGTCCCGTTACGCTCATTGTACGCTTGCGCCGCATCTATCTCTCTTCCAATCGATTGGAACAACCATCGATTTGACTTTTTCGAGGCACATTAAACTTGAAACACTCCCATTCGTTTCCTACTTTTCCTATCATCGTCCTATCATTAACAGAATAACACAGATTGGAAGAAGTTAAATAGCAAACATGTATAAAAGTTATAGTTAAATAATCTCTTCGTTAAAGTAATAAACATATTTGAATTAATGAGTGCAAATAAAAGTAAATTTATCAATTAAATTGTAGATTTCATTTCACTCCTTCTTTGTATCCATACAAAATAGTGAAAATTCAATAAAAATGATTAAATTTTATTCATAAAAGTATGCAATAATTTCATCAATGTTTTGTTATGACGTCACGTTAAACTATCGTCCGTAAACCGACTTTACAGACAACAGCTTTTTTTATTGGCTCAAAGAGTCATTCAAGTAAACTGTGGTGCAATCACTGAAGCAGAACGAAGAGGGACGAGTTTGGAGTCTAGCCTATCACAAAATGAATTTGCGAATTTTTTCTATTTATAGTGATTATCAGTAAACATTACCAGAGACGTGAAAATTCTGCTTTCTTGATGGCAACAGATTTAAATCCACAGTTGCACGTAAAAACGTCGGTGTCCATTCATTAGCTGATGGCTAGAGCAATGTATTTTTAGCGAAAATATTTCTTGACCATCTGTATGTTAAAACTTTGTAACACTGTGTTTCGTGGTTGGCTGGGTTTATTTCTGGTACATGTCTAATGCCGGCATACCTGTCACAGCCATTCAGTGCGGAAGTAAACGCATTCTGAATGGCCCGGCTCAATAGGACAATGGCTTTTCTTGTAGACGGCCGCCAACTACAAGGGCACGATCGCTAGCGTGGGCATAACTTATTGAAGTCTAAAGGGCGATCATATTTTTTTCCACAAAAAAAACATGTCCCTATGCCCCTATTGATGCCTTCTGTACGGATTGCGAATGGATATTTTATAAAATGAGACTTATACGGCTGTGATTGGTTCGTTGTCAGTCAGAACGTAATTCAAATGTTTAACAGTATGTTTGAATTTGAAAATTTTGATTTTAAAAAAATTTGACGCTATCTGGCAGGGCTCTATCCATAACTAGAGATCTGGAAATTTCGCGAATTCATTTGGTGTCAGTCTAAAATTCAAAGCAGTTTTTTTTAAATACCAACCCTTTATTTCCATTGAATGATTTCTTACTGAGTACCTTTATTTTTATCGTTAATTGGAACTACCTAATTCGCTTACTTCTGTCCTAGCTGGACATCATTGGCTCCCGGTCGTAGAGGGGCGTGTCCTAAAACTGTGGACGAACACGTTGCAAGAGTATGAAGAATTTCATTCGAGTTTGTGGCCAAATGGATTAGCAAAATTTCCTACCCCTACTCATAACCCAACCACCCAAGAATTAGCACCGTATAGACAGCCCGTCGAAAACAAAAATGGTTGCGTGTACTTATATACGCCCGTTAGAAGTTATACTTACTTAGCGTAAAAATATATTAACTTTAATTTTGTAAGAAATAATTAATAGCAATAAACTAATAAAAGGACTTGAGTTAAATTATAAAAAGGTTTGTAAAAAATTAGGTGAATACTCAGTATTCAATATTAATATAAACACGTGTATAATTTAGTAAAACAATCGAGATAAATTATGTTTAGTAATAAAATCAATAAATATGCTGAATGTTTATTCTAATATATTAATTTAAATTGTTTATAAATTTCTAATAATTTATAATGCAAATACATACGGAAAACTAACCACACAAACACTCCCATGAAAATGCCAGGATTCAACTAAACCTTACACAGACACTCCCTACTAGCAACGGAAACTTACAATCAATCTGACATAGGTATACATACGTGAACATAACCTCACTTATATAGGTAAATACACTTGAAGTTTACAAACACAATTTTTTATTACTTAATTCCAAATAAATAAATATTTTTCATGATATGGACCAGTATTCAATATCATTCACCTAATATTAAGATTGAAAGTAACAAATATAATTTTAATTTGTATGTAGACCTTATTTTTTTTATCCTGTGAAAATTTCATGCGCATGCATGGTCAGAATTCACACTCATAATTTTTTTCTTAAAGTGCCTAAAGAAGTATAACCTAAAAAAATTACGCTATATGGAAACGTCTATAATTGTGTATATTTAAACGCGTGGTTCGGTATCCGTAATGGAATCGAAGGGCCGGGCGAATACATCGCGGCCACGAATCCCCACACGTGTCGGCAAGACGATAGATCTCCGTACGCTACACGCAGAACTGGTTTTATTTCCTGCGCGCGCACCATAAAGGAGTAACAAGAGAGACAGAGGATGCAGAGAAAGAGAGACGGCGGGCGAAGGAAGGAAGGAAGGAAGGAAGGAAGGTAAAGCGTCAGCTCTCGTGAGGTCGCCGAAGCAAATATTGTTGGAAGCAGCGAAGGGTCCCAACCTGCTCGCTTGAAAGCCGCAAACAAACTGTAGCACTACGCTCGGGGCCACACTTCCGTCCTTTTGTCGCTCCCTGGCGGGGGCGGAGACCCTGGGGAGGTCCTCTTAGCGCACCCTCGGGACCGCCGTGGCTACCTATCCACACGATCAGTCCAGCTCCCAGTTCAACTGCTTAGCCCGCACTGATGGTTTGGATCGAATTGAGGGCCTCGGCGCCAGCGATCAAGCTAGGTGATCAGTAGAGACCGGCAACATTCGCGGTTTCGATGGCCTTCAGGATAGACTGCACATACCCCTGTACACTCGGGCAAATAACGCAAGTTCATTGGCTGCCGACTTGTAAGTCGTCTCAGCTGGTTCGTCTGTGATTCGATCCTTCTTTGGTTGAGGGTTTATAACTGGTTGAGATTCGTCCAGACGAACATGTAAGCCAATAGCAAAATTATCTAAGAGGTATATGGGTTTGAATTCTAGCCTATCACCGTATTAATCCGCGAATTTTGCAGGTCTCCAGTGATCAGTTTGGACTGACCAGTCCGAATGACAGTTTGGACTGAACTGAAGCCTCCCCCACGCACGATTAGTCTTGTGCTTGCTGTTGCTGTTGTATGTATCGTTTCATCGTAGAATATGGAATAAACTTGGGATGTTGCATTTCCAGTTGCACTTTTAGTTAAAAAAAAAAACAACAAAAACTATAAAAGTTACCAAAGAGTAAAAACAAAATATATTTGCCACGACACTCAGCTGATGGACAGATTGTTTGGACTGACATTTTGGACAGGCGAGAAGCTGTTTCACACACAGCAGTTCGGACTGTGAGTTCTCGAGTCCACAGTCCAGATTTTGATGGAAAAGCTATCAGTTCGTCTGTCCGTGAGTTCTGTCCTTGCACACGCACGACAGTTGCGAATGATACATTCGAACTGTTATTTAGATTTTAGTTTTTTCGCTCGTGTTAAAAATGACATGGTATTTGGCTGACCTGTCGCCTAGCGACCGTCGTGCTATCGTGAATAGAGCTTTTTATGTGCTTGGAAATATATTTTTTCCGAACCTAACTTAAACTAAGTGTATTGGTCGTGATAGGTCTGGGCTAGGGAATAATGTAAGTACGTTACGGGGCGAAAGCCTATACGCCTTGACATAGCGGGGTTTCAACCGGGCATAGTTTTCCTTAATCGTGGATTGGGCAGCCATGGTAGCGATTAACGTCATGAATAAATAAATCCTCTCCTTAAATCTAGAACTCAAACTAGTTATTCAGGAGGGCTCACACGGCGTGTTGAACTTTTAAATTTTATTTTATTTTACGGAACACCTATCTTGAATTTGTTGATCTGCCACAAATATATGCAAGAGGTATTTGATAATTGTGCTATCTTTGCTGCACAAAGTCACGTGAGTGATAACTAGGGGCAGACATTTTTCGCGAATAAATCTGAACGCCTATTAGACTGAAACAAGGCAAACCGCACCAGCGGTTTCTTCCTTTTGATTGGCGGCCGTCTGCGAGAGAATTCGTTGCTTTCTACGAACAAGCCAACCAGGACGCGTTTGCTTCCGCGCTGAATTACTGTGATTGGTGTTGTAACAATCGACATGTGGAACTGAAATAAACCCACCCGATCACGAAACACAGACGACGCTACAGTGTTTTAACTTTCAGCTAGTCGCGGAATTCTTTCCGCGAAATACGAATAGCCCCTAGTGACAGTAATACAAACACTACCGCGACTTTTTTTGCACACACTATATCACAATATTGGTAAACATCTGTCAAAAGTATTTGTGGTCGAACAGCAAAGGAACGAGACTTATCATTAAAGACCGGAAAAATTCAGGGATTCATTTCGCGATATGCTGAAATGCAAATAGTTGTACCTTTTATGCAACTTCTGCTATTAGTTCACTGTTAACCTGGAGGAGTGTGGGCCAATTATGTGCCCTCAGTCAAAGCAGTATCGAATCACGAGTCTCCCAACTGAGACGCCTCACGAGTCAGTAGCCAATGAACAGGTGACGTTTGCCCGAGTATGCACAGGATGGTGGAGTCTATCCTGGAGGTCATTGAATACGCGAATTTTTCCAGTCCCTAATTATCATGTAAAATGTACAAAAATAGCCCTTAGATGATGGTACTGACCCGACAATGAAAAAATGAATGCACATGTTGGTTCGGGAATAAAGGTTCAGTTGCTGGGGGAAGCCTGGTTTCCCTGGCCGCCCCCCTCCTCCCCCACGGCAGTATATCCTCCCCTCTCCTTCATTGGAGCAGGTAGCGCGTCTTCTTGTCTTCTTCGGAGACAAGCGGCGCACGTGCGATCTCTTCCTTTCTCTTCGCGCAGTTCTTCCTGCGCTTCCGCCCCGCCTCTTCGTCCCGCCAGGCACACCTGCGTCCCGCGAAGGCATTCGACATTGCAGTGGACCTGGGGCAAGACAGTGTGAGCACACACACTCGCTCTTCGCGAAAGACGGCTGGGGATGGATTGCGCATGCCAGAGAAATAAATTAAAGGCAAGCTACTCCTTCATCCCTTACACTCTTTATGATTACCCAAAGGGAGGACAAGAGCCCCTAAAAAGGCTTGTACCTCCCCCCGCGCTGAGGGATTTCCCAATGATTAGGGACCGGAAAAATTCGCGGATTCATTCGGCGATAGGCTAGAAGTCATGTACATACACCTTTTAGATGATTTTGCTATTGGCTTACTGTTCATCTGGACGAATCTCAACCAGTTATAAACCCTCAACCAAAGAAGGATCGAATCACAGGCAAACCAGCTGAGAAGACTTACAAGTCAGCAGCCAATGAAAAGGCGTTATTTGCCCGAGTGTACAGGGGAATGTACAGTCTATCCTGAAGGCCATTGAAACCACGAATTTTTCCGGTCCCTACCAATGATGGATAAGTGGCGACCATGTTGTTGAAGTGGACTTGCAGCGGTACGGTAACCACGCTCTCACTGGCTCCGTCAATTGCAGGAAAAAAACCGTCACCGACCACAGCCCGTGACTGTAAGTAAAAGGCTACAGTGGTTTTTTTTTTTGTTTGTGAAATAACTTGACACTAAATGTGTTTGGGGGATCGCCGGCCCGCTTTTGTCGCGTCCTCGTTTGAGTTGTATGTTTTCACTGTTCTGTTTATCACGATTGTTAAAGCGTAAAGGTTCCCCTTGCCCCTCCCCCTCCCATGGGATCTACAATCATCGTCAATTAGTAGATACCGGAAAAATTCGCGGTTTCATTTCGCGATAGGCTAGAATCCAAGTGCGTGTAACTTATTGCCGCTTCAGTGATTGGAACACAGTTGGCCTGAAGGACTGTGAGCCAATGAATGACCCTCAAAGTAAGAAGTATCGAATCACAAGCATCCAAGTTCGCAGGTGTCACGAGTCAGTAGCCAATGAGCAGGTGCAATTTTCCCGCGTACATAGTGGATCGTGGAGTCTATCGTAGAGGTCATCGAAACCACGAATTTTTCCAGTCCCTATCTATTAGTATACGAACAGAAAAAACTAAAGTGCGTTTTGACCTTGTCAATTATAAATGAAACTTTGCACATAGGGGGAAGATATAGGAAATATTTAACGTAAACAGATTTTTAAACTGAAATTTGGTGTTTAAAATAGATCTTGATTCACTAGGGTCCATGTCTTCAGTGGGATTTAAGAATTAAGTTATGTGTTTATTATAACTTGAAGGTGATTTATAATCCTATTGTGAATGACTACGTAGGCTACATTGTAATAATTAAAAAAGAATTTTATTGGATTTTCACACAGAAAACACTTTTTCGTTTTCAGCATAATGAAAAATGCAACACTGTGATGTCACTTCACCAACGCGTGTCCGAGGGTAACTGTGTCAGTTGAAACACACGCGGAAATCTCTGGACAACCCCCCCGCCCCCCTCATTTCAAATTTCTGCAGGCCCCCTTTACAACTCCTACAGATTTGTGCCCCTGCGATTAGTCTTCCTCTCCTTATGAAGTACACTTTTGGTATAAATGAGTGAACACTTTTCATGGCCTCGTATACGCGGTTCATACACCGACTCGGCAAGATATCCTTATTCCACACTCGAACAAAGAATAAAGACTAGTGTACCGATTACAAAAAAGGATAATTGTTCATGTTCAAACATATGAGATGTTTAAAACTTCAAACATAAGTAAATGACGGAGAACTTTGCAAGTACTATTCCCTTGCGAAACAAATCACTCAAAATTTCAAGAAACGTTTTTATTGGTAAAGACAGTCGCAAATTCGCAAACATATTTCAGCGGGCTAGAACTTAGAGAAGTTTACCGCTTTGTGGTTTCTGCGATTGGCTCACAGATTGCCGGAAGTATTCTGGGCCATTAAAAAACCTTTCAACGAAAGAAGTACCGAATCAAAGGCATCCCCGCTAATAGGCTTCACGAGTCTGTAGCCAATGAGCAGCTGGCATTGTTCCCTGCAAACAAAATATAATGGAGTTTACCCTAGACGTATGTGAACCCATTATTTTTTCCAGACATTATTTTTAGTGATCTACTGATTTAAACTGCAAAAGCTGTTAGTGTATTTACTATTGTACAGTATATTGTATACGCTCCAGTAAAAGTGCTTTAAATAACGTAATATTTTGTTAGTTGTATTTATGCGTCTTTAAAATAAATATTAAACCCGATGTAGAAAAAGTTGTATTAAAATAATTAAATAACTTTTATGCTAAAAATTAAAATTTCTCGTTTACTCAATAATAATGATTTATTTTTAAATTTTTTATATTACAGCTTTGCCTTAATATTTGTTTTCGGATAGAATTTTAATAATTTAAAAAGTTCGCGGCAGGAACATTTTCATGAAACGTACTTTTGGAAAGTTGCAGTTTTTAATATTAACTATCGTAAAACAAGTTTCTTTCATACGAATACCCGCGGATTGCTTATAACTTCGGTCTGCGAACGACTGAATGTGCAGCACCATTCGAGTCAGAAACTTTACGAATGAAAGAGCTGTTATTTGAAGCAAAAACCGTTAAAAATTGTTGCGTTTAAATTTTTGAAGATCATTGGTTAAAAAATATCCAGGGATATTTACAAAAATACGAATGTCTTTGTAAAAACATATACTGGTATTAATTTAAAAAAATTAACTCACAATAAATATCTTGGAATATTGGAATATGTTATTATTAGCGACCGGACAAATTCGCGGATTAATTTAGAGATGAGTTAAAATTTGAATAACGGTACCTTTGTACTGCTTCAGCTATTGGCTCACAGCTAATCCGGAGGACTCTGGGCCAGTGAAAAACCCTCAGACAAAGAAGTATCTAATCACAGGCAACCCAGTGAAGGCAGTTCACGAGTCAATAGCCAATGAGCAGATATCTATTTCCCGAGTATTCAGCGGGTTGTGGTGTTCATCCTAGAAGTCACTGAACTCGCGAATTTTTCATGTCTCTAGTAAGTATTGACAAAACTTTCAAAAACTATTCAATTTCTCAGCTAAAAATCTTTGGATATTTCTACGTGCGTTGTAAGCTATATAAACCGACATCCAGACCTCAGAAGTTGGTACTTGGAGTAGGTATGTTTCTACGAAGGTACAGTTATTTGAACTACGAAGAACAATTACTTAGTTCATTCGAGAGGCAATCTTAGTACAAAATTCCGTTTATTAACAGTAATTTTTAACAGTGTAAGTCTTCTGATGTCCCGTGGCTCAACGCACATTCCCAACCTGTTTATTTTTGACGGCGTGTAGCCCCGGCCGTAGGAAGCCGTCTGCGCCATGTGATATATACTTGCCCCGGCGAGTCCTCCTTCAGAAGTAATTACCGCCCTGTGACCTTCAGACGGTCCAGATACTCCCCTGAATGAGGGGGGAGGAGGGGGGAGCCACTGACCGCTGATCAGTACAAGAACATGTCCGAAGATTGCAACTCACTCGTGCATCTTCACAGTCCAATTAATAATTAATAAGAAAAATAGAGTGATTTTGCACATTTTTCACGACATTTTAAGTGTCGGCGCCCTAACATAACCCATCTTTCAATTTAGTTATCACTTGTCCGTGCGAAAATCATTATTTCAGGGAAAAAATTATACGAAGTAATTTTTTGGTGTGTAATATCTAGAGTTTGGAAAAATTCGCGGGTTCAATGACCTCCAGGGTAGACTCCACATTCCTCTACACATTCGGGGCAAATGCCTACTGTTCATTGGCTGTTGACATGTGAGTCGTCTCGAATGGGCAGTTTGTGATTCGACATTTCTACGAGTGAGGGTCTCTAATTGGCCCTCATTACTCCAGATTAACAGTGAACCAATGGCAGAAGCAGCACTACGGTATAATTATTTGAATTGTAGCATTTCACGAAATGAACCCGCGAATTTTTCCGGTCTCTAGGAATATCTTAGCTCTCAGCTAACGGTATACGGCATTTGGTAGGAGTGATTTCTTGAATGGAACTGAAGTCATATGGACGGAAATGTGCAACCACGGTGTTGCCATCTGTGGCGGATGGCGCGAACCGAAGTTCACAAAGACAAAGGGAAACTTTATAGTATCAACTGTTCAACGAACTCTAACAAGATGGACGGAATTTAAATAAAATTCAGGTCCGAATCAAGGGTTAAGTCTCTTTCGCTTTTATCATAGCCGTTTCATTACATAGATTAAAATTTCGCTCTGCAAATGGAATGATTCGATAGTTGACGTAACTGCTCTGGCCACGAATTCTAGCGGCGGGTGCGGAAACTATGTTGGAAACACAATTTGCGTACACATATATTTATCACGTTCGTCCATATTTTAAAGAATTGTAAGTTAAATTTTATGTATGAGTTTCGCATTATAAGTGCATTTGCAACATTAGAACACATAAATTGGCTCGTTACCGAAGTAAGATGTTACACATCTCTGGCGAGTGCTGAAAGACTAGTTCACACGTTTTTCGTGTAACAAACCTAACCTAACGAACATTTCACTTGAACTATAGCGAAATTAAATGGATGTATGAGAAACGTCACACTTAAATAATCGACTTGACCGGTGAACCTAAATAACGAAGAGAACATTGTATACTAACACTGGAGGTTTGCACTTTATGGTTACAAACATGATGACAGAAAAACCTGCAAATAGTCTTGTAATTTTATGGCTCTTTATTTTATTCGTTACTGCTCCCTACCACTGTCCCTCGTCAGCCATTTTACGCCCTTCTCCTGAGCGTTGCACTTTTCGTTACTCTCTGTTGAGTCAACGCTTCGTCTCCCCTACCAACTGTAAAACAGATCCTCATAAAAAAAAAAACATGAGAGCGAAACTTTTAGATCTCGCTAGAGATGTGTAACATATAACCTCGGTAACCAGCCAATTCAAGTGTTCTCATTTTGAAAATACACTTATAATACGTAACTCAGACACGCAGAATTCTTTAAAATAATTCCAACGTGATAAATATACGAAAACTGCGTTTTCAACCACATTGACGTGAATCACACGTAGTTTCCGCACCCGCCGCTGGAAATCGCTGCCGTCGCAGCTAAGTTGACTACCGAATCGTTCCATTTACAGACCGAAATTTTAAACTATATAAAGAAGTCTCCGATAAAAGCGAAATAGACTTGAAAAAAATACTTAATCCCGGCTTTGGATCTGATTTTTGACAAGGAATTTTATTGAAAATACAGTTAATAATTAGAGACCGGAAAAATTCGCGGATTGAATAACCTCTACGATAGCCAGAACAATCCTGTGTTTGCTCTGGCGAATGCCACCTGTTCATTGGCTGCTGGCTTGTGAGTCGTCTCGGTTGAGTAGCCTATGATTCGATACTTTTATTATTGAGGGTCTCTTATTGGCCCACGGTCCTCCAGTTTAAAAGTTAACCAATGGCAGAAGCCGCACAAAGGCATAATTAGTTGAATGTTAGCATATCACCAAATGAATCTGCGAATTTTTCCGGTCTCTATTAATTATATAAAAATTCATTGAACAGTTAATACTACAAAGTTTCCCTTTGGCTTTGTGAACTTTAGTTCGCGCCATCCGCCACAGATGGCAGCACCGTGGTTGTCGCATTCACGAAACTACTTTAACCAGATGCCGTGTATGTATACCTGGAGCTAGGCTGTTACACATCGACAGCAGCCGAAGGCGCAGGAACGCGGAACGTTGGGGCGGCTGACCCGGGGTCATGAACGGTAGGTTCCCCGCAGACAGGTGTGCGTGCCGCATGCAAATCCCACTCCCCTGTTTGCACGAGCGGGTTACGGTTCAAGGAGCGCAGCCTCTGTATTTTTCGGGTCCGATGGCCCGGTTGAAAAAAAAAAAAAAAGGAAAAAAAGTAATTTGGGGGGTAAGGTGTGGTTAAGGTCGGTTAAGGCCTGGTTTATGAAACCAAGCGAGAACGCAAGAACGCAAAACGGAAAATGTTCAGCAAATCACAAAACTAAACACCGGTTTATAAACTACGCAAGGCGCAATAACTAAAAGACCGGGAAATTTCGCGGAGGGTAGATTTCAAACAGTTTTACCTTTGACCTGGTTTATATGATTGGTTCACGGTTCATGTGAAGGACTCTGAGCCAATGAATGACTTTGACCCATAAAAGTATCGAATCACAGGCGAACCAGACTATAAATATCTAAAGTGAGCTAGGTTTTTCCCTGCATAGGACTGCGGAGTCCTAGAGGTTAATTGAAACCGCAACAACGCAACGCAAGTATCTTACAACATACAACTTTCTTACGTTTTTGCTTGCGTTTCAAACGGCAATATTTGAAGAGAAGTGTTCCAAAATCTTTTTAAGACACTGACGTTATGCGCGAAGAAGCCCAAGATGTTCTCTTTATTTTAAACATATTGTTAACACTTATTAAACTTTCACGAAGTAAAATAATTTTTTTTAAATTAAGTATTTACAATTTATTTTATTTTCATAATAAACCTTATCTATCAAAATAAGCATTGGAAAGAAAATCTTTTTCTACTGTTTTACAATTTCAGTTTGTAGGGTTGGTGACGTGTTGTGACTCGCGTGTTTATTAACGACCTTGATTTTCTTGCACTGGTTTCCAGACCATCTGTGTGTTACAACTTTGTAGCAGTGTAGTTGGCTTTGTTCGATTCAAGTACACGTCTACTGTCAGCACACCAATCACAGCCATACAGCGCGGTAGCAAAAGCTTCCTGAATGGCTCAGCCAAATAGCGCAGTTAACATTTCTTGCAGAGGGCCGCCAATCACAGTACAGATACACTTTATTGCATCTATGAGCAATCCGATTTTTTTTCGTGGAAAATAAATATGCCCCTAGTCATAATTAAGAAATTGAAATTACTTATAGGATAGACTTTACTGGTCATGTGTCATGTACGTATTCGGGCAAATTCTACCGTTACATTGGTTACTGGATTGTAACACGTATCAACCTGATGGTCTATGATTGGGCACGTCCTTGGTCGAAAGTTTCTCATCAGTAGAGACCGGAAGTATTCGCGGGTTCTATGACCAATAGGATAGACTCCACAAACTCCCCCTCCCCCCCCACCCCAATCCGGTATACTCGAAAAAGTGCCAACTGCTCATTGACTGCTGACTTGTGGATTGTCTTCACTGGGTAGCCTGCGATTCGATACTTCTTTGGCCCAGAGTCCTCCAGATTAACTGAGAACCAATAGCAAGAGACCGGAAAAATTCGCGGATTCATTTCGTGATAGGCTGAAATTCAAACATGTGTACAATTCTGCTGGTTCTGCTATTGGCTCGCGGTTTAACTGGAGCTATCTGGGCCAATGAGAGACTATCGACCAAAGAAGCGTCGAATCATAAGCTACCCAGTGGAGACGCCTCTCAATTTAGTACCCAATGAACACGCGTGTTTACTTGAGAAATGCAGAGGATAATGGAGGCTATCCTAGAGGTCATTGAATCCGCGAATTTTTCCGGTCCCTACCAATAGCAGAAGCAACACAAAGTTAAAGTTATTTAAAGTTTAGTGTATCTCGAAATGAATCCGGGAATTTTTCCTGTCTCTACTCACCGGCCGAGAGTCCTCCATACTAACGGCGAGCCAATAGCAGATTCAGCCTATCGCGACAAATAATCCGTGAGTTTATCCAGTTGGGCTTTTTACTTTTATGGAGGCCCTCCTCACGAAATTTGAAATATTTACTCTTTCAAACCAAATTTCAAACCAACATAGATTTGAAATTTCGACAATGGTTTTTGATAACTGGATGGTGTTATGCACAAATGAGTTAACCAACAAAAGGAAAAAAAAGTTATTGAAATAATTGTGTAGGTAAAATGACACTTTTAACTGAGCTAAATTTTTTAACCGACATTCCTTGCTACTATGCCGTCTTGCGACCAAACATTCAACGCACTGCCACAATACCGGTTTTTGTGTGTTCAACTTTGAGCTCAATTTACTCAGTTGAAAATGCTTGTGGGTTGAACCATTTTTACATAAACTTATCTTAAGAAATGTTGATATTATTTCCTGATATATTACACAGGCTAACAAATTGGAAAAAAATTGGTGCCTAGAATTTTGGAACTGATTTTAGCTATATTTGGGGCGCTGAATCTAAATATGAAATTAGTTTTTTTTCTATAAGCTCTACTTTTTGAGATAAGCGCACCTTGAAATGAATTTAGAGCAACAAATTCATATGAAATCAGCTGCAAATACCCCGGCACCAAAACTATTGTTATCCTGTATTATCTTCATGTCCGGTGAAATAATTTTAAAGTCTTTCTGATACAAAATCATGAATTGAAATTTGTATTAACATGAACTTTAATTTACATGCTAAAAAATATTTTTTTTTCTTTTTCCCAATTAATTTCCATATTATAAAAATATTACTACATGTAATTTTTTTTTGTACTTTTACAAAAGATTTATTTTGAAACCAGTTGCAAAAAAATTTATTGTTAAAATACAAGACAAATATTGTTACAAATGGGGATAAAACGGATTCGTGTGGATAGTCCAATTAATTTTATTCAATATTATTTGCTTCTAATGTTTACATTATTAATTAAATCACCAACACTTAATGTCTGTCCACAAATAACTAAGTTTCTGTTCAGTACACAGTTCGCACTCCTCACTGGAGCTAGACTCGACAGTCGCGCCTGTCCACACGCACAGTGTCGCGCCACTCAGTCGCACTCTCCCGGTCCCGTCGCACCCGCGCCTGCGCCACTCGCCCGAACTCGCACTTCACTCATCTCGCCAGTTCTAACTCTCGCGGAGGAAAGCGTCGACGCTTTTATACCCGTCGATCGTCTTTCTGGAACCGACTGGAGTGGTTGTGACTCCTGGCCGGACCCAACACTCGAAGAGTCCAGAACAGCCACGCGTCATTCACGCCACTCCACGAGTATCGGGCAGGGAGGGGGTGGGGGGGTCGGTTCGCTCTAATCACCAGCGGCATGCACGCGTGACGTCAGTGGCCGTGTGGGGTTGCCCGCCGTCCGGGAGCCGCTGACACCTGGCAGGCACCTGGCTCTCACATTGGCCCTAGCTCCAGCTCGCTTTGTAGCGACACACAGCTATGGTTATTGTCACCCACATGAAATACTTTTTTTTTTAGAGATAGCCTAATACTAATACTAATACTTCTTACAAGAAATCGGCTATATATTTTAATTGAAGGTCATTCAAGAATATATATATTTTTAAAAAATCATATAAAACCAATCAAATAAACAATTATTAAATTTTGTTTTGTTTTATGATGCTCATTAATGTGCGTAGTTAGTACTGGAAAGCTATTGGTAGAGACCGGAAAAATTCGCGAATTCATTTCGCGATAGGCTAAAATACAAATAGTTATACCTCAGTGCTGCCTCTGCTATTGGCTCGCAACTCACCTGGATGACTCTGGGCCAATTAGAAAAACACCTAAACCAAAGCTTTATCGAATCACAGGTTGTTACGTTGGGACGTCACACAAGACAGCAGCCAATGAGTGGGTGACATTTGACCGAGTGTACGTATAACTATGGAGTTCACCCTACAGGGCATCGAACCCGCGAATTTTTCCGGTCCCTAGTTATTGTCACCCACATGAAATACTTTTTTTTTTTTTTTTTTTAGAGATAGCCTAATACTGAGAATTTTTTACAAGAATCGACGGATAATTGTATATTTTAATTGAAGGTATCAAGAATATATATTTAAAAAAAACATATAAAAACAATCGAATAAATAATTATTGGATTTTATTTGGTTTTATGATGCTCATTAATAGAGACCTGCAAAATTCGCGAATTCATTCGGTGATAGGCTAGAATTCAAACACATATACCTCTTAGATAATTTTGCTATTGGCTTACTGTTCATCTGGACGAATCTCAACCAGTTATAAACCCTCAACCAAAGAAGGATCGAATCACAGACGAACCAGCTGAGACGACTTACAAGTCGGCAGCCAATGAACTTCCGTTATTTGCCCGAGTGTTACAGAGTGGTATTGTCTTCAGTCTATCCTGAAGGCCATCGAAACCGCGAATATTTGCAGGTCTCTACTCATTGATGGGTGTGGTTGGTACTGGAAAGCTATTGGAGGCACCGGGACAAGACAAAGCATGGATGGAACATAGTGTGGCTGCGGCGCCGCCCCTGCGCGGAATGACCTCTGGCGGCGGCGCGTGGTAGGCCCGCAGGTCGACAAGAGTCTAGCGGCAGCAATGCTACCTTCCTGCAACTGGCTGCAAATGCCGATCCTCTCCGAAGTTGGCCGATCGGGAGCGCCTACCCCCTGGATGTTTATTATTTTTACGCGCGCGTTTTTTCTCTCCAGTATAAAAATGCCACATAGACTTTTTAGTGGATGGTTGGTTATATTAGGTTAGTATAGCTACATTAAAAATACTGTAAAATCATTTTATGGTTGCTTAGCAAATAACTTTTTAATATGTAGCTATCCAGCGCTAGGAAACCGTTTACATGATTTCCAAGTATCTTTAATGTAACTATCCTAACCAAATTAACCGTCCACAAAGTTTTAAAGTATTTATAATGTAGCTAACCTAACCTAATTGACCATTAGTTATCATGTCCTTATCTGAAAATTACAATTGAATTAATAAATTTACTTTTATTTGCATTCATTATTCAAATATATTTATTACTTTTGAAATGTTACGTGCTCGTATTTATTTTTACAAGTACAAAAAAAAATTCGCACCTGCCGGGATTCGAACAGTCAGCGCCGCTGAGCGCTCAGCCACGAGGCCATATTTGATTATTCGAAGTTTCAGATGACTAGGGACCGGAAAAATTCGCGGATTCAATGACCTCTAGGATAGTCGCCATTATCCTCTGCATTTCTCAAGTAAACACGCGTTTTCATTGGGTACTAAATTGTGAGGCGTCTCCACTGGGTAGCTTGTGATTCGACGCTTCTTTGGTCGATAGTCTCTCATTGGCCCAGAGAGCTCCAGTTAAACTGCGAGCCAATAGTAGAACCAGCAGAATTGTACACATGTTTGAATTTCAGCCTATCACGAAATGAATCCGCGAATTTTTCCTGTCTCTACAGATGACATATATGATTGTGCCGCCGGCCCCGGAACGAGCCTGAGCAGTGCGGCAGCCGGCCCCGGAACGAGCGTGAGCGGTGCGGCATTTGCAGCCAGTTGCAGGAAGGTAGCATTGCTGCCGCTAGACTCTTCTCGCAGGCCGGGCTCGCTCGGTCTAACGGCCCCGGGAGATTAGCCCCGTTCCGGCTCGCCGACCACACCCCACGCTCGGCGAGAACTCACTCCAGTAGCGAGAGAGAGAGAGAGAGAGAGAGAGAGAATAATGGGTGCGCTCGTTGTTTACACCACCCACGAGGGAAGAAGCCATGTCAGTAGGCTACGGGCTTCGTGTGGCCTACTAGTCTCGCGGAACTTACAGCGCGTCGGAGATACCCTTCGCCGATTAGTAGAGCCACGGAAATTTCGCGGATTCATTTAGTCGCAAGCTAGAATGCAAACCACCACACTGTCGCATTGTCGCATTGGACCGCAGTTATCTGGACACGCCCCTCTACGACCGTGAGCCAACGATGCCCAGCTAGGAGAGAAGTAAGCGAATCAGGTAGTGCCGAATAACAAGGATAAAAATGTTCTCGCTAAGAAATCAACCAATGGGAAAGTAAACATGGGTCGAGCACACCTATAACTTTGAATTCTATCCTGAGGCCAGAGGAATCCGCGATATTTCCGGGACTCTACTTATTAGTAGTTCGAGGATCGTTCATGTCTTTTTTCTTTAGTTCCAAAAACCGTCAAATCATAAAATATGTTTCATTGTGGTCAAAATAAAAGTACCTAGTAGGTAACTTTGAAACCTTGTTTTTTTTATTATGAATCTTGTAATTTTTTTAAATTGTTTTTAATGTCATCATAGGCTACATTAAAACACTTTAAGCATTACATGCATTTTTTATTTTTAATGTATAGAGATTAAAAAAAATTCGCAGGTTCATTTCGAGGTACAGTAAAATTCCTAAATATGTAGCTTTATGCTGTTTCTGCTATTGGCTCGCAGCTAATCTGGAGGACTCTGGGCCAGTGACAAACCCTCAGCCGAATAAGTTTCTAGAACACAGGCAAACCCAGCGGAGACAGTTCACAAGTCAGCAGCCAATGAGCAGATATAATTTTCCTGAGTGTTCTGAGGGTCGTGGAGTGCACCTAGAGGTCACTAAACTCGCGAATTTTTTGGGTTTTTATTAATATATATTTAGGGACATGCAGATTTCGCGAAAAGATTTCGAGACTAGCTGAAAGCACTGTAGCATCGTCTGTATTTCGTGATTGGGTGAGTTTCTCCCAGGTACATATCGATTGTAACAACACCAATCACAGCGATTTAGTGCGGAAGTAAACGCGTCCTGAGTGGCTCGGACAAACAAGGCGACGACTTCTCTCGCAGACGGCCGCCAATTACAAGGAAGAAACTACAGGTGCGAGTATACTTTGTTGCAGTATAATAGGCGTTTAGATTATTTCGCGAAATCTGCATGCCCCTATGTATATTTGTTATACTTGAAAATAATTATTTAGATTATATTATAATTGTAATATTGTTTTAATAATCTTGTTTTTTTTTTTAAATCCATGTTGACTTAATTATGTAATTTTGGTTTCACCATCAGTGAACAAAATAAATGTATTTGGAATTCATTGGCCAGCAAAGCAGTCTATACAGCTGTTTCACGTTGATGATTGGACTACAGTGTTCTTGACAGAGCTCCATTTTCAGGGGAGAAAATCCGCCAAAAAACTTAAAAATTAAAAAATATATAAATTACCTTTTATTTGGGAAAAATTCCCATTTTGTGGGAAAATTTCCCGTCTTAGTCCTCAAAAATATCTACGGCTTAAAAATTTTGACTTAAAGTTGCGTATTTCCAAAAGATTTTATTTACATCTGACTAAATATAAATGCATATTTTAATATACCGGATCAGTTACTATATCTATTTGAGAAAGTAATTAAATGCCAGTACCGAAGATGTGAGAGCCTTTTTTTGAATCAACGTCAATCTAAAGGTTTTCAGAAAATTTACCACTCAATAAACAAAACATTAAACTGCAAAATAAGTTCCTTTTATAGCGTTATTGAACCCTGAATAAATTCTCGCACACAATGAAGTTATGCCACGTAAATAAATGCTGTAACTATTTTATGTGCGTACGTTATACAAACACCGATGTTTCGGCTTCTCCCCTGACCATTAAAGGAAGAACGGTGTACGACAACATATCAACTAAAATGTTTTTTTATGTCGTTTTCACCATTAAAGTTGCATTAAGCACGATAGCGATACAGCTCACGACGTCGGTGTTTCATGTCTTATCGTGAGAACTCTTATATATCTTTGAGTCACGAGCCTTGCGAAAGGCCAAGGTAATAAACAAGGGACTTAAGTCGTGTGTCGTCAGCCGGTGAGTGAAAAAGGTGAAATGGTAAACCCCGTGGCAGGAGGGGGGGGGGGGGGGGGGGGGGCTCTTTTCACCGCGTGGTTTTATGACGTGAAAATGCTCTTCTTCGCACGCCCCCTCGCACTTTACAAGCGCTTCAACGATGCTTATCTTCTTTTTCATTCTGAGTGAAGGTTAGTTTACGTTTGTTTACGAGCGCCCGTATTGATTTCAGCGTAAGGAGCACATAGACAACAAAAACTGTATGTTTTTTTTTTTGATTGGCTGTATCCGTTTTGTGTTCATTTAATCACTCACTTTTTACTTGACTGCTTAAAATAATTATAATATTCCACCAAAAGCATCACTATTAATACTTAGCCATCAAAATGTTCATTTTGAATCTTAAGAGAGTAGGCAAGGACGCAACGTGCACGAATGAAATGTGAATATAAAAACAAAAATATAACCTCAACTACTTGACAAAATTCGATGGTGATTTGTTATGTCGGCTAGTAATTTTCATTACGGATATCGGAATGCACAGAAATTGCCAATACAGATTATAATTAAAAATTGCAAACAGTTTTTCATAAAAATAAGGACTTGAAACCAAAATATAAACAAATAGAAAAAAAAATTGGCAGAAAAATTATTAAACTCACATATGAAACACCTCTATGATGTCCAAATCTTATAACGAAATATATTTCAAAGATATTCTTCTACAACTGCATAGTAAATTGTTTGAATAAGTTAAAATCAGCTTCAAATTGTAGTGTTTTTTTGTTCAAATATTTGGTTACTGCAGCGGTTTTACTTGCTTAATTTTAATAGTTTTACAGCCAAATTGTTTTTATAGTTGTTCATTTTTTGGTTCCAAGCCCTTATTTCATGACAAAAAGTTTGCAACTTTTCTTCAAACAAAACCATACACCGAAATGACTATTTCTGTACATTTAAGCGTCAGTAATGAAAATATCTAGCGATAAAACAACCCCCATCGAATTCTGTGGTTCAGGTCCTATTATTTTATATTCTCTTCAGTCATGAACGGTGCGATCCTTGTTGAGATTTATTCGCGAAAAATGCCTGCCCGTACTCATAAAAAAAACCATCAATGATTAGAGACCTGCAAAATTCGCGGATTCATTCGGTGATAGGCTAGAATCCAAACACATATACCTCTTAGAAAATTTTGCCTACTACTCATCTGGACGAATCTCAACCAGTTATAAACCCTCAACCAAAGAAGGATCGAATCACAGACAAACCAGCTGAGACGACTTACAAGTCGGCAGCCAATGAACTTGCGTTATTTGCCCGAGTGTACAGGGGTACGTGCTGTCTATCCTGAAGGCCATCGAAACCGCGAATTTTGCAGGTCTCTAGCAATGATAATGTCACTCAAGCACATCGGGCTGTTCGGTTCGTTGAACGCCTTCAGTCCCGTAACCCGCTGCTGACGGTACGGCGTGTCTGGGAAGGGGGGGGGGGGGGGTGGGGGCAACTTGCCTCGGCAGACCGGCGCCCTCGTAAAGCTACGGCGCACTCTCTCGACTCTCGCTGCAGCGCGGGAGTAAATCCCCTTCCACCCCCGCCGCAGCGGGCAGTCCTGCCAACCACCGCGAGCTGTCTCCAAGAGGAGCCGCAGGGAGGGAATGAGGGACGAGGAATGAAATGTTATGGCGCGCCTGTCAGAGTTGCAGAGGTAGGAGGGGGGGGGGGATTTTCACTTCTCCGCGAGTCATTACGCAGATAGCATCGCCCGCGAGGGTCCGTCCTCTGCGGCGAGCAGGTGGCGCGCCGGGCGCAGAGAGATCTGGCGGTCGCCGCGCGCACTACGTGCAGTTGCGTGGAGGGACCGGCCCGACGGCCCGTGGCTGGCGTGAATCAACCGGTCGTTACCACAACGCCGAAATATCATAACGCCGAATGTCAAAATTGACCACAACGCCGACAGCTAGAAAACTGCTGTGTACCACAACGCCGAAAGAACAACTGAATGAATTTGTGTGTGTTTCTTAAATGTACCTTAACGCCGAAATACCACAATCAAACCTAACCTAACCTTACCTAACCTAACATAACCTAGCGTAATATAACCTAACCTAACTTAACCTGGCCTATCCTAGCCTAGCCTAACTTAACCTAACCTAACCTAGTCCAACCTAACCTAGTCTAACCTAACCTAACCTTTGTGGCAGTCCTGCAACGACATTTTTCGGCGTTAGTGTATTTCGGCGTTGTGGTAATTCGGCGTTGTGGTACACAGCAGTTTTCTAGCTGTCGGCGTTGTGGTCAATTTGGCATTTCGGCGTTGTGGTATTTCGGCGTTGTGGTGCGTCCCCTGAACCAACCACCATTCGAGCGTGGTGGTACTCAGTTCGTGAGGGCAATCGCTACTATGTAGTGATAAACACGTGTTTAACAGAGACTCGGTTATTCATTCTTAAAATTTTTTTAACCCTATTAAACATGGCGTGCAAATTTTCGAAAAAATAATCGAATACAGAGTGTCCATGAAAGAATGTTACAGTTTCAATGGTGTATTTTTTTTAGACTATTTACAACAAATCATACAATCAAATCGAAGGTAAACTAACTTAATTTTTTTCTTGCAAATGTTCAATATGTGAACCTTTAGTTATACCGCACACAGCCAACCTGAAGTCCCATTCTTCCCACACTTTGGTTAACTAGTCCGGAGTAATGGAAGCAACTCTGGCAAATCATTAGGTAGCGGAACGTGGGTGCCAGCAAAAAAAAAAAAATCTGTCGTCTCGAGCATTACGACTAATCCAAAGGTCAGAGACTTCTACAGTTAAACTTTAAACGAAACGTACGGTGAACTGATATAACAGACTTACTCTTAGCAAATTACAGAACACAAAACGCTGACGCACAGGAGTCGCAATTTTGCGTAGGTGGCGCGGCAAGCGGGAAAACATCAAAGCAGTACTCGCGCTTGCGCTTATCTAAAACTGTTTGAGTTGCTCTTTAATTGTGACCTTGAACCAACACTCTACAACGCTTACATTTAATACTATCAAAATTAATAACTGGGATATTCTTTAATGGACATACTGTATATTTTTAATACTACTCAAGTCATAGAGTACCTACATCAAAAATGTGGACATTTTTAAGCAATTCTGTTAACTTTGTTGCTTATTATCATTAGGTAAAAAAATTATTTGTCGTTTATTTATCCATACAATAAAAACACTAAATATTCATTATAAGAGGGCTGCATAGTGCCAGGAAAAGAAAAGTTTAGTTTTATGACTCGGCTGTAAAGTATATAATGGATATTTTGGCAAAACAATTAAATCCAAAGTTTTAATTTTATTTTTGAAAGCACAAAAATTTGCTTCCAGGCCCAGTTAGATTGGTCATTACTTTATAGCTTTGAATTGGCGTTGAAGTATTTTTAGTTTAATATAAAACTCTATAATATAAATATGTATTATTAGTATTACATTCCCTTGACATATATTTAGTGAATGGAAACATAGCACCCTAAAAATGTTTAAATTAATATATCAGCTATATTTAAAATCCAATTTTATGTTTTGTGTTGATAATGGAAAAAGGCAACAGTTTAGAGGTTATTTACATTTTATTATCATAATACGATGAGAACATAATTTTACCAGCATTAAACCGATTACGTATTTAAATTACTACACCACAACTATTTACAAACCATGTAAGCAATACTGACTTTTCCCTTTAAATTATGTCAAATCATTTCTATTAAGGTTGCTTTTATTCAAATATTAATTTTGAGCAGTAAAACAAAATTTTCCATTTATAATATTATGGTCTATACAATTAATTCAGAAATTTAATAAGAAACAAGATTGTACAAATTTAGCTAATAAACCAAATTTCATCGGAAACACTGTACTTGTACATAACCAAATAAGGGTTCTATTTCCATTTATTGGACGTTTTTGTTTTCCATAAGTATATACTTAATGCATTTTATCGTATCTTAAAAAATAATGTGAATTTATTAGGTGTTTAGACATACATTGCGCTTAAGATAGCCTGAAACCCTCTGAAACCTCTTCTCACTTTTATGACTGAAAGAAGGTTTTTTTTTTTAAGTACTTTTATCTTCTGTTTCCTCTATAGCTGATTTGAGCGCGGAACTAGCTTCTTTCAGCGATAAGAGCCAATAAGAAGGGGCAGGCGTATTTCTGCAAAAAAAAAAAAAATGTATGCCTACACTAGCAGTTTCTTCCTAGTAATTAACGGCCGTCTGCGAGAGAAGCAGTTGTCTTACTTAATTGACCGGCCCATTCAGAACGCGTTTTTTTTTTCCTTCCTCACTGAGTTACTGTTATTGGTGTGCTTAGATTATACATGTAGGCACCTGAAAGAAACTCACCCAATCATGAAACACAGACGATGTAAAAGTGTTTTAAGCTCTCAGCTAGTCTAGTCTTTTCGCAAAAAATTCATGCCCCTACCAATCTTATATATAGTTACGCTCATCACTGACTCACTGACCCTTTAACGCCAAAGAGATATGTATACGTTGGAGACGAGCATATCATGAAGCACAAAGAATTACCTACTCCATAGAGATGTGTATAAAATTAAAAATGGAAATGAAACAATAAAGTAACTTTTGAAATACTGCTACATAGGCTACGTGGAACAAGCTTTACTTATTCAATTAAAGTTATATTGAAATATTTTCAGTGTATTCTTTAGGCACCTTACAAATAACTATGCTTATAATTACTAAAAAGGCTTATATATCAGAAAATTTAGCTCTAAACGGGAAACGGTGAAGAATTTTCCCGTTTTTTAAAACTAAGTTTGCGTCACTGGGAATATTTTTATATTATCAATATGGTACCTATGCCCGTTCGATAATTACTGTTTTTGTTTCTTAAATGTACTTATATCCTTAAAAAAACTGTTTGTATTTTTGTCTTTATTGCATATAAAATATATGTTTGTTTGCCCGAAAGTTTTTGGCAGATTTGTTTGTAGTTACGCCCTTTTGAATTTTTATATTATATTCTTATTTTGTGGTCACTTAATTTCTTCATGCTGAAATTATGGTTAAATAGAACATTTGCAATTTAAATATATATAAGTATACTTTTATGTCAAATATTTTTATATCATTTATTTCATAAAACTTACATATCAAAAATAATTTTCATTTGCACAATATTAAAATAAATGAAATTTGTAACAAAAATGTCGTGTATATTAAATTAGAGTGTATGCATATGTTCATCATTTTTCAGCGGACGCCTGAGGCGCCTTACAACCTCCTCGTACGAAAAGAAGCACTGATTTGAAGCCTGATAAACAGTTATATTTTCCCGCACTGAATCATCCGTATAGCGTATAGGCATGACGGATCGCGATGAACTCTATTTACGTTCTGAACTGGTTTCCGTAGCCGGTAATCGAATACGTGCCCCTTGGCTGATAAAGTGTAGCAAACCACATTACGCACCACGGGAGGGACGTGGTAAATTCTATCCTCCAGCTAGACGCGTATATATATATATATATATATATATATATATATATATATATATATATATATATATTCCTCTCTCTCATGCTTATCGGGTTTACTGTTGCAATTCGCAGTTGTAAATTACGAGTGTAAATAACCGAAAGACGTCCCGGGCAGCCACCAACCCGCGCGTGTCCGAGATTCCGTGGCTGCCGAGCGTGGAGTGTTCGGGAAGAAAACGTCATGCCCCAATTCGCGCTGACTCAGTTTATCAAACGGCGAAACGCGAGCAGGATTTACAGCGGCCAATTACGTGGCCCGCGCAACTGTCGTCTGGCCCCCGCGCAGATAAACGACCTCGCCGCATCCCTCCCACGGCCAGCGATGTGTATTAAACGATCGGTATCCGAGCTGCCATAAATCTGCTCTCCAAGTTACGCGCCGAATATGTACTCCCCGCGACAGGGTGTTCCGCCGAGCGAGCCAACAACACCGATGACCAGGGACTGGAAAAATTCGCGTATTCAATGACCTCCAGGATAGACTCCAAGATCCTGTGCATACTCGGGCAAACGTAACCTGTTCATTGGCTACTGACTCGTGAGGCGTCTCAATTGGGAGACTCGTGATTCGATACTGCTTTGACTGAGGGCCTATAATTGGTCCACACTCCTCCAGGTTAACAGTGAACCAATAGCAAAAGTTGCATAAAGGTACAACTATTTGCATTTCAGCATATCGCGAAATGAATCCGCGAATTTTTCCGGTCTCTGCCGATGACCAGGGCAGTGTGAACATTTCGTGAAGATCATCTTCAGACGAGCTTGTGTGTCCGCATGCAAGTAGCACTCACTGTCTGTGCTTAGTGTTTGGCTGGGTTGGTCTCAGTCATATGCCTACTGTCAGCACTCCAATCACAGCAATCTATTGTGGAAGCAAACGCTACATTAATGGTCGTCCGTCTTGTAGACAGCCACCAAATTACAAGGAAACTATTGTTAGTGCGGGCACACACTATTGCAGTCTAACGAGCGATCAGATTTTTTCGTGAAAAATATCTGTCCCCTAGCCGATAACAAGGGACCGGAAAAATTCGCGGGTTCAATGCCCTGCAGGATTAACTCCATAGTTATACGTACACTCGGTCAAATGTCACCCACTCATTGGCTGCTGTCTTGTGAGACGTCCCAACGTAGCAGCCTGTGATTCGATAAAGCTTTAGTTTGGTGTTTCTAATTGGCCCAGAGTCATCCAGGTGAGTTGCGAGCCAATAGCAGAGGCAGCATTGAGGTATAACTATTTGTATTTTAGCCTATCGCGAAATTAAATCGCGAATTTTTCCGGTCTCTACAGATAACTAAGGGCAGGAATTTTTCGCAAAAAAAATACCTATTAGACTGCAACAAGGTATACACGAAAAAACGGTTTCTTCCTTGTTGCAATTGGCGGCCATCTGAGAGAGAATTCGTCGCCTTATTTGACTGAGCCACTCAGGTCGTGTTTGCTTCCGCACTGACTTACTGTGATTGGTGTTGTGACGACTGACATGTTTCTGAAAGAAACTCACCCAATCAAGGAATACAGACGATGCTACAGTGCTTTAACTTTAAGCTAGCCTCGGTATTTTTGGCGAAATATGCATGGCTATACCGATAACTGGAGCCACGATTTTATTTCATTCCAGGCTATACTCGACCTACTTATACGTAAGTACTACCTTTAAAAATTCTCGCTAGCTGATTTAGATAACCACTTCTTGTTTATAACTAGGGACCGGAAAAATTCGCGAATTAATTTCGAGGTAGGCTAAAATACAAATAGTTTTACCTCAGTGCTGCCTCTGCTATTGGCTCGCAACTCACCTGGATGACTCTGGGCCATTTAGAAACACTAAACCAAAGCTTTATCGAATCACAGGCTGCTATGTTGGGACGTCTCACAAGACAGCATCCAATGAGTGGGTGACATTTGACCGAGTGTACGTATTACTATGGAGTTTATCCTACAGGGCATTGAACCCGCGAATTTTTCCGGTTCCTATTTATAACTGGTCCAGGGTCGTCAAGAGCACTGTAACCCGATCATCAAGTGAATCAGATGCATGTGTTTCAATTCTGCTTTTTCACCCAATGAATCCGTGAAATAAGTGTGGCTCTAGCAATGAACGAGCAGCACAGCGGATGAGAACAGACGTAACAGGTGCAACGAAAGGAATAAAGAGAACCGAAGTGAACTGAAAACCACGCGGAAGAACTTTAGAGACGATGAACATGAAAAAAAAACCACAGTCGTGATTTGAGGAGTAAAATCATGTTGTTGAACTCAGTATGGCTTTAAAATGGAGTTACAGGTGACGAACTTTGTTGTATAATGAAATAATTATTTCAAACCAGTAAAATCCACAGATTTTTTTTTTTTCGTAATCAAGCAGTAAGCTGCATGTAAAAAATAAGACATGAAATGCTTCATATGGGTGAACACTTTGTAAAAAATATTAATATACCTATTGTTAATTAATATTTAACTTAATTTAATATTTTTTAAATGAATGACATTTACGGCGATTGATAGTTGCGTTATTGTTTGGTTTCAAAAGGGAAAGCAAGAGTATTTATAATATTAATTATCACACACATGCAAAATTCGCGTAGTATTTTCTTTTTCTAGCCAGGATAGACTCCGCAAACGCGCGCATACTCAAGTCTATGTAACGTACTCATAGCCAGGCTTCTGCCACTGCATGAAAAGAATCGCAGATTCATTTCGCGTTAGACTAGAATCCCAATACGTTCGGCTTTTTGCTGCTTTAGTGATTGGGCCACAGTTCATCCGAAGGACCCTGGGCCAATTAAAAACCCTCAACAAAATAAGTGTCGAATCACGAGAATACCAACTAACAGATGTCACGAGTCAGTAGCCAATGGCCAATGAGCAGGTGTAATTTTCCCAAGTGCATAGATGATCGTGGAGTCTATCCTACAAGTCACTGAGAGATACAAAATTCGCGGTTTCGATGGCCTTCAGGATAGACTGCACCTACCCCTGTACACTCGGGCAAATAACGCAAGTTCATTGGTTGCCGACTTGTAAGTCGTCTCAGCTGGTTTGTCTGTGATGCGATCCTTCTTTGGTTGAGGGTTTATAAATGGTTGAGATTCGTTCAGATGAACAGTAAGCCAATAGCAAAATTATCTAAGAAGTATATGTGTTTGAATTCTAGCCTATCACCTAATGAATCCGCGAATTCTGCAGGTCTCTACGTAATTGTTGATAAAATACTTTTAGATTTATTTGTAACTGTTCGATAGGACGGGATCTGCGAAGCAGAGCGCAGACAAACCGAAAGGCGCTTCAGTTAGCCTACAGGCCGTGTGTGCTCTGTGACCAGCGGCGATGAAGATACGGTCTCGGAGTGTGTCCTCTCGCGGGAGTTGCGAGGCAGTGCTGCCAACATTCCACCACGAGGGTTCTTCCCCGCCGCAGGTCGAGAGATATTGGCAAGCCTGGCGAACCCAGAAGCACGTCACACGCTCGTCTCAGAGACTTCACTTGTTCCTCCGAGGTCAAGGCTTGCGAGGATCGTCATTCATTTTTACAATGTTTGTGGTTTTTTTGACGTGACAACATCTAATAAATCGATGAACGCCGGCTGCACGCACGAAAAAGGATGACTCATTGTCCCTTTACGCACATTGTCCCGTTACGCTCATTGTACGCTTGCGCCGCATCTATCTCTCTTCCACTCGATTGGAACAACCATCGATTTGACTTTTTCGAGGCACATTAAACTTGAAACACTCCCATTTGTTTCCTACTTTTCCTATCATCGTCCTATCCTTAACAGAATAACACAGATTGGAAGAAGTTAAATAGCAAACATGTCTAAACGTTATAGTTAAAATAATCCCCTCGTTAAAGTAATAAACATATTTGAATTAATGAGTGCAAATAAAAGTAAATTTATCAATTAAATTGTAGATTTCATTTCACTCCTTCTTTGTATCCATACAAAATAGTGTAAATTCAATAAAAATGATTCAATTTTATTCATAAAAGTATGCAATCATTTCATCAATGTTTTGTTATGACGTTGTCACGCTAAACTATCGTCCGTAAACCAACTTTACAGACAACCAATTTTTTTTTAAGTTGGAATCGTGAGTTACAGTTATATTAGAGAACGAAAAAAAAAATTTGTAGATTTATTTCGAAATACGCTAAAATTCCAATAATAGTAGCTTTGTACTTCTTCTGCTATTGGATCGCAGATAATCTGGAGGACTCTGGGCCAATGACAAACCCTCAGGCAAAGAAGTATCTAACAGGCCACCCAGTGGAGACAGCTCACGATCAGCAGCCAATTAGCAGATAGCATTTTCGAAGAGTATGCAGAGTCCATCCTAGAGGTCACTGAACTCGCTAATTTTTTCCGATCTCCAGTGACATGATTTTGGCCAGGTACCTGGAAGAAACTCAACCATTCACGAAATGCAGACGGTGCAACGATGCTTTACTATGCAGTAAGTCTGGATTTTTTTCCGTCAAGATTTACTGGCCCTACTTGTACGATTGCTCATAATTACTTAAAACTACACTTTCCACGATGTATTAAAAACAATTAGAATTCATAGGACATGGAAAATTTGCAGAGAAAATGCAACAGAATATTTCTGTAAAAAAATTACAAGGAAGCAACAACCAACTTCAGTACCAGCAACGGAATAATCCGTGCACAGAAAATTCTAAAGCACTGTTAATAACAGTTTCTTTTCTTTTGTTATAGAAACAGTTACCTACATGGTATCTTCGACCTAGCTCTAGGCTGTCCCCGTATTAATAAAAAGTAAGGAAAATTTAAGTGTACACATTTGTAACAAAATTTAGAAGATTATTAAATCCGTACATCAATCAAATTTAAGTTACATATATAATTAATCAAATAATTTTTCCTTATACACTTAGGATATATATTAAGTTTATAACAAATAACATGGAACAAAACTAAAAAAAAAAAAAATGTGACATAGTGGCCATTAGTTCACACTTTAATTTTTCTTTTTAAGATCTTTGAATATTTTTTTTTAAATTAATAATATAATTTTTTATTGTATTTCACGTAATAGTTTTGTGAGTATTTATTTGATTTATATTTATATATTTTTTTTACGTTTTGGCAGCTACTTTTTCCTTGGTATTTTTTTTATATAAGTTGGTTACACTTTTAAGAGACGTTCTGGAACGATCTAGTAAATTTTATACGAAATTACAGTAGTTAATATTTTCTTATTTATGGACTTTTAGACTCTGTAGATATTTTCGTAAATATAAATTTTTGTATCGGTGTGTTTATATATGCGTGACTTTGTACGAATGTTCCAGTCAGGTAAAAGGTTGAACTGCCACACTTGATCGCCGTGTTCAGTGACGTGACAGTCCGCAGCGCTGGGAGGCGGAGGTGGTGGAAAGGGGAACTAGCAGCCGTGCAGCTGTGCCGTGTGGACGTGTCTGTCTGTCTGTGTGAGTGTATGTGCGTGCCAAGTAATGCGCGCGGCGAAAAGATGTTATCGTTGGCCGGGCGTCCGCGACGCGGGACTGTGCGTGCACGCACTGTAGTTAAGTCTAAGACCGTGGCTTATGAAGTAACATGCTAGGGAACTACGCTACCGCAACTGCGTATTGACGCGGATTCGGGAGTGTTGATGGCGCACCGGATTTGAAGTGACGAAGCGGTGTTGCCGCTTCGTCACGAGTGGGGTTCGAAGTGGAGACTGCTACTTCCTGACCTTGCCTGGGGTCCCGGGCTGGCAAGCGCTCGGGCCTAGGCTGTGGTTTTTCGGGGCAACTTTTCACGCACCAGGAGGCAACCGCCGACCAGCAGAAAATTCAAGTAAGTCTCAGCATCGCCCTGTCCCAATTCGACGGCTGATCATTCCAACCTTACGGCCGGCATTCTCACATTCCCCTCCCACATATGCGCCCTTTTCGGGTAGGGTGGGAGAAACTTCCAGTTCGTTTTACATACATTCCAGAGTTTATTTAAAACAGAACTGCTAGGGATCACTCCCTGTTGTATAATCGGGAGGGTATTTAGAGCTTCGGCAATGACCAGCGGCTGGGGCCAATTCGACGGAAATAGGATTCAAGCTTAGTTACGCGACCTCTTGCCCAGATACGACGGAAGAATCGCACGAGAGAATTTTTGTGCAATTAATTCACCGCGATCACGCTCAGAAACTTAAGTAATAGGTACCTAACATGGTTGTAAACATTTTTGATTTTTCCCCCCGCCTCTGCGAGAAAGAGATTTTTGCGCAAGTTATAAAAAAATTGCCATTTTCAAAAACATTAAGTTAAAAATATTTTTGCTGAAAGATTATTTACAGGAATTTTAAGAGCAATTTTTAGTACGTATTAATTAAATTTGTAAAGAATAATCTTTTTGTATTATTAAAAGAAAGTTGTATAGTAATTAAGGCATTTAGTAGAAGCAATTGGTTTGTCATTTATGAAGGAAAATTCCTACTCGCGTAAGATAAATACTTGTGATAAAAAATTATTTTATTATGAGGGTAGTATGTTTTTTGAGTTATATAAGCTGGTTTATTATATATATATATATAAAATTACACAGGCTGAGCCCCTTTGTAAGTTTTGATTAAACCTAAGGCATTTACGGTACTAAAGTTGGTGAGAAACTATTTTTCCTGGAAGTTAATGTGTTTTTGTTTGAATGCCTGCAATTATCCTAAGACGTTTCCGTCTTAAGTTTAGAGAAATACCAAAAGTTTGTTTTACTCATACACTGAAGTATAACGTAAAAATAAATTGGCATAATGATATTTGTTTTGTACATCAGTTAAAGATCACCAGTATGATGAAGAAACGCTGACCTAGTGTGTGGGAAAGTGTGCCACTGCCACAAAAATAAAATGTGGGCGGTAAATATAATTCTAAAAATTACAACCATATGTTTAATAAGACGTTAATAAAATAGGAGAAATATTGTTTATTGGTTATATGCATCACATCATAAATATTATCACAAGATATGGGCAGTACAGATATTTAATAATTTAAATAATCACAATATATTTGAAAAAATCTCACTTGTGTAAAATCTAAGGCATACCCAGCCCGGAAATACCTTATTGGTTAACTTACATAAGTGAGGGAGTCACAAGTGCCCATTAAACCACCGGTGCATTTAAAGAATCCGTCCAATAATTCATTGTAAACATGTGTTTTTCAAACACGCTACAGGCATGTGAACCCCGTAAAAGAAATAGCCTTTATTAGAAATAACGCATACTTTGCGTGTCTTGTATTTTCGAATCGAGGTGTTGAATTTTTCACGTTGCTTTTGTGATTAAACACTTTCAACACGACAAACTGCTGATTAATTTACTTTTGAGTTATTTCTGACTTATAGTTCGAGCAAAGTCATTTTCAAAAACATATTCGAGGTACGTTTCTTGATTATTTTTGTAGGTGTTAAGCTTCGTTTAGTGCTACAACGCTTTTATTAATTCTGATTTCATCAACGCTATTTTATTTTGTCTATAACTCTAAGGGTTTTTGTTATAAGGAAAAATAAATAAATATTCGTGGGTTCACTGACCGGTATGATTAGACTCCACAGTTAATCCTTATTCAAGGGATATAATTTACTTACTTCTGACTTGTGAGACGTCTCTTCTTGATTGCTCTTGATTCGATACTTGTTTAGTTGAGAGTTAATAATTTGCTTAGAACTCTCAGGACAAAAGTGTTTACCAATCGTATAAGTATTACAAAACTAAAATAAATGTAAGATATTTATCGCATTACAAAATAAAGTGAATATATATTTTTCTTTAGCTATACGTAGCGTCACGATTATTTCACGAATTCATTTCACTGCTGACTTGACACAATTTGTCTGTACATAAACAAACATTTTTAGAATGATTATTGGTCGATAACAATATCACATTCTTTGACGGGTTGCACATGACTGGTTAACCATTTGTTCTCCTTGTTTGTAACTGGCACAGTGTTGTCAATAGCGTGTCAAACGTGCTGTAGTCCAATCATCGATCCGAAGCAGCTGTATATGTGCTTAAATTCTAGTTTGATACCCACTCAATGAATCCGCGAAATAAGTCTCTCCAAATGTTATTTTATTGCATTTTGCAACAAAATGTCGAGCTGTAACCTACAAATAATTAATAAAAAGGCTTAAGTTATTAAATTGGTTGTCTGCAGCACTGAGCAAATAATAAGCTGGGAAACGAAATTGGATATAATTATGTTTTAACTCCGTAAAGAGAAACTTGATATATTTTTAAATTTTTTTTATAATTATTTGAGTGCCTACCAACAGTCAGAGCCTTTAACAGGTGGACACTTAACAAATATTACAAAAAAATAACAATAACATACGCAAAACACAATAATAACACATCAATAAAATGGGACAACACAAACATAAAAAACATGACAAAAGACACTTAAAAAAATATATCTAAATTTGTCAATTTTAAATTTATTCATTATCAATGAAATAACAATCCGAAATTATCTTAACTGCAAGAAAATTAAGAATTCAAAATGTCTTTCATTGAGATTTTTGCCCTTTTGAAAGGGTCTAAATATTTCAAAATATCATTAGAATTATCAGTACACCGTTTTGATAGCTCATTTTTTATGTGATATGTTCGAAAAGGTCGCATTGTTCTATGATTGAATGAAGGAACTCGAAGACCAATTTATTATATATATTTATATTATATTTATTATATATATATATATATATATATATATATATATATAAAGAAGCAGCTAATAAAGCACTAAGAGTTTAGAATTTTAATTAAAATTATTTTTGTATCTGAGTTCAGGTCACAAATATAGAAATAAATTTTCACACTTTTTTTTGTGCCTGGTGTGTGGAACTCGGAAGAAGACACTCGAGCTTGAAGCAAGCCACCTGCAATTAATGAAAACGTTCCAACGTTTGTCACGATGAAAGCATACATAAACGCTCATAGTGCTAGATTGTTTACAAGATAGGTTATCTCACAGAAACATTTTGACGCTGTCTCACCGAAGTCCTCGAGCTATATATATCACATACACTGTAATAAACTGTTTTTGAAAACTTACCATACCAAGATATGGGCGTTATTGATATTTAGGAAGGTGAAGCTGGTTGTAGAGACCGGAAAAATTAGCGTATTCATTACAAGATAAGCCGAAATTCAAACACTGATGTATTCGTACTGCTTCTGATATTTGCTCACAGCCTATCAGGACGACTACGGGCCAATGAGAGATCCTCGGCCAAAGAAGTATCAAATCACATCCTTCCTAGTTGAGAGTTGAGACATCACACAGGTCAGCAAGTTGTGAGCAAGTGTGCAGGGAAATGTGTGGAGACTATCCTAGAGGTCATTGTAACACATACATTTTTCCGGTCACTAGCTATTTCTCTTGAATCCACGGGAAAGCATTGTGGTTTAGCACAGGGGTTGGCAGAAAGCGGCTCGCTCTATAGTATTTAACGGCTCTACAACTCACTGCGCTGCCACAGCACAAAACAAAAGCCTAACAAAATCAAACGGCCCAATCACAACGCGTGTCCTCAACCTACTCGCACCTACCATCGTACCGCCCGCCTACACACTTGCCCAGCTGTTTTTTTATTTCAATTATGAGTTAATTTCATGAATTTATGTTTTCTTATTTTATCAGTAGAGATACCATAATTTTTACATTTACGTTTTTTAAGTAGCCATTATTTTTAAGACTTGAATTTGTGAATAAAATATTTCAATATTACGTCTTTTTTTTTTTATCTTCTTAAAATTCCCTTTAGGTACAAGAAATTACATGTTCTGGGAATCGGTTTACTTAATATTTGGCTCATCTCACTTGAAAGACTGCCGATCCCTGGTCTAGCATAAAAACCTTGTTCAACGACCTCTGTCTGCCGTCGGGAAAATGCCACCTGCTCTTTGACTTCCGATTTGTGAGGCAAGTTTACTGGCATGCCTGTCATTCTATAGGCTACCTACATCTTTTGACGAATTATTTTCTTACTCACCCATTTTCCTTTACGATAAAATGTGAACAAACCAGAGATACAACACTAAAGTTGGGTACTGGCCGGTCACGAAATGAAGCTGCGAATTCTTCCGGTTTCTATGCCTCCCTGTCCTGAATAAGCTAGAAGTTAGATTTATAGGAAATTCGCCACTTTTTTTTTTTTTTTTTTTGGCAAGGAAAATTTTGCCGCACAATGTTTCGATTTATCTCATGTTTAGTAAGCGTACCAGAATTATTTTTTTACGGTGTGTTGTGTTTATATCGGGGATTTATGCCCGCTTGTGAAGCATCCGGCTAACATGACGCGAGGTACTTTATCTCGGCACGCTTACGTGAATGATGAAGTTTGAGGCGTGTCTCCACCCCCCCTTTTCCCCCCTGGTTTTTTAATTTTTATTTGTTCCTCTCGGCCCTTCTCCGGCGCCCTGCGGCGTCGCTGACGTCACGACACGGCGAGGACGCCGCGGGGATAAATCAGGGCGCTGTGACGTCACGAGCGAAGCGAGACCAGTGACGCCGGGTACAGGGAGGGGAGGGGGTAGCGCAGGCTCTTTCCGCCCCTCCTAACTCTCCGAGGACCCGAAACCAACCAGTTTGGAAGAGATGTCAGAAAACTACATACCTGCCAAGTCAATACCTACAGCAAGCCACTAAACAATGTTTAATAAAGAGTAGGTACATTTTTTCCCCAAACATCCCCCCTCCCCCTCCACCCGGTTCTGGGGAAACTCGTAAGAAGGCATTTAGTGCGGTATTCCATGACGTTCGGGTGAGGAACACAATAAGTACTGGTTTGTTGGGACACAACCGTGACGTAACTCGCGGGGAGTATTCCAGAAGTTGTCCAAACCGAATCCACGTAAGGGAACTAATCGGCATCTGTGCCTTGCGCGAGGCTAGAAACAGGTTGCAAAGCATTGTAACGAGTGTTTCGCAAACATCGATACAATCGTTACGTAGATGTTGACGGCATATAATGTTTTTATAATATAAAAATTAGTTTGCGGGAGGTTTCTACTATTAAAAAAAAAAAAAAGAGTTTTCCCGAGGTATTATCCAGGGAGAAAAATTATTTTCCCGAAGTTCGCGAATGGCCTTTTTCCCGATTCTTATCCCGAGTTTCGGAATCCCTTCGATCTCTATTATTTATATATACTTATGAATTAAGCGGGTCCGCCATCTTTTCGAGGTTTCTGAGAGTTTTGCGCAGGTGCACCGTTATTACGCATTTCCTCTCCATCATTCACGAAATGACTCCTGCCAAGTGCCGTGTGCCGAGAGCAAATATGTAATCATATAAAAAAAAAGGCGCTGCAGTGTACCGACGCACTGGTATCGGGGCAGAACCTCCCGAGACCCCACGACGGCGCCTGCGGTCGCCCCTCGTCGCTGGTCCCTCCTGGAACAGACGGCCCTTTGTCAGGTCGCTTCTCCTCGAGGTGACTGGAGAGACAGGTATCGGGCTGATCCCGGGGGCGAAGGGGGAACTATCGCAGAGCAAACACCTGCTATCATCAGAGAGTCCTCTGTGCCGCCCAGCGGGTACGCACTTGTCACGTCTTCGTCGTCCTCCTCCGGCGAAGGTTATCGAGCCCGGTGCTGGGGGTCCCCGGTCCGGATAGATTATTGCCTCGCACTGGGATACCACCACCCACCGTCCCTCACTTTATCCTCCAAAGACCTAATTTCTCTGTCAATGTTTGGACGTCTTGTCTGAAATCTAGAAAAAAAATATACACCTCCTTCCCCCAACCGGAGCAATCTCATCTCTTGTAGCGCAGTCACCATTCCAAAGTGGGATCGCGACTGTATGGGTTCCCCTATATCTCCGGAGTGTTTCAGACTCCACTGCCTGTGCGGTTCGAGAGTGACTGGACAGTATGGTGACTACCGAGGCAACATCCAGTGACTTGCTGATCTTGCAGCAAGTGACAGTGGCCTAGTAGCTGACGACATGCATCGCGGTTCGTTTCGGCAGATTCTTTGCGCTCCAGGATAGACTCGACTGTTCTGAACACAATCAAATGTAATTGAGTATGCTTACTGGATAATGCCTTTGAATATATATACTGTATAGAAGTCGCCAGCCCAGGTTAAAATTTCTAATACGGTTTTGAGGTAGTTGGTTAATTCACCGCCGCAATCGCCACCATCTCTAGGGCATCGACTTGTGGTGGTCCCTAGCGGACAAGTGTCGAACTCTTCAAACACCCCTTCCCCCTCCCGTTGAACGACCTTGAGCGGCAGTGAATGATAGGTGGGGGGTGCGGGGAATGACAGCGGGCGACAGTGCTGCGCTCTAACGTGTAAATAACAACTAAGACGATACAGGGCGTTACGGCAGCGCACTGCAGCGGTGAAGTTCCCAAGCTGCTCATCATACGCTTCTAAAAAACGTAGAGTAAATCCTATCCACTCGCGACTTCTATACAGTATATATATTCAAAGATAATGCCATGCCAAAAACATTCTGGTCTTTTGAACTTAACATGTGTGGGTATATACTTCTTAATATATTATTTTTTTTTATGCTCAGCCATACAGGTAGTACTGCAGAGCAGCTGCACAAGTGCTATCGCATGAATCTGATAATTATTTTTAGAAGCTGTGGTCTTTTTCTTCCGGCGTGGTCGCATAGTTTTTTTAGTGGCTACAGACAAACGCAACCCACGTGAACGAGATCAAATTCTCAGCGGAGTCCTATTTCTGGATGTTTACACTCAAGCACGGGGTCACTGATTCAAATAAGTGAAATGATGGTAACTGGAACTACTGCTAAAAGGATGTTGACGACTGGTGAACCCTTGTACGTTAGTCCCGTAGAGGGGGTGGTAGGATGGGGGGGGGGGGGGGGGGGGGGTGGCAAGTGGCCAATCAAGCCCCATGGAATTGAAAATTTCCATTGATTTTTAATAGTAGGAATGAGAATTAGAATTACATTAAAAAAGTTATATAAGTAATGTTAATAATTTCTGGAAAATTAGACAAATAATATTAAAGTGAAAGGTTGGTTAAGTTAAATGGAAACATTTTGTTAAAATATTTAAATTATGAAACACAGTTTTAAAATCATGTAGGTACCTAAACTAACACACTCAGCTAAACTTTCAATTCAGTTATTACTGATTAAGAAAAATTTCATGAGTCAAAAATACCATTAAACCCATTGCAATCTATTTTACTGAAAACTTGCAGCTTTTTTTTTAAATGTTGTATTTCCATATTCGTAATTGAATGAGCTCATGTTCGTTTTAGGAAAAAAGTGAGAAAGTTTTTCCCCTGTTTAAATCCGAACTATATTTATGTTTTACAGGATGGCACTAATGATTATTAACAATAAGTAGGTACATATATCACTTTAGCACTGGAGTGATTCATTGGTTCGTTGATATTCTTGAATGTACTTATGCCCATTTTTGCTCTTGGGGTACACTAAGTGGCAGTATTATAAAATCTTAAAATGGCTGTAACTTTTTTAGTATTAATATACGGGAAAAAAGTAAAATATTTTTTAGCCTCTTTTAAAACGTATTGTTACGAACGTGAGCAAGGCCACGTCACGCGCAGGTGCAGAGCTAGCTGGGCTGCATCACATGCCGCCGTAACATGAGATGTGCAGTGCGCACCTGGGTCGCCGCTTCCCCTCCCTCCAACCCTCACCACCCCGCGCCTGCTGTTAGTTTGACATCCGAAACCTTACAGCTGCGGTGTTACGTGAGCCGCCGACACGTGTTTCGAGAGATTTCTACCGTCGTGTCGGCACGGAATGACGCGACTGGCCCCAGCCACGCTCGTGAGTTCCAGAAATGGCGGCTGATAAATAAAAAGAGGACGTCGGCCTCAGCAGGAGAGTTCAGAGAGTCGGAGTTCAGTCGGGAGTTCTCCCGAGGCGGAGTTTCCGGGGCGATAGTGCTGCGGGTGCGGCAGAGTGGCGAAGTCCTTGGACGAAGGTTCCGGGGTAGAAAGTGAGTGAATGGAGTCGGGAGTTTTCCCGCGGCGGATTTTCCGGGCGATAGAGCGGCGAAGTCCCTGGACGAAGGTTCCAGTGCAGAGAGTTCAGTTCCGGGCGATGGAGTCGCGGGCGCGGCGGAGTCCCGAGCTAAGTTCCGAGCGAGGCGTCGAGTGGGATCTCGGCGAAGTGCGGTGACGGAGTCCCGCGGCGGAGGTCCACGAGGGGTGCTGCGGCGAGAGTTGCGCCGGAAGTGCGGCCCAGCGAGGTGTGCGGATTGTAGAAACGAGTGACTGGGGAATAGACATTTCTTTAAGTGAAATGCAATTTTATAAGATTAATTGTGACATAAGTAGTGGCCATCAATAAAACTGTGTGTGTAGTAAAAAATTTAATTGGGCTATCCTTTACGAACCCCCGCGGTAAATCGTAACAGTATCTATAATTCTGTTTAGCAAGCGTACTGCTGATTTCTCAAAATAAAATTGAATGGCGCAACGCTTCTTCGTTCTTTCTGTTACACATTTATGTTCCTCGACTTCCGTCGCATTCACAAAATTACTCCTACCAAATGCCGTACACCAAGAGCTGGGATGTTACACAAAAAAAAAAAAAAATGAAAGTAATTCATTGTCAGGTTCTTCGATGTAATTTTAGCGATCAGAAATCTCTTCGGTGTTCGAGATGGAATATTTCTCCGGCATCCGGTACCGGTGACTGCATGCACGCAACGAAGGAAGCACGCTGCTATCACGTGAATGCTAACAAGCAGCTGCGACGTGCACTGAAACAATTCGACCGCCCTCGCGTTATCTCGGCGCCGGGTGATGAATGCGGTCGGCGCGGACAGTAAATCGCGGGAGGCTCGCAGGGGGCCCGTGTAATTAAAGTATCCGGAGGCAGTTATGCCCCCTGTGTAATTACACCCGCACACGTCCTGCCAGCAAGGACGAGGGCGGCGGGATGCTTCCAGCGCCACGGGACATGAGGCGGGTTAACAAGGTGGTCCTAGCTCTTTTTACATTCGAACCTGTGCAGGTTCCCCATTAGACACGTCCGACACAGATCCCCGGCCGGCAACTTTACAACACCAAAAAAACTCGCCCTACTTTCCGCCAGGAGCGTTAATTTCAAGACCCATTCCTCCGTTACTTCTACGCTACAATTTTTTGACGTGATATCGTCTTATGTATCGATGAACGCCGGCTGCACGCACGAAAAAGCATGACTCATTGTCACGTTCCACCTGAGCCGAGCGTGCAAGAACCGGCCAACCACCGTGCGAGAAAATTAATATTCTATAATATCAAACAGGTTAAGACGGGCTTTTTAAAAAGCAGCAATTTAAATTTTTTGATTTATTTGTCCAATTTCGTCATTCCAAATGAACAATTTATTGAAATTTATTTGATTTCAGTTTATTTCTATAGCTAATTGTTCGTGATTATATTTTTACAAGTTATTTAAATTAAATTTGCAAAAATTGTAAATAATATTTGAAAATTAAAAAGTATGCAATTTTTCATCAATGTTTTCTTATGACGTTATCATGTAAAATTATCGTCCGTAAACCGACTTTACAGACAACCCCCTCCCCCCCTTTTTTTGTAAATGGAACAGAAATATTCACGCGAAATTTCAAATATTCGTAAATTTCTACATTTACATGATAACAGCTGCATCATTACAAAATAGTGTTCGTAGCAATACTGGGTTCGGATTCTTACCCTGGAATTTATGATTTGTGTTTCCCCAGTTCCTAAAAAAATTAAAAGTTTTTGTAAAACTTTAACTGAATGGCTTTCCAGTATTAACTGAGCACAAAAATGCATGCATGATTCAATAACATAATTTCAAGTTGTTGTTTATTTGATTATATTTTCTTATTATAATTTTTTTTTTGCTTGAATGAAACATGAATTAAAATTTAAAAAAAATATGCTCCAATTTTTTGTAAGAAATACTCAGTTTTATCTCGACAAACCTATTTCATATACGCAAATATAATCACAGCCATTTGTTTACAAAGTTACAATATCTTTCTTGTAGTATAGCGAACTATTTTTTTCGCAAATGGTTTCGTTTTCATAGGAGTCTTTCTGTAAAAGGTTGAAAATTTTTTTCTGTTAATAAACACACCAGGTGAGCACAAAACTCGTTCTTAGTGTAGAACTGGCCTTCTTTTTACCTGTTCTCAAGCCTATTCAAAATGTTCGACACTGTTTATGTTTACTTATTGGGTGGTTCCCTCTTTGTCGTTCATAAATTGTATTCGCTGGCAGGTGTGAGGTTTAAAGGTCTTCACAAGAGCCAACTGTTTTCAGAATAAATTGTTTTTTTTTCCACCACAGCAGAATTCCAGTTTTCCACCTTGCTGCAGTGTCACGGGATGTTTAAGGCCCATTCTCACACACCATGTCAGTTGTTTAATTTTATTGTCCATACTGTTTATAATAACTACTGTCATGAATCTGTTGTAAATTAATCCGCCTAAAGAGCGTAGGTTATCTCGTTCTTCTTTTCACTAGAAGCACCACAAACTTAAGATATTCACTAATATGTTTTGGCTTGCAATAAGACATAGATAAAATACAATTATAATTTCAATATATAAATTTTTAAAGTTAACTTACATGGGTACTGCCCAAACAAAACCTTTATAATATTTTTACGATTTACGGGGGTTCGTAAAGGATAGCCCAATTAAAGATTTTACTACTCACACAGTTTTATCGATGGCCACTACTTATGTCACTTACAAATAATCTTCTAAAATGGCAAAAAATTACTCGCACTTAAAAATGTTGCTTCCCCGGTCACTCAATTCTTACACACTGCACACATCGCTGGGCCCTCTAACGCAACTCTCGCCGCAGCACCCCTCGTGGACCTCCGCCACCGCAATCCGCCGCCGCCGTCGCACTTGCCTCCGCCGAGGGTCCGCTCGACGCCTCGCTCGGAACTTCGCTCGGGACTCCGCCGCGCCCGAGACACTATCGCCCGGAACTTAAGGGGCCTCCCTAGTAAAAATGTTTAGCGCGGTGGGCCACTGGCCACGTGCTAATGCCAGTGGTTGGGCGTGGCGATATACCTGAGCCTGTCGCCTGCGCCGCGGTGGAGGGGGGAGAGGGCGTTTCAGCGAGGGGGGCGGAATAATGGGAGGGTTGTCATTGTGTGGACTTATACCTGCGTTATCTGCGAACAAGATCGTGGTAAGAAAGGTGACTGTTTTTCCCTTTCGCTACATTCAACCAAAAGATAATGTTCTCATATTGCCTTGCTTGCTTCCTGACAGTGTTTATTAACTTGAAACATTAAATTAGTGTTGCGATCCAGTCCATATCCATTAAATGCAAACAATCGTCAATTCTGTTTAAAACATTTATTTTTATTTTTTAATTATGTTCTACATAATTAATAGATTTACATACATTACAAAAAATTGTCACCAAAAATTGATGCGTTAGCTTGTGTTTTCAGAAAAAAAATTGTAAAAATTGTTATAATTAAAAAAAAATTTACAACGTTATACTTTAGAACTGACATTTGTGTGATGAATGGTTTTGCACGAACATTATGCTTTCATTCATAAAAGTCTTCCGCACCGCGACGAGAAATCACGTCCTACTAATAGATTGAGTAATAAAACTGGGAATAAAATGATGAAAATAATATTAAATATTTTTACTCTTAGACACAAATCAACTTTTGAAATCGCAATAACGACAAACAAATTTTTAACTTACTTCCTGAAGAAAAAGTGCATGTCAAACTCACTTTAAAATTCTGTAGAGAAAAAAATGTCAGGAACAAACAAGTGATCCCACCAACGACACATCGTCAACTTTGTATTCTAGGGTTCACGTCGTATTTAGTTACACTAAATATTACAGCATATTATTATTTTCTGGCACTTATTACATGTTTAGCATTTTATTTTTTTAATATTTTTTAATGACTTTAACGTTGCATAATATGATGAATAAATATACACGAATGAACTGGAATCCCGTTCCGAGTTACATACAGACTGTTTACGAGCAGTGTAAATTTCTTAGCTGTTGCAACAGCGGCCTACAGGTGGATTCAGACTGCAGGCTTAGTCAGTCATGCTGAATCCACCTGAGTTCAGATTTTATCGAAGACAAGTGCGGGTGGTATGTAAGAACTCAGTGTGCACTGACTGTTGTGCTCAAGGTGTCAGTGAAATGTATAGCTGGAATCACGGGCGAAAATCTGTAGGATTCCCTTGAGGCCCGCGCGATAACGTGAAGATTTTGCAAATCCAAGCGGGCCCCCTCCGATGGGCTTTTTTTTTATTTCAGGGAGGTTCGGGCCACCCTGAGATTCTCCCCTCCTCTCGGAATGTACACATGCAGCTGGAATTAATTTTTAGCCAAGTACGTCATTTGGTGCTGAATTTAGGCTGTCAAAGAAGATACGAAACATGGCTGCTTTGATAATTGACGATAACTCCTTTTTATTGTGAAATAGTACCCATCTACAACGAAATCCCTACATATACCACCACTACTGTTGGGGATTTTCTATACAAACTATCAAAATAATTTTGGTTTCGTCACTGTCACTAGCTGTTATTGTATCATACGAAAACATGTTTGTTTTGTGTATTAAATTACGGTATTCATCTCTGTCAAAAAAAATCCTTTTCGATAATAAAGTGTAAGCAAGGTAGAATATAAGGCTAATTTTAAAATAAAAATTTAATAAAGTATTTTTTGCTTGCAGTAGTTCAAATTTTTGAATTAATTTTGTTGTTTGTTAAAAAAACCCTTCTAAAATCAAAGAAACTACCTACTTCCTAAATAGTTAAATAGCGCTTTAAGAGTTCACACGCTTTTATAAATATTTAAACGCCAACATTTCAAATGTAGGTTTCACATAATGATAAAATCTTATCTATTTTCATGGTTACGCCTAATGGAAATAATACACAACAATTCGTCATAAATGTGTTTTATGCTTTTAATAACTACTCTACACATGAGCAAATTTCGATATACATAAAACTAAGGAACTCTGCATTACATTTTAAATCTGTGTACGACACTAACAGAAATTGAAGCATAAAATAACATTTTTATTTTTTAATTAATAAGTATTTCATCAACGTGAGCTATGCTTTCATCTCAATGAAGCCACGCTACATAGAGGAAGTGCACATGTATTCAGTCATAACAACAGACCCTGCGGATCACCGAGTAAACTAATGAATAGAATTCATAGCATTACCAGGGTTTTAAGACATATTTTCGCTTCTACTCAATCGCAACATCTCACTTAGCATGTATAATGATATTGTTTCAGTAAACATAACATAAGACATATTCGCCCCATGTACAGTAGAGGAAACTAAAATGTTTGGAACACTGTAAACTAATTGTATTGTCATTTCTGTAGTCGCTCGAAGCGGCAAACTATGTATTATTGTTCAATAAAACGAAATATTGAAACAAACAAACAATAACATTACGTTCAGACAATTCGTTTCGTGAAGTGAATGTAATAAAATACACAAGACAGTTTCTTATAAATACACACACCATTACCAACACACAATCCCATAAAAATCATATAATATTCCATGTCGACTTAAAATTATTATCTATTATTCACCATGATAATTTCTTGCGGGTAGCCAGCAGCAAAGGGACACAATTTTTATTAATTTAATTAACTTTGACCAATCTTGTAAAACCTGGCATGAGCAAAGTAAGCTAATTCACAATTTTATTTTGCGTCACAATATTAAACATCAACTAGTAATGAATTAAGAGTTTGCTTCGCTTGGTAGAACATCGAATATAGTCATCTCCAGGTATTAAACTGAATTTTGAAAGAGGGACTCAAGTTTCTGAACAAGTTGTTGACTTTCCTGATGATCCATCGACAGTTCGTAAACGGTCTCATCGTCGGGATGTCGATCTTGGGACCTTTTTCCTCACCATAGACCCGTGGTCTGTTCTACCATTCGCACAGCTATCCCAACCTATACAAATAGCCGAGTGCTACTACTCCCGTTGCTTCTATCATGGAGCTCGCCCGCAGTCGTACTTCCCTATCCAGCCTGCGTAATACACGCGTCCTACCTGCTAGCCGCCAAGAACGCGTCCATTTGTGAAAAAGCCTCACCCGCTAACAAATACTAACTCATTAATTATAATATGCAAAACATAAAAACATTACATATGCGATAAAACAAAATTTGCTGCTGTCATAAGCCTAAGAAAAAGAATCAAGTTGAAATACCTATAACATAGACAGATAAATCTAAAATAGAGTTATCGATAGTAATGTATGTCATATTACACTAAATACGTGTTCTTACTAACAACCGAATTTAAAAATAATATAAATTACTTTTTTTTCTTTTTCAACCATAACCGCATAGACGAAACAATAATTTTGATAAAACATTTTGTATAATTATACGACAGGACTAAAAGTACATTGTACGTAATAAGTATTTGCTTATAGGAATTAATGCTGCAGAATATACTAATAGATTCAAATGCATAGAATTTAATATATTTTGGAATTTATTTGGCAATATGCATGTACAAAAGATTGAATTTGAAATGAATTATCTATTTTTAACTACAAATATAATTTTATCATTTCTCACTTTCATTCAAACTTCAGAGTGTCATTTTCAACAACAAAATAGCCACAACTTCACTTAAAAATATTTTAACTTGATACTTATATTGTATAACTTTTGATGAAATTAAATGTTAAGAGTTTCATTTAAGTTCGAAAGGAAACATAAATATTACGTTCAAAATAAATAACAAACGTTTTGTCTAGTTAGGAGTTCCGCGTCATGCAAATAAAGGAAAGTTAAACTTTTCAGTATACGGCTGCAATAATTATAGAGGAAAATGCTATTTATTCATTACATTTAATTCCCGTTTGAAGAAGAATAAATCGAAAAGTGCTATACCGAAAGTATAAAGTTGAAGTTCAATATTGCTTGTCAAGTAAGTTCAAGATCAAAATAAAAAAGAAGAAAATTTGTTTTCTTGAATATATTTTTTTCAGAAAAGTATACATACATACAATATTTTTTAAAACTAAAATAAACGTTTTTAGTCCTTGAGTATAAATTTACTGAAATATTTTTTTAGTTAATTAATTTTTTCATGCGAAGAAATATTTAATTGTTAAAATCACGAGAACATAATTTATTACGTTTATGTATTCTAAAGCTTATGTTAAAGATTGACTATATGCTATTCAATTTGCCCAAGAATTTTACTGCAATAGGAGAGCATTGCAAAAACACAATTTAACTAATAGGTAGGCCTATTATCACAATAAGTTATGTTCATAAACTATATTAAAGCGAAACAAATATTTATCATTTAATGATATGCAACTTTTTCCTTTGAGGTAAAAATTGAGGTATATTTAATGTAATAAGTAAATCCTCTCATAAAATTTACTGAAACTAATATTCTTCATTGTCCGTCATATTATGATTCCAAACAGTTCAAATCAACTGAAACATGAAATAAAATAGTAAGGTTAACCATGAGGTGTGGAAGAAATTAGAGAGTGCTTTGTAAAAAGTGTTAAAAATTTCTTATGAAATATTGTAATTATTATGTTCGTACATAATGTAATAAAAAATTCAATACATGAAATTCAACACATGGGTACTTTGTATTGCAAGTTATTAAACATACCTATATTTTAAAAACACATGTGCGTATCTAAGTCGAATTGTTATGTAATACATGATGAACAATAACATTACCAACACAACTTCCCTTCCAAATAACTTTCACACAAAGATAAGGCCGCGGACAAATTATACACACTGGTCGCACGAGGAGCTGAAATAAGTCTTATAAGAAAGCCGGCCGGAGTAATTCTTTTCAAGCCAAAGCTGAAAGTAATGGATGTTGTTTGTCTAAAGCAGGCAGTGAAATTACATACAAGTTTACAGAATAGCCATATAAGATCTTTGACGCTTCTTATCCCGTCAGTGGACTGTACGCGAAGAACCAACTGCATCATGGCCCGCCGCCAGTTATATACTTACGTATGAATACACTTGTAAACGATGGTTTGTATACTTATGTAGGTTGCCGACATCGATAGGTATTCTTTGGCAGCTCGATGTGGATTCATTCGAACACGTTTGCGCTAAACACGACATATTTTTACATAAGAGTGACATCGCGCACTGAAAAAAGTTGCAGGTCTGTAACGCAACAGTGATGCAAATATTACATAGTTCGAACATTTTCTGGAGCACGACATTCACTTTGGGTAATGCTAAGCTACTTGATAGGTACACTTTACCCGCTTTAAAAGTGATAGCTTAAAAAAAAGTGTACATGGAAGCAGACTCAGCCATATGTTTATTGCTGTTGTGTTTGTCATAAACCTAATAAGTTCAATACGGCCTGTAAGTAGAACCCATGTTTTTTTACGACTTGTGTACAAGCTGTGGTTGTAAAGCGAATTTATATTCTTAGTTAACAAACGTCTATCATAACAAATTTGGAATAAGGCTACCTTAATTTTTTTCTAGAACGAAAATATCTGGAAATAAAAATCAAGGAAAAAAGCATGAAAGATTACGGATTTTTTTTCCAACAACAAATAATTTATGGTTTAACTGCTTTGTGTACTATATAAAAACATAACAAGATTTCAAAATTTTACATTTTTTTTTTACTATCCGTTATAGTTATGTTTTGTTTTAACTCATAAATATTTAAGTTGATTGCCAACGTCACGAGTGTACAATAATTTATGTCACACTGCTCCGGGTTGCAGGTAAAGTAACAGGCGTGAAATTTGATTAGAAACGCGTTCATTTAATTCAGGCCCTTTAATTGGGCGTGACGGACAATGTGCCAAATATGTAACAATTATAAGTAGGTGAAGTATTAAACAAAAAGAACTTGAATGCAAAATAATGCATCTAAAAAAAATAATCTGCAAGGTTCTTTCATGGATGTTGTAATGTATGGGCAATATTTACTTAATTTTTGTTTTTGGATAAATTAATTGTGGTTTGTAAAATTTTAATAATTTTGAATAATTGCTGTAAAAAATTTATTTCCTGTCCTTATTAATTAATCGAGCTGTAGAAATAAGTTTATCTGAAAATTTACGTCATCTTCATTAAACATTGCCACTATTTATACTTTTTAACTTCCAAATGGTTTTTGAATTTTGTAATTAATAACGTACCATCCATTATTACATATGTGAGCGATCGGTCACTGACCTCATCTTCAATACTCCTCGTGACTCCTGCGCCAGGAGGAACATATATATACTCCTGACTAGCTTATTTAATATAGATCTTCCCTTGTTTTTATTTTTTATTTATCATTCCATGAACATTTTTAAAACAGAGAAGACCATCAGATATCTATCTAACCAAAAAGCATAGAAAAATAACATTTAGTTTTCAAAATATGATTTTTCTTTTAGTTTAAGATACATTTTATATAAACCTACATTTTTAAGTATGAAAACTTTTGTAAATAGTTAACCATTTGGTTAATACCAGTATAAATTTTTCTTCAGCGTTGTAAGATGTGTAAGATCATTTTGGAAAACTAAAATAATTAAAAAAAATATTGGGTAGTATAATAATTGTTTTTTGAATATTTATTAAAAATAGAAGGAAAACACTGAAGTGTATGTTCATGTTAAAAGTTAAATAAAATTTTTGTCGAATTAGCTAGCGAGACTGTAAAGCCACCAATAAATAGTTTGTAGGACAACTTTCAATGTGTTGATTGATTAGTTTCAATACTTTATTTCGTAATACATGATCTAGTATGGTAAGCTTTAGGATATTTGTAGTTTAAACAAAAGCAATGTTTTAGAGATACACGAATATAGTCACAGAGTAAGTCGAGCACATGGTACTGTGGCGAGGCACACTAAAAGCAATTCTGAGAATTTCTTTCGGTCATGGGATTATCTTTTACCGGTGCCGGTTGTGGGTTGTCTCCCTCTCACGCACGCACGCACACACAGGTAGCCTGCCTCCCCCCCGGGCCAGGGTCCACCACCACGCTACCTGTGCTGTGGCTGCGAGCTGGCTTCGCCGAGCGGCAGCACGAGACGGTGGAAAACTTTCAAGATTTGCAGAAATTGCGGAAAAGATATCTCGGAATTCAAAGCGATGACTATATGTTTTAAATACATGAATTTCTTCAGAAAAAAATTACATTTTTTTCTAGACTTGTACTTTTTTTCTGTCATTCTCCTAAGCAGTATAAAATGGCCCCAAAGTTGGACAAGTTGGTGATTTTTTATTTCATATTTTGATAGAAAAAAACATAAATGTAAAAGTATACAGACATTTCGTGTAGTATCTTCTCGTGGGTGAAAAATTTTCAGATTCGTAGTGTCGATCAATAAAGTCCCATCATTATTTAAAAAACATAGTGTTCCGCTAACTTCTGAAGCTACTAGGGAGGCCCCTTAACTCTCTGCCCTGGAACCTTCGTCCAGGGACTTCGCCGCTCCATCGCCCGGAAAATCCGCCGCGGGAAAACTTCCGACTCCACTGAACTCCTGCCCTGGAACCTTCGTCCAAGGACTTCGCCACTCTGCCGCACCCGCGGCACTATCGCCCCGGAAACTCCGCCGCGGGAGAACTCCCGACTAAACTCTGACTGACTCCACTGAACTGCCGTCCCCGTCTTATATATCAGCCGCCATTTCCAGAACTCCCGAGCGCGGCCGGGGCCAGTCGGGTCACTCCGCGCCGATCCGACGGCAGAAATCTCTCGAAACACGTGTCGGCGGCTTGCGTAACTCCGCAGCTTCAGGTTTCGGATGTCAAACTAACAGCGCCGCGCGGGGAGCTGAGGGCTGGAGGGAGGGGAAGTGGCGACCCAGGTGCGCGCGGAACGTCTCACGTTGCGCGGCCACCTGATGTCAACCAACTGTGTACCTGCACGTGTCGCGGCCTTGCTCACGTTCGTAACAATATACAGGGTGTAAATGAAATGGCGGAAAATCTCGCGGATGCAGGTAGCCAGACCTACACCAAGAAGAATGGGTATAGGAACCACCCCTCTGTTGACAATAGTATGGGCGCAAAACCACTGTGAATGTAGTGTTGAGGAAACGGTAAAGCGAAGATAAATCAACAACCACAACTAATGAAACGCTGACCTTCCGGATTCAATTAAGATGCATGACAACACGTATACAGGGAATAAAAGGTGACCACAATTCCATCGCATACGTAGGAAACATGGCGTCGCCTCTGTCGCTAGTTTTCCCCACACGCATGTCACCACGTGCGGGCTGCGCGTGTTGCCTACCTGTCCGCATTGTCATAATGCTCTGACTTTGAGTGCCTGTATCTCAGAAACGGTTTGTCTGAGCGTGTTCAAGTACGAGGACCTTTTATGTTCCTTATGTCATTCCTGTTATTGATTCACTACGATAGCTTGTAACAGGCGTACAGGTACAGTAATACGTGCATAATAACAGAGGCGATGCCATGTTTCCTACGTATGCGATGGCATTGTGGTCATCTTTTATTCCCTGCATACGTGTTGTCATGCATCTTAATTGAATCCGGAAGGTCAGCGTTTCATTAGTTGTGGTTGTTGATTTATCTTCGCTTTACCATTTCCTCAACACTACATTCACAGTAGTTTTGCGCCCATACTATTGGCAACAGAGGGATGGTTCCTATACCAATTCTTCTTGGTGTAGGTCTGGCTACCTGCATCCGCGAGATTTTCTGCCATTTCATTTACACCCTGTATACATTGCATACGTTAAGTAATTCTACTCTGTTCCTCCGTGTCTTTAGTACTGGACTGAAAACAATTAATTTTTCAATAAATATTCCAAATCACGTATCCATGTTGATACATTGATCGTGATACATGACCCTAAATACATTGATCATGTTGTAAACGATGAAAGCTGTTTTTTTATTTATAAAATTAAAATATCCTGGAAATAACAAAAAATTGCGATACAAAAATCAATAAGTTTAATTCGAAAGAATAAAATATTCACAAGACCTGACATAATAGGTATTGTTTTGAGATGTTCGAGCGTCTTGTGCCAGAGTATCGATGTATACAAAATCATGCTTATCATGATCAAGAGATAAACTTTGATACGCGATAGGGAAAAAATTACCGCCGTCATCGATATTGTTGTGGGCCTATTTGTTTTCACTGAATTGTTTTTTTTTCACCGATGGTAAATAAATATTTAGATCCTTTGTTTCTACCTGACAGCCCGGGAACTAGACACTTACCGGAGGGGTGACGGTGCATTCACCGCCCCTCGTGATGCTCGCTGGGCGCTAGGTAGTGGTGGCTCCGTCGACGAGCTGCTTTAGCCTGTGCTCGCAGTTGTTCCCCGTGCAGTCCGCGGTGCCCTCGGTGGCGCTCTCTCTCTCCTTGGTTCGGGTCGTTACCACAACGCCGAAATACCACAAGGCCGAACGTACAATAACGCCGAATGCCAAATTGACCGCAACGCCGACAGCTAGAAAACTGCTGTGTACCACAACGCAGAAATATCTACAGTAACGCCGAAAATGTGCTCCGAGGAGGGGCGGCCACAGGAGCAAAATGAAAAACAACTGAATGAATTTGTGTTTGTTTCTTAAATGTATCTTAACGCCGAAATACCACAACCTAATCTAACCTAGGCTAGCCTAACCTAACCTAACCTAACCTAACCTAACCTTACCTAACCTAAACTTTGAGGCAGTCCTGCAATGATATTTTTCGGCGTTAATGTATTTCGGCGTTGTGGTAATTCGGCGTTGTGGTACACAGCAGTTTTCTAGCTGTCGGCGTTGTAGTCAGTTTGGCATTCGGCGTTATTGTACGTTCGGCGTTGTGTTGCGTCCCTCCTTGGTTCCCTCGAAGGGAACACCTTCACCCAGGCTCCGACCCGCCGCACGTGAAGCTTTCTGACGCGCGCCATCGCAGCTCTAGGTGTCCGGCGTTTGGCGAGAGCGACTTCGTGAGTGGAACGGAAATGTGTAACCACGGTGCTGCCATCTATGTCGGATGGCACGAACCGAAGTTCACAAAGCAGAAGGAAAACTTTATAGTATTAACTGTTTAACGAACTCTAACAAGATGGACAGTACTGAAATAATAAATTTTTCTTTGTCGGAAATCAGGTCCAAAGCCGGGGTTTAGTATTTATTTTAATTTTTTTTTTCGAGACTTGTTCGCTTTTATTTTATGTTTAAAATTTCAGTCTGCAAGTGGAATGATTAGATAGTCGACTTAGCTGCTCCGGCAGCGAGTTCTATTGGCGGGTGCGGAGACTACGTGTGTTTCGCGTCCAGGAATGTATTTGAAAACACAGTTTGCACATGTTCATCACGCTCGACATTATTGATCAGAATTCCACGTTAAATTTCGTGCCCGTATTTCGTAATGTATTTGCAACATTTAGAACATACGAATTTGCTCGTTACCGAGGTTAGAAGTCACACGTCTCTGGCGATTACTGAAAGACTTGCTCAAATTTTTTCCAGCGTTTAAATTTTATTGGAAGTTTTTTTTTTTCAAATTTTAACTTGTTTTTTTTTTTCAACATATATTAACGTATTTTAATATTGTGGATGTAAAGATGAACTTAAATGTTGATACTAAACCCATGATATTACTAGAGACCGGAAAAATTCACGAATTCATTTCGCGATAGGCTAAAATACAAATAGTTATACCTCAGTGCTGCCTCTGCTATTGGCTCGCAACTCACCTGGGTGACTCTGGACCAATTAGAAACATCAAAACCAAAGCTTTATCGAATCACAGGCTGCTACGTTGGGACGTCTCACGAGACAGCAGCCAATGAGTGGGCGACATTTGACCGAGTGTACGTAGAACTATGGAGTTCATCCTGCAGGTCATTGAACCCGCGAATTTTTACCGGTCCCTAGATGTTACACGAGTGAATAACTGATGAAAATATTCGTGGCGTTAAATAAAATACAAGGTAGGCATGGAGAAAGGAGTAGTATAAAAGTAAGGATGGAAACGCGTGGCCGAGCCTGAAGCGGCTAGCGAGCGTGCAGCAGGTGGCAGTGGCTTCCAGGCCGGCCGACCCGGAACAATGGCGCCAGGGAGGTGGCGGAGGAACGGGACATTCGGACAGGTGCTTCCACCTGTTGCGAGCCGCGTCCGCCAGAGGCGCCACGGGGCCGGCGCACAGGTGCCCCCGCGTTCCCGCTTCGCGGTACACCCGGCCGAGTTCCTCTCTTCCGCGCCTTCTCAAGGCCGACCAAGTCATACTGGAGGTACACCCGGCAGAGTTCCTCGCGTGCACGCGCGCTCCACTCTTCAGCTCCGTCGCACGGATATTCCGAAGGACGTGGAAGTTTAGGTACACCCGACAGAGTTTCTCACGTACCACGCGCTACTTCACTCTTCAGCACCTTCTCAAGGACGACCAAGTTATACTGGAGGTACACCCGGCCGAGTTCCTCGCGTGCACACGCGCTCCACTCTTCAGCTCCGTCGCACGGATATTCCGAAGTACGAGGTAGTTGAGGTACACCCGACAGAGTTTCTCACGTGCCACGCAGCTACTTCACTCCTCAGCACCTTCTCAACGACGATGAAGTTATACCGGAGGTACACCCGCTCTAGTTCCTCACGTGCACACGCACTTCACTCTTCAGCACAGTCACAAGGACCTCCCAAAGGAAAATGATATCATGTTTGAGGTACACCCGTCCAAATTACTCATATACTTTCATGAGACATGTGACATAACTTTGTACCCTTAAGCGAAACTTCCAATGTGTATACATTTCTACTTAAAGTGGTTATTACCTTGCATATTATATTTAGATGAATTTGCATTTTCGCTGATAATTAACATTTGTAGTAGAAACAAAAATTATAATGTACTTCAAAATATTTAAAGATTTGTTTCTCGTTTTCTAGAGCCCATTTAGATGAAATATTTTAGGACGTCGAAAGGAGCACCTAACTTCTTCTACTCACACAGTTTAAGCCAAATCGGTAAGTCCTGACCCCGACTCTCTCTCGTTGAATTAAAAAGAATTACTGGATTTAAAATCATATTTTAAAAAAATGACACTTTTTTAAGATTGAAATGTATAGCAAAAGAATATATTTGATTAAAAAAAGCTTTAACATTTTTTTTGGGATCCGCATTCTCAACACTCCAACTTTTAACTGGCAATTGCGGCAAAGTTACAAGTTATTGCTATGAATTTCACCCCATACAAAGCCCCCGATTAACTTAAAAAAACCTAAATTTTACCCGACTTTTTAAACGAAACAATTATAAAAATTGATCTATCTTTTATTCGAAACTTCCATTTAGCACAATGTTAACTACTGCTAGTGCCGTTAGTTGGCAGGCCGCCACTAGCTTCATTAAGCCGTCGCAGAATGAAGGTAAGTTGCCAGACCTGCATATACGACCGTGATATTGGGGAAGCCTACAGTTTACAGTGACAAGAGCCACGCCGGAACAGTTTCGAAGACCTTTGAATTCACGATCGCACGTGAAACAACCTCACATTGCAAGGATTTATATATTTTACGGCCAGAGAGTATTTTAAATATTGATAACCTAACTTATCTTCCAAAAAAAATGAAATGCTATTATTTATTACACTGACCTAACCTAACCCAACCTTTTACTTCGGTTAACTTCGGACCTGTTTGAGTTGTGTTCGTTGCTTTAAATCCTGTGAATTGTAGGCTATCCTAAATCTTTTATCTTTATATAATTGGGTATTATAGTTTAAAAACGGGAAAGCTTTGTTACCAAGAGATGCTGTTATGTATTTTATTTTCGTACCTGATTTTATTAACTTTCCTTTAATCACTTGACGTGACAAAAAAAAAGACAGTTTTTTTTTTTTCAAATGGAGTAAACTTTGTTTCTTGAAAAGCTTCAAAACAAATAAAAATAACCTATTTTCTCGTTTGTTTGTATTTAAAGATTTCATAATTTTATTGTTTAGGGAAGTAAATAATTAATTGTTAATTGTACGAAAAAAATGTATCAATGTATAACTTGTAATTTATATCATATTTCCGATAGTTTACTGTTTGGTGATTGGAATAGTGCGCTCTATCAAGTAATTAATAAACCAATAAGGCAGCAGCACACACTAGTAGAATAAAACAAGATAGATGATCACAGATGACTGTCATGAAGTCGTACTAAAAGTTTTTATACATACATTGGAAAAATTGGTTAGGGTCTGTATGCTAGTAGTCCCCATGAAGGAATGATTACAAAAAAAATAATTTATAATGTCGGGTTTGAACTGAGAACACCAATAAAAGATATTCCTAATTTTACAGTTTTAAGCTATACTTTTTCTTACGATTATTTAGTGTATTATTTCGTGACGTATTAATTGCTTACCTAAATAACCAAGACTACATTTTAAAACTCACAGAACCAGCTCAAACTTCTCGTTCATGATTTAAATATAGAATATTATGCAACAATTAAACTGCTTAACTGGCTTAATGGAAACATATTTACACATGAAGTTATTTCGTTGTCTTAGCTCACACGAAGTCAAGTGAAGGTGTTCCTGGAATATGATAATAGGTTTAAAGTTTCACATTCATTACAAGTGCGTGTAAACTACTGGATCGAGATGCATTATTTATAAGAATGGGAATCAATTTGTCTTCGTTAGGCTTGAAAAGATATTCCGTAACGTTAAATAGACTTTCTTAGTCTGATGTTTATTAATAGCTCTGGATAGAAAAAAATGCCCGGGCTTGTTCTTGGAAGTTGTAGCCCTAACCACGGCCTCCTTTAATGGTTCATGCATGATGGAACACCTGAACGTCTATCGCGCATGCCTTGACCGTGTAGAAGAGAATAATGGTGGAGAAAGGTAAATGCTGAGCTGCCTCGTAGAATATGAAATTCTGGAATATCCCCATCTCGTAGAGATTTCACAACTGCAAGCTCGTCCGCTTTTTTTTCCCCCCGTCAATGAGATCTCCGAAATACTCGACGTCTTCAACAAAATTACATTAACAGGGAAGATTCTTTTCGGGCGTTCAGATGAACAAAAACCTTTCCCGAAATTTAACTTTTACTGGGTTAAAAAATTTATGGGTCTCAAATTTGAAAGTTCTCTCTTAAAAAAGCGCAAACTGTCTACGTATCTTTATTTTATTGATGTATTTATTTTTACATGAAGAAAATTCAGCACTAGGCAGGTTTACAATTTTTTTCGTATTTTTACATATTACAAAAAGTAAAATATCAGGTTCACACTAAGTACTAAATAACGCTATAGAAATAATTATAGGAACTCAATAACTTACATAATAAAACCGTAAATTAAGTCCTTCTATAAATAAAATAAATCAGTTTACATTCGTAAAAAAAACTTTCTTAAGAGATTATTTCTATAAATTCTACCGCATGTTATGAATTGCCTTTGGTAACATTAACTGGGTAGGGTCACACTTGCAGTGCTCTGCCTCTGTTAATCTAGCAGGGCTGCGCCTGACTGGTTCTTGTGAAGCAGTGCGCGATAACTTGTTTTGAAAACAGCGATGGACGTGCTCTGCCGAAGGGAGTCTCGCATGTCATTCCGCAGTTGGCTTGCCAAGTAAATAAATGATCTTTTAAAGAAGGTGCTATGGTGCTCTGGTACCTGAATATTTTTCTTACGTCTGGTATTGTAACTATATTTTACCAACTGTTCAGAAATATTAGAATACAAGAAAAGTGGTGACGTCCTAAAATGTATATTTTTGAGTTGGGTTACGAAGAGAAACTGCCGTCTGTGATCCATGTTGAGCATGATCGTGTTTCTTCAAATTAAAAGCGCAACGTAAACATGCGTTCTGCAGTTTCTTAATTCTGTAATACGTTGTTTTGTGAGTGCCGACAAATAATCATGCACAGTAATTCAAAGGCGATAACACAAGTGAGTAACGAAGTTGTTTTTAATTTCGGGGGGCAAGATGTGTTTTAATTTGTACAGGTGCCGAAGTCAATAATATCTTGTTTGTAAGCAAGTAGAGATGAGTTTGTTCCAGGTAAGATTTTCGTCAAATGTTGCACCAAGATTTTTGTAATTTCGGCAGGTGGAGGTGGAACAGTTATATTTTATACTAAACCACCATAATCTTACCAAATGCCGAATACCGAGTGCTAAGATGGTTACACACCAACAAACATATCAATCAGAAAATATATGAGAATATATGGATCACTTAATAAGTAAAGAATTGGTTTTCATTTAAAGTCAATATAAAATATTACTAACATAATACCGCGTTGACCAATTTGCAGGATAATAATATTTATTATAATATAATCCAAGAAAAAATTATTAAATAGCTTCATGACAGTCGAATTAGGTAACGTGAAAACATGTACTTTTTGTTGCAACAATTTTTAAAACATGTGCAACCCTTCTTCCTCCTCAATTGGAAGAGGGGTTGCGTCCCCGACTCACTCTGGGCGCGAAGGGAAAAAATAAATATTAAAACCAGGCATAAAAAGCTAAACAATATAAATTCCCCACACCACTGCCCAGGGGTCAGGCCAAAAAAATTCAAAGGATATAATAGTAGAGTAACCATTAAACAAACAAGAGGCAAGACTTTGGACGTATGTTATTAAAAAATAGAAATTTGCAAAAATAATTTTTACTATACATAACCATACAAGCTTAGTTACAAAAGCTGACGTTAATAATGGCAGCATCTTATCCCCATTTGCGATACTAACAATAACCTTTAAAAAATCGTAAAAATATAAATACTGATAACAACAAGTATAAAAATATATAAGGGCGTGAGGCGTGGCCACTATAAAATATCAAAATTTACTGACTGCCCTAATACCAAAAATCAAACAAGACAATCAATACAAATATATAAAAAATCTACAAAAATAATACTGAAGTACAAACAAATTATTTAAATAAAGTTCTTAAACTCTCAATCAACGGTTTAGTCTTTCTTCAGATGTTCGTTGCTAAAGACTTGCCAAAAAAACAAAGTTAATATCCTAGGCGTGCGCTGGCTTCCTGACCTTCCTCACCAACTCCAGAGTCTAATGCCACGCCGGGCCATAGGTACGAATTCACAAAGGCGTGAACGATGACCAAAAAAAAATTATCTTATTTTTTTTTTTTTAGGGAAATGTAGCAAAAACTCTTCACGTAACATAACTATGTTACCACCGAAGTTTTTATCATATACTTCAAACAAAGTCTTACTTCTTTATTAACTTGCCAATGATTTCATAAAAACGTAGAATGGCCGCACCAACCAACATCAGGCTGCGCATGTAGTCCAATACCGATCGCATACTTTTAATAATACTGCACAAGCTGATATATTAGCTAAATGCAACTTTAAGTATGCCAATTCCGAAGACAAAGTCTCAAAAACAAATTGCAAAATGTTCGTTTCTTCCAAACTTATACTTTTATTACAACTACAGGCAAACGGGCGACCTAATTAAAAAATCCCACACTGGAACAACGTGTGAAACAAATGGGCCTCTTCACCAAACAGGCTAATAAAAGTTCCGTCCAAATAAAATTTAGTATGGGAAAATACACAGTTCACTAGGTTTGCCAAAAACCAGTGCAGCACCACGAGGGTAAAAATCAAAATCGCGGCCTCTCTTTACCTTGATTTCTTCTGTACCACAGGGCAATCCATTTGCCCTGTCACCCATCGTGGAGCCTCCAACCCAATACTCTTCGTCGCCCGTTGCCGTCCGGCATACCAGTCCGCGCCGTCACATGGCTCTGTCCTCGACGGTCGCTCGGCACCAACTCCGCCGGCCCAGCTGATTTTTTCTTCCCGGCAAGCCGAATGTCTGACGTCATCAGCCAACCGCCGGGCGCTCGCCAAGTGGTAATTACGTGAAACACAATCGATGTTCTTAAACTCATAATCGATAGCTACCAAAAGGCGTATAACTAATTAACAGAAACAAATATAATTAAAAAAATTTACAGATAAATTAACATTTATTAAAAAAGCGTAAAAATACGTGAAATAAAAAACCATATAAAACTAGAGACCAGCAACAAAAATAAATTACAAGTAAAAATGTGGCCCTGCCGGCCACACATGAAAATTAACTACACCTGTTATAAAGTGGTTTAGTCACGAAGGTTTAGTAAGTAAGGACAATATATTAATATCTATAGGGTTAATCATTTTATTATTATTTTTCTGCGTTCCTGTTATAATGTATACACATTTTGAAGAGTTTAATTTTAAACCATTTTGAATTTTCCAACTGCGTAATAAACTTAAGTCTTGGTTTATTTTGACCTCTGCATGCGAGATTTCATCAGCAGGCACGGATACTTACAACTGGGTATTGTCAGGAAACCGATGGCACTTCATGTGCTTGAATCATTGTGGCATTCCTAATGTAAAAATAGAAAATAGAATAAATAGGCCCTAATTTAGAGCATTGTGGCACTCCCAGCATTATGTGCCTTTTACTTGAGGCTAGTTCTCCTGCATTGGTGCACACGTGAACTTTCTGTTGCCGGTCTGATAACTAGTTCTCTAACCAAAGCCAGCTGTCCCTAGACAACTCGTTTTCAGTTAATTTCGATAAGAGTAATTCGTGATTTAGAGTTTCTCGTGCTTTCGTAAAGTCAAGGGACAATAAAATGGCTACGTTTGAGTCGTCTAGTGTTCGATATACAACGTCGGTTATATCAAGAAGTGTCATATATATACTATTACCACAAAGAAATCCTGATTGTCTTTCGTATGCAGTATTAACATTTTAACGTTTTAACGTACCTACTAACGTTTTTCAATATAGTCGCTTAGTTGCCGGTGGACTAATTTTACAATTATTTTGGATGTTGCAGGTAAAATACTAATTGGACGTAAGTATTTTAGCTATCGCGGATGTGTTGTTTTAGGTACAGAATTAATTTTTGAATGTTTCCGCTGGTTTGGGAATTCATATTTTTCGATAGAAAAATTTATAAGTTCAGTGAAAGCGGAAACACAGTCTGACGTCCACAGTGTAATAATTTGAATGCTTATCCAATCCAAACCTGTCGCCTTGGTTTTAATAGAATTTATGTATTCGTAAACATCCGCTTGTGTAACTAGCTTAAGTGAGAATCCCATGTCTGTTGAAGATTCTATATGAAGAGGTTTTTTTTATTGGACAGATATTTGCGGTTGAAAGAAATAAATCGTTAAGTTCTTCGTGTAGTAATAGTTCCCGTGGAATTTCTGCAGAGCCAGATGTAATCACGTGGAAACATTTTAAATCATCCCATGATTGCGTCGACGTTTTGTGCTTGTTGGTATTTTCACGGACAAAAGTTAAGTTTTATGTAGCGTATGACATATTTAACTCTGTTACGCAATAGTTAAAAACTACATAAGTCTTGTTCTAGACGTGTATTAAATAACTTTTTTTCGCAGAGTTCCTTTCCCTCATTAGAGCACGAACTAAGAATTATATTTTCCACTAAGCCAGGTATCATTTCCTGAAATTTATTCTTGTTTCTTTTGTTTTGTTTAGGGAAAATTAAAACGTTTTTACTCAGTAAATGTAATATTAAATGTGTTCGAAACTGAACAAGTAATTTCTTTATTAAAATAATCGTTAAAATTGTACTATTACTAAGCATCAATATTGTACTATTGTATTTAGAGTTAAAAAAATTGTGTTAAATTGATTTGTGATAATTTTTTGTAAAATTTTTTAATCAAACTGAATTTATTAAAATAGGGTATTTTAGGAGAAGACGACTAAATAGATTTTTTTACACAGTTTGTTGTATACAAATGAAAATTAAAAATATATGGAAATTTAGAACAAAATGAACTTTTTTAGTAAATTTTTATCAAATTAATGTTTTTTTTTTTGTTTTTAGGTACCTACTTCACAGGTACTTTACCAAACAAATGATTTTACTTTGGTAATGTTTAAAATGCATTAATACAAGATAGTATTTGTATAAGTTTAAAGACAAAAATTGAATGCTATATAGTAGTATGTTTTGGTTCCTCCTGGCGCAGGCTCCAGGCGCGAGGTGCTGGTGCCGGGTCAATGACCGATTGCTCTGACGTCACGGCGGCCATCTTGGATGGATGAGACCTCGACCTTTGACCTTGACCTTGATTTGATCCTCAAAACTTGTCAAAATTGTCCAAAATTGGACAAAATTTGCCCAAAATTCCTCAAAATTCGTCAAAATTTTAATTTTTTTGGAAAAAAATTCCGCCAAAAATTCTCAAAACATTACAAAATTCCAATATTAGAATTTCTAAAATCCTCAAAAGTCGTTTTACCTTAGAAACTACGAAAATTCCTAAAAGCGGCTTAAAAGTCCTAAGAGCTAGCCGCTTTAAGCCGCCGAGGTCATGACCTTGAAAATTAGGATGCCATGGCAGCCATTTTGGATTATGACGTCACCGTTGCAATTATCGTTACGGTCGCCATATTTAAAATCTTTATTTATTATACGATTTTAATGAAAATGTTTTTAAAATTTATAAAAAAATTAAATTAATAAAATATTAATAAAAATATTTAAAAAACAAACATTTACGACATGGAGCTCGGAGTCCTCGGTTCGAACCCGATGAATGCAAAACAAAATAAAAATTGCAGCCGATCCTTCCCTCACAGTGGCTGCAGGCAGACTGACCCCCACCACTTATGTCATAGCATATATATCATCAGGCAGTATGACGTCATGGCCGCCATCTTATAAATCCGTAATATTTATGTTAGAAAATCAGGAAAAATTTTAAAAATCATCAAACAAATTAATCAATCGAATTAAATAACAAAAATCTTTAAAAAACACCGTCGCAATTTTCGTGATGGCCGCCATCTTGATATAATCCTCTGGAAACCACCATATTGTTTCCGTCTGCTAGAGTGTACTCGTCTTACCATCATGCTAGTCTAAGTTTTACCCGCTAGAGTGCAGTAATCATTTATTATTACTGAGGTGCCCGCCATCTTGATTATTTGGGCGCCATCTTGAAATCATGTAATTATTTAGCTATAAATGCGGGAAAAAGTCCAAAATTAAATTAAAAAAATTAGCAATCATTCTACAGATTAATTTGATCCGCTCCTGTCCTTGGTTCGATACTCGATCGATGTAATAACGTTTAATTTTATGTAAAGAAATAATAATTTCAATAAACCATGTTCAAAATTCTTAAAGAGACTTTAAATCCTCTACTACCATTATCCTATAAGCCATCAATACCAACATATTGGAAAATTCGTAATAAATGCTAGCTTGCGAACTTCTCATTGTTGTGCAAAGTAAGAGTTCTAGTACAAGCCAGAATTCTTTGTATTTTTTCGTTTTTATTTTTATTTTATATCAATTTTTTTCTGCAATTTCATGTCATTAAAGAAAACTTGAGGTGGTTTTCTCCGTGTGCTTCCGATTACTGTTGTCAATATTATGGTTGTTTTCTCCGTGTGCTCCTGATTATTCTTGACAATATTTTGATGGTTTTCTAAATGTGCTAATGATTATTCTTGTCAATATAATGGTGGTTTTCTCCGTGTGCTTCCGATTACTCTTGGCGATGTTATGGTGATTTACTCCGAGTGCTTCTGGTTACAGATGAGAAATTAATCTCCGCATGAAGGACTTTTTTCCTAATGAGTTATGTCATTTTATCCTGTGATGCAAATAAATTTGTTAATTTCTGGTACTAAATCAGAACTGACAACATCAGTCCAAAAATATCTGATAAGACGGAAGAGAAACACTATCACGAAGGACGAACTTCCTTCTCCGTGTGTCTAGCGAAGCCATCCTTCTTTTGCGATCATTAGTGAGCATCCCGCATACCACATAAAATAAATAATATTAACCTGCAAGCAAAAATGTGTCGACATCTGTTGTTGACAAGCGGAACTACTTGCATCAATTTGCTTTGCATTAGATAACTTAACTCTTGCTGATGAAATATTTAAAAAATTATATTTAAAAAAATGGTTCCAATTTGAAAACTGTCAGTTTGTATCTAACATTAGTCACAGAAGCTACCATGGATCATGGTTTGTTATCTGTAGCTGAATCGGAAGGAATCCGCTGTAGATACTGTGGCAAGGATTTTGTCATGAGAAGGAATGCTAGACGTCATGAGAGGAATGATTGTACTAAAAACCCACTACGCAAAATATTAAGCTGTAATCGGTGTAGCAGGTTGTTAACACGAATTGACAGCTTAAACAGACATGATAGAACATGTAAAGCCAAGCCTACTTACGGCATAGAGGACATCGATGGATCCACTAGACTAAGGAAGAGTGATCTGCATTACGACAATAATTTTTCTTGTCCTGAGCGTGATGGTATAAGCTCACCCAGTCGCGAGGAAGAACATAAATTGAAGGATGCTAATGGCTTCTGGAAGACTGAAACTAATGGAAGTATCAACACCGTGAAAAGTGAGAATACATTCAAGCCTATATTCAGTAGATCCTCCATTATTTGTAAAAATGATGGACTCCTAAAAAGGAAGCAAGAAGACAATGAAGACACTTCGACATCATCGATAGCGAATTCCGGTAATCTGGGTGAAGAGGATGTCTTCTACAGTGATTGTTACAGTGACTCTGAGGCTGTTGACAAAGGCATAGACTGTGATGAAGCAACTAAAGCTGACAAGATCGAAGAATGTGGCGGTGTCCTGAGACCGAAACGATTGAAACGTCGTGTTATAATAAATAAATCTGATAATGCTTATTATGATCACTGGGACGATTGTGATATTACAAGTATTTATAATAAACAAGTAAGTAAGATGGTGATAGAAGAGATTGATTGCACATCATGGAAAGATCCAAACATATTGGTTGACCGGCTAAGACTTCTACATAGCTCGCTTTGTGCAGGAAACTATTCGTACATCAAAGAAATATCCTTCATACTCAAAGAACTGAGGAAAGCTGGCTACATACAATAATGGCTTCTTTTACTTGTATTTGTGTAATGTTGAGAAGTAATTAAATATTGAAAGTAAAAATTTAATGTTTTTATTTCTTGTATTCTGATTTCCAACTAAGCCTCTGTGTTTCCGCTACTGTATGTGTGATCATTCCGTTTCTTGTGTGTACTGTGTGTACGTTCCGTTTCCTGTGTGTACTGTGTGTACATTCCGTTTTTTCCTGTGTGTGTGTGTACTATTTCTTCATTTCGTTTCCTGTGTGTACTGTGTAATCATTACATTTATTGCGCGTAAATTGCATGTATTGCGCGTACATTACGTACATTGCGTGTTGGAGCTGTTGGGGTATTTGGAGCCGAGTAGACTTGTATCCTTGTAGCTTCATAGACATGTAGTTTCGTAGCCATGCGGTCTTTTAGTCATGCAGTCTCGCAGCCGTGTATAACTCGGAACCAGCTAGATCCTTTTAGACTCGTAGCCTTGTAGCCTCGTAGTCTCTTAGACTCGTAGCATTGTAGCCCAATATCATTGGAGCTGTTGAAAGAAAAGGCAGTTGGAGCATTTGGTGTGTTGGAGCTGTTGGAGCATTTGGAGCTGTTGGAGAATTTTGAGCATTTGGAGCTGTTGGAGAATTTGGAGCATTTGGAGCATTTTGAGTGTTGGAGCTGTTGGAGCTGTTGGAGCTGTTGGAGCTTTTGGAGCATTTGGAGCTGTTGGAGCTAAGAAGTAGTCGTTGCACGTTTATGCAGGGCTAAATGTTTATAAGATTGCTGGCTTTTGCAAGTGATCCTGTAGTAGGATAGAAATTGTGTAATAAATATTATGTTTGTAAAAGAACTTGTGGTGTTTTATTTATCGAAACTTACACTTTTCTGGTATTAAAATTAAATTTCTTTTAGCTTCGTCCAGGATCGTGCCAAGGACCTTAGTCGTCCTAATTAATCAATATATTTTTTGCAAATTTATTTAATGAATTTAAAACTTTTTCCTGAATTTCTAGATTAATTATTACGAATTTTCCAATATGTTGGTATTGATGGCTTATAGGATAATGGTAGTAGAGGATTTAAAGTCTCTTTAAGAATTTTGAACATGGTTTATTGAAATTATTATTTCTTTACATAAAATTAAACGTTATTACATCGATCGAGTATCGAACCAAGGACAGGAGCGGATCGAATTAATCTGTAGAATGATTGCTAATTTTTTAAATTTAATTTTGGACTTTTTCCCGCATTTATAGCTAAATAATTACATGATTTCAAGATGGCGCCCAAATAATCAAGATGGCGGGCACCTCAGTAATAATAAATGATTACTGCACTCTAGCGGGTAAAACTTAGACTAGCATGATGGTAAGACGGGTACACGCACAAGATGGTGTCCTCCAGCTGACGAAAACAAGATGGTGGCAATGACCACTAGCATGTGGTAGCTCCTGGTAGCATGTACTGAATGCAAAATGTCGGATCCATGATGGTCGTCAAGGTCAAAGTCGTAGATCAAGATCAATGTCAAATTTCAAGGGCAAGGTCAAACTTCAATGTCAGCAGTTGAGGACAAAGGTATGGTGACCAGAAAATTATACTAACATGGTATTAGCACACTAGCAGACGGAAACAAGATGGTGGTTTCCAGCGGATTATATCAAGATGGCGGCCGTCACGAAAATTGCGACGGTGTTTTTTAAAGATTTTTGTTATTTAATTCGATTGATTAATTTTTTTGATGATTTTTAAAATTTTTACCGATTTTCTAACATAAATATTACGGATTTACAAGATGGCGGACATGACATCATACTGCCTGATGATATATATGCTATGACATAAGTGGTGGGGGTCAGTCTGCCTGCAGCCACTGTGAGGGAAGGATCGGCCGCCATTTTTATTTTGTTTTGCACTCGTCGGGTTCGAACCGAGGACTCCGAGCTCCATGTCGTAAATGTTTGTTTTTCAAATATTTTTATTAATATTTTATTAATTTAATTTTTTTATAAATTTAAAAAAAAAATTCATTAAAATCGTATAATAAATAAAGATTTTAAATATGGCGACCGTAACGATAATTGCAACGGTGACGTCATAATCCAAAATGGCTGCCATGGCATCCTAACTTTCAAGGTCATGACCTCGGCGGCTTAATGCGGTTAGCTCTTAGGACTTTTAAGCCGCTTTTAGGAATTTTCGTGGTTTCTAAGGTAAAACGACTTTTGAGGATTTTAGAAATACTAATTTTGGAATTTTTTGAGAATTTTTGGCGGAATTTTTTTTTTTTTAAATATAAATTTTGACGAATTTTGAGGAATTTAGGGCAAATTTTGGACAATTTTGACAAGTTTTGAGGATCAAATTCAAGGTCAAGGTCAAATGTCAAGGTCACATCCATCCAAGATGGCCGCCGTGACGTCAGTGCAATCGGTCATTGACCCGGCATCAGCACCTCGCGCCTGGAGACTGCGACAGGAGGAACCAAAACATACTACCTATATATGACAACCTCATATAAGTTTTGGTTTATATTTATTTAAGGTTAATATCAATATAAATGATTCTGAGGTTTGGTTTTAAACATTATTATTTTTTTACGACGTACCATTATAATTTAACAAATTTTCGCAGCATTCTTTTGGTTAAAACGTTATATTTTGGACGTACGCCATTGCTATTTATATTGGTTTCCATAATAAAAAAAAACACCACGAATGGCCATCATAGGTGTTGTCCGGATATTTGTTTATTTTACGGTTCGTCTGTCACTGTGTTGTCTAGAGTTGTTATTTCTCTGTATTTACTTTTCTGCTTTCATTCTACTTCTGAATGAATTCCTTCCATGGATTTCTCTGTTTAAACACCAGCTGATATCGTCTCCATTCTAAGTTGTTGACTATTCCTGAGCTTTTTATTTTAAAACTAGTATAAACTAGGGTTGGCGTTGTTCAACGTATTATTTTCAATTCTTCGTTGAAAGAATCATTCAAAGAAAGTTTTCGTTTTCGTTCAATAAAATGTCTTTTTTAACGTGACAACGTCTAATAAATCGATGAACGCCGGCTGCACGCACGACAATGTGTCCCGTTACTCACACTGTCCCGTTACGCTTATTGTACACTTGCGCCGCATCTATATCTCTCTTCCACTCGATTGGAACAACCATCGATTTGACTTTTTCGAGGCACATTAAACTTGAAACACTCCCATTCGTTTCCTACTTTTCCTATCATCGTCCTATCCTTAACAGAGTAACACAGATTGGAAGAAGTTAAATAGCAAACATGTATAAAAATTAAAGTTAAAATAATCTCTTCGTTAAAGTAATAAACATATTTGAATTAATGAGTGCAAATAAAAGTAAATTTATCAATTAAATTGTAGATTTAATTTCACTCCTTCTTTGTATCCATACAAAATAGTGATAATTCAATAAAAATGATTCAATTTTATTCATGAAAGTATGCAATCATTTCATCAATTTTTTGTTATGACGTTGACACGTTAAGCTATCGTCCGTAAACCGACTTTACAGACAACAAATTTTTTTCCTTTATAATTCAATTTTACGTGCTCGTGATTGAGTGACGAATGCTTGTTGATAAGGTATCTGATAACGAGCGTGAAGCGGAGAAAGTGGCAGGACCAACAGGGAAATTTCCGGTCGGGTTCCCCGCCTCTTGCCAATGGATCGGTGCGTCGTTACAGCCCGAGAGAGAGGCGGCTGGAAGGGTATCCAGAACAAGGCGCCCAGAGGCGCATCAGGCGGCGTCAGAGAATAACGCGCGGAGAGGCGAGACCGAATAACACTACGCATTATCATATCATTAATAAATCATCTCCCTCTCGACAGGTTCACGCAATACCATCTCGAGCCGCGCCGAGAACCTCCCCCCCCCCCCCCCCCCCCCCCGGCCAAAGAATGTCTTGAACGCTTTCTTCCGGGAAACCATCAGAATTGGTGCTCCGAAGGTCCTGTTAAAACTGTCAAATTTTCCGTCCTCCAACTATAATTGACGATAGAAATGGAGGGGTAATATTGTACGTAAAATGGTTTCCAAATATCTCCACAAATATAATTGGACAGATAACCTCAAACATATTTTTAATCACGTTTCCTCATCAATTTTATTTTTAATTTGAGACAGCTCGATATTTTTGATTTAATATCATTTTAAAATTAATTATTTCATCTGCTTACTGGGAGAAATGTGTGAACGTAATTATGCTATTATTAAATTTTTAACCTTTAAAACATACATCAATTGTACTCAGATTGATACTGGTAAAATAAATGTTCGTTGATTTATAACAACTATGTAACCGTACAATTTTATTTATTGTTACAGGCAGAATTCATGTTGACATTATTTTAGTTATTTTACCTCATTATAATCTATGTTCATTGGCTAATATGTTGGTAGCCCCTTTAATTAAATATTCAATTATTTTACTTTATTTGTTTTACCATGCTTATAAACACGCGTAGTTTACACTGGAAAGCTATTCAGGAAACGGATTACAAATAACTATAACTATTGGAGGTACTCGAACAATACAAAGCATAAATACCCCGGTAAATTATCTGAATCCAGTGTTACTGTTAACACCATTTCGTTGTGATACAGTCGTTTTCAAGTAAATGTACACATGTAGGCACAAATATCTGTTGGTTTACACGAACATTTATGTTTCATTTACTAAAAAAAATTGGTTGTGTGTAAAGTCTGTTTACGGACGATAGTTTAACGTGACAACGTCATAACAAAACATTGATGAAATGATTGCATACTTTAAAAATATAATTGAATCATTTTTATTGAATTATCACTATTTTGTATGGATACAAAGAAGGAGTGAAATGAAATCTACAATTTAATTGATAAATTTACTTTTATTTGCACTCATTAATTCAAATACTTTTGTTTATTACATTAACGAAGAGATAATTTTAACTATAACTTTTATACATGTTTGCTATATAACTTCTTCCAATCTGTGTTATTCTGTTAAGGATAGGATGATGATAGGAAAAGTAGGAAACGAATGGGAGTGTTTCAAGTTTAATGTGCCTCGAAAAAGTCAAATCGATGGTTGTTCCAATCGAGTGGAATAGAGGTAGATGCGGCGCAAGCGTACAATGAGCGTAACGGGACACAGCGTAACGGGACAATGCGCGTTACGTGACACTTTTTCGTGCGTGCAGCCGGCCTTAATCGAGTTATTAGACGTTGTCACGTCAAAAAAAGAACTCACGGTTTACAGTTTCTAAAAGGCAATTTATAAGTAGTCACATAGTTATTTTTATTTGTAACGATTATCAATAGTTAAGCTCGCAAGAATTAAATTCACCAGACGTTCTTCGGCCACGTATACGGCAAACGTGTTCCAACGCCGGAGGGAAGGCGAACTGCGGGTTCCGCCCGTAACTTGTTATGGTTTATGGGTTATGATATTCGGGAACCGCACGGTTTCGCTACTTCCAAAAAATGAAATGAAATAAAATGAAATAGATGGTAGCACGAGCGGCCGGCGAACAGCGCGACCTCGGATCGCGTGCTCCGCGGACCGCGAACGCGATAAACCACGGCGCCTTTGTGCGCGCGCCGACAATTTATCGGGGAGGCCTGCCCCGAACTGAAGGAGGGCCCGTCCCAGAGGTCCCCCGGCGCCGCGCTCTGCCCGCGGACCGGTTATCGTCGCCGGCTTGCGACCAGCGCCACACCGCAGGTGGACAACCCAACAAACATTATACAAATACGTTTACAAGGATGCGGTTGATCAAACTACAGTACACTGGCCATTAAAAAAAAAAAAGGGGGTTGTCTGTGAAGTCGGGTCGTTACCACAACGCCGAAATACCATAACACCGAATGTCAAAATTGACCACAACGCCGACAGCTAGAAAACTGCTGTGTACCACAACGCCGAAATAAAAAACTGAATGAATTTGTGTGTGTTTCTTAAATGTTCCTTAACGCCGAAATACCACAATCAAACCTAACCTTACCTAACCTAACCTAACATAGCGTAATATTACCTAACCTAACTTAACCTAGCCTATCCTAGCCTAGCCTAACCTAGCCTAACCTAACCTAGTCTAACCTAACCTAGTCTAACCTAACCTTGTCTAACCTAGTCTAACCTAACCTAGTCTAACCTAACCTAACCTTTGTGGCAGTCCTGCAATGACATTTTTCGGCGTTAGTGTATTTCGGCGTTGTGGTAATTCGGCGATGTGGTACACAGCAGTTTTCTAGCTGTCGGCGTTGTGGTCAATTTGGCATTTCGGCGTTGTGGTGCGTCCCCTGTAAAGTCGGTTTACGGACGATAATTTTACGTGATAAAGTCATAAGAAAACATTGATGAAAAATTTCATACATTTTAATTATCAAATATTATTTACAGTTTTCGCAAATTTAATATAAATAATTTGTTTAAATATAATCACGAACAATTAGTTAAAAAACCTGCCTTAACCTGTTTGATATTATAGAATATTTTCTCGCACGGTTGTTGGCCGGTTCTTGCAGCCTCGGCTCAGGCGGAACGTGACAATTTTTCGTGCGTGCAGCCGGCGTTCGTCGATTTATAGGACGTTATCACGTCAAAAACGTACCTAAATGTTCACGTAAAAAATACACATATTTGTAAATTTTACATTTACATGAAAACTGTTGTATCAATAAAAAAATAATGTTGTACAAATTGGTTGACAAGGATGCAGTTAACCAAACTACAATAAACTGCCATTTTAAAAAAAAAGAACACACGTATTTACGTAAAATTACACATATTTGTAGATTTTACATTTACGTGAAAACAATTGTATCAATTTTCCAATTTTCGTAACAAATACTTAGCGTTTTCTAGAAAAAAACGTATTTCGAACACGGACAATTAATCATAGCTTTGTATTGTTCAAAATAACAACATATTTCTTTTAGGGTAAACTTTTTCTTGACAGCTGGTTGTCAAAGGATTTTTTTGTAAAAGTACATGAAATTTGTTGCTGTGCAAATTCACTGAGTAGCTTAAGCATCCACATCTGCTTCACGTCGATGCTTGGATTGCAGTGCTCTTGAAACGCCATTGATTAAATTGAGCCAGTTGTGAACAAGGATAAGAAGTGACTATCCATTCACGTGTGTCCCGCCAAATGATATGGCCTTGTTGTTGACAAAAATACCATCTTTAAATAGCTTTACAATGTTTAGCCACTGTGTGAAATGCATGCTGTTTTAGTTATTGAACAGTGGCGTATTTGGAGTCCTGGCAACCTTATTGTTATGAATGTGATTCAAGTATATCATTGAATCTCCCATGCACTATGTTTTACTATACTTATAGCAATATTCACCAAAAATACCAGATATTTATTTGTATATTATGCCAAAATAGGACTTTCATTCAATTTATTATCAATATTTTATTTTTACTATTACAACTTTTAACATTATTGCTAAAATAACAGACATGATTTCTGGGAGTGATATTATACAAATAAGTATTATTTCGTTAATGATCCAAGAAAATCATCTTTAAAAAATATTTAAAATTTTTTTGTTAGGTATGTCATTATTTTCAAGTTTTCAATTCAATATATTAAGTAAAATCACTTTTTTTTAAAATTGAAACGCCAAAAAGTTATTTTAGGATTAAGAATTCTTAATTAAATTCTTTAGACTATTACAATTGTTTTTTTAGTTTTTAAGAAATCGTGAGTAGCTAAATAATGAAACTATCTTACGTATTCCAAACTTTAGTAGATCAACAGTAATAGTGACATGTAGCGTTTTCATATAAATAATACAAACTGATGAAATACAAACAAAAAAAAATTAATATTAAAAACGCACCATTTCGGTTTTCGCCAAATGTGCAAGTTTCTTCAATTATATTTACTGAACAAGGCGTTTCAATCATTTAATATATGTGCTTATGCTGTGTAATCGTTTCACACTATGATACTTTAGAAACAGACTAACAGCAACTGGTACAAAAATAAATTGATTTTCTGAAAACACGTGCGAAAAGTACATTAAATCTACACTCGAAAATTACACCCACGCTCTTTCATATGAATTTCAACACCCTGCCATGAATAACATTTATTAACTCTCAAAAGTTTATCAAGTATTTCGTAGCCCTGTATAATTTTGGAGGTCCCGTCGTCCCTTAAGACTAGGTCTTACCTCTCATGTTGGTATTATCGATTTCTTAGCATTATTTATTAATAATTAAGAGACATTCCTGTACATTTATGACAATAGCTTTTTGCATTCTTTTTATTTTCCACACAAAGTTTGTCAGCAGATAGTGACTGTGTGGTTCTTAAAAGCTATAAAATTTCACGTAAAAATCACAATTGAAAAGTATGTGCATGACAACTTATCAATATTACGGAACAATAAAAAAAATATTTGATTAATGAAATTGTGATGAGAAAAATACACAGGAAAAAACCTTTAGGCATAATAATAAATAAGTCAAGAAAACAAAACATCCTATACGACACGTAAGGGCGTGTCACGAGCCTCTCAGAACAATCTTGCGACATAAAAGTCCACGAAATTAAATATTTTTATATGGAACTGTTATCTTATGTCACTGGTGTGTGCAAGTGTGTGAATTTTACTATCATGAGTGTTAAGAGCTCTGTAAGAGTTATTTCACTGAGTAAATCTCTTCGTAAAGAGGGTTTGTATATGAGTTGATGCTGTTGATACGAATTCATAACTCATTTCAAAGTAAATCTAAACTTACGTTGAGGAGAATTAAGTATTCAATTTGAAAAAAAAAATACAAGCTGTTATTTTAATAAGTTCCATGTTTTAAAAAATAATAATTTAAGCAGTACCTACATCTCATCTTTCTTGTGCGGGTGTGTGTGTGTGAGTGTGTATTCAACATGAATATCGTGTGGTTGTTTCTTATCGTTCCGTTACCCCTCCGTGGGTGCGCGTGACTCGGGAAGAAAATTAAATTAAAGTTTGAGGAGGACGGGCGCAGTCAACAAGCTCCGTCGTCACGGCTGGTCTAGAAAAAAGCTTTTCTCCGGGCGTTCCGTAAACGTTTCCGCGGAGTCATTGTGAGCGCCTCGTGCGTGTCATTCCCCGAGCTAATGAAGTCGGTCTGGGCTCAAGTACCCTGGCCCCTTCCCCCCCCCCCCCCCCATCCACTCACCTCCTCCATTCTCGGTTCAAAACAAACTGTTTCCGCTCGCCGGCCGACCGCGTCGTTCGAGATGCTCGAACCTCCGCACGCCATCTCCCTCCGTCATGCCTTTGAATATATAAACTGTATAGAAGTCGCCAGCCCAGGTTAAAATTTATAATACGGTTTTGAGGTAGTTGGTTAATTCACCGCCGCAATCGCCACCATCTCTAAGGCATCGACTTGTGGTGGTCCCTAGCGGACAAGTGTCGAACTCTTTCAAACACCCCTTCCCCCTACTGTTGAACGACCGTGAGCTGCAGTGAATGATAGATGGGGGGTGCGGGGAATGACAGCGGGCGATAGTGCTGCGCCCTAACGGGTAAATAACAACTAAGACGATACAGGGCGCTACGGCAGCGCACTGCAGCGGTGAAGTTCCCAAGCTGCTCATCATACGCTCCTGAAAAACGTAGAGTAAATCATATCCACTCGCGACTTCCATACAGTATATATATTCAAAGGTCATGGACTCTGTTGCCGTAGAGGTCGGCCTCCGTAGCGTAGTCGGCAAGGCACGGCTCTGGGTTCGAATCCCGGGTAAGACATGGTTGTAATTTGTGTTGTCCTTATCGTCTCCTTGGCGCTTACCCATACACCTACAACTACAACTACAATTACTCAACGACGCGGGGTTACATAAAAAAAACATAAAGGGGGGGGGGGGGGAAGTGGTTTGGCACATTGGTGACTGTCAAACTTGCCGGTGTGCCAACCAACTTTTTAACTTAATTAAAAAAAATAAGTAGTTCGCGTTGCTAAAACAAACATATTGCAACTTCGCACAACACGTGGCTACGGTCATTTTTTGCATACGTGAAATACATTTTTTTCGAGCTGATTCTGAGTATTTTATACCGAAATTTGGGGCAAAATTTTATATTTCAATTGATGATCAATTTAAAAATACGTAGGTATATATATTTTTAAAACCATGGAAAAATTAAGAAAATATTCAACAAATGCACTTTATTTTGTTTTATAATGCTAATGAATGTGCTTGGCTAATACGGGAAAGCTTTTCAAGGAACGGTTTACAAATAACTCTTTAACTATTGGAGGTACTGGGGCAACACAATGCATAAATGCCCGGGTAAGAATCCGAACTCAGTATTACTGCTAACACTACTTTTTAGATATATAAATTTACAAATTTTACATGAATATTTCTGTTGCAGTTAAAAAAATAATAATAATTCACAGTTCACTGGGTAGCAGTCAGAAGACTGACTGTCAAATGTTAAATTACTTTCGGCATATTACTTCCGGTATACAGCCTGTCAATCAACATAATTTTTTTCCAGAGTTAAGACATTTTTACATGAACTTAAAAATTCGCATTTTCGGTCAAATGACTTTTTTTTAAAACGACTATCGGTCAAAATACTTTTCGGTTAAATGACTGTCAGCAAAATAACATTGGGGATAGGGTCTGACAATCAAAAGTCATTTGACAGAGTTTATGACCTTTTGTTTTCAGATATGTTTTCCAGTATTAACTGCGCACACTAATAAGCTCAATAAAACTAAATATAGTCCAAAAGCTTCCGTGAAGTAACCCATTTTAGCCTTTTTTTATTCACTGTAAAAAAAATACACGTTAAAGACGTAAACATGGAACGAAACTTGTACACACAAATGCGGTGTCTCTTAAATGCTATTCGTAATCAGTCACTTTTGATAAAAACAGGAGCTGTTTGTAAATGGCCACCTTAAGGGGTATTAGACCCTGGAGTTTTTATTTTATTTTTCCATCTTCTTGCTATAATTCCAATTTTAAACTATCTAAATTTTTCAACTTTTTTTTTATTTCACGACGTAAATTATATCTCTTTTATATCTTGTTTCAAACCACATATTTACTAACAGGCTCTAGTCTACAAGGGCCGCGAGGAAATAACTCGTTATTTCACGCGGACGGCTACAACTATCACGATGACAAAACCAGTTCACAGGTGTCGACTCTGACAAGCAGCCGAAGCCGAGTCCTATGCTATGTCGAATCAATAAATCTAACGCGGGAGCTGTATTGCAAGCGGTTTGAAAAAAAAATTAAATCGGAAGATGGCGAGGCTCTAGTCCCCATTAAAGCTTTCAGTCATACTTTGTCAACTCTGAATATATATACCTAGATGTAATTTTTTTTCATGTGATTTAAATATTTTTTTTTTTAATTTTTTGTGTGACAGTAATTGAGGCTATAATTTTAATATAAACGTATAACTATTTTTTTTTAATTAAAGGAAAATAAAATGTGTTTATCTGAAAGCTGTAAAGTATGGTGTCCGCTGGAATGTAGGATCAGCTCCGCGCGAGTGGACGAACACCTGTCGCGTGCTCGCGGCGCGGCGCTTGGGCCGCTGTTGCGCGCCGCGGGGCTAATGAAGGCCGCGCCTCGAGCCCGGGGTCAGCCCAGGGGTCACGCCCCCCAATCAGCGGCTCCAAGGGCGAACCCCTCAGCGAACCCCTTCCTTGGGCGAGACGAGAGTCACTGATTTCAACCCTAAAAGCACGGCTTTATAAATGTTAAGTCTTACCGCTTACGCCTCCTCTTTTTTTTTTTTTTAAGAAAAATGTGGAATATGGGAAATTCCGCTGATAGCTTTAATATAAACTTTAGTATTCAATGTTTCTTACATTGAATCGTCATCAATCTTTGCTAAAGTAAAATGTCGAAAATGTAAAAAAAAAATCTTTAAGTATATATATATATATATGTTTTACTATTTCAGATTATTTATTTTTAAAACAGTCTTTTTATATCACAGGTAGTTTTTTTTCAGTAAAAAAAGATTTCTGTTATGTATCTTTTACGGGCATCAGTTTAAAAAAACCTGGCAAAACTAGCCCGAGCCAGCATAAATGTCTGGTACATGTTAACGTGATAATTTAGTTATTATTTGTGATTCACTAATTGAGATTTTTGCCTTCGCATACCCCTCAAAAAGATATTTTACCCCTTGTATGCTTATCATTATTTCCCGTCTCTCTTCTTAGTGCAGGATTAGTTACAGGCACAGTTATTGAGTTAGTCACGCCCCCAATCCCGTCATAGACGCAATGCACGCTTCTTCTCGTGGTTATTGATTGTTGCTGCATGACTGGTCGTAAGGAGCTCTGCCCTGACACACATTTAGGCGCATTCCTACCTTAGACCTTAACCGTTTACCCTCTCATGTAAGTATTTGAGGTAGGTAAGGGAAAAAAAACACCCAAGCATTGTTCACGTTAAGGCTTCAGGTCGTCAATAGTGTGCGTGTTTTTTTTTTTTTTTTGTAAATGGACTGGCAATGGTTGGCGAGGTAATTTTTCTCGGATTCATCTTGGACAATGAGAACGCTTTTTTCCTTAATAACTAAACCATTGTGATTAGCTTTGAAGTAGCTAATCTACGTTCTACCAGCCGTTACTGTATAATAAATTACAGATATTTGTAAATATGTATATTTACGTGAAAACAACTTATCACTACAAAATAGTGTTTACAGCAATACTGGGTTCAGATTCTTACCTGGGAATTTAAGCTTTGTGTTGACCCAGTACCTCCAAATAGTTAAAGTTATTTGTAAATCGTTTCTTGAATAGTTTTCCAGGTTTAACTGCACTTTAATAAGCATAATAAAACAAAATTAAGTTAGATGGTTGAATATTCGATTATCTTTTCCGTGGTTTCAAAAAATAAATCATATTTGAACGAACATCGTTTAAAACACAAAGCTATGCGACAATTTTCATAACAAATACTGAGTATTATCTCGAAAAACGTATTTCTATATGCAACAAATAACCATAGCCATGAGTAGAGACCTGCAAAATTCGCGAATTCAATGACCTCCAGGATAGACTCTGCTACACTCTACACACTCGGGCAAATGCCACCTGTTCATTGGCTGCTGACTTGTGAGTCGTCTCGACCGAGTGTCTGTGATTCGACACTTCTTTGAGCGAGGTTCTCTAATTGGACCTCATTACTCCAGATTAACAGTGAACCAATTGCAGAAGCAGCGCTAAGGTAAAATTATTTGAATTGTCGCATATCACGAAATGAATCCGCGAATTTTGCAGGTCTCTAGCCATGGGTTGTACAAAGTTACAATATCTGTCTTGAAGTCTTACAAACTATTTTCTTGGCAACAGGTTTCCCAAGGAATCTTTTGTAAAAGTACAGGTACTTTTGTAAAAGTACCTGTGAGCACTCGAATGTAAACCGGCTGGAGCGACAAACTCCGAGCCGCAGTTATGCCACCTGGAGGCGAAGAACGACAGCTCGGAATCCACCAGAAAAAAAAAATTGAATGCGAGCGACCTCGAACGGTGCCGGATTACAGGCTGTACTGGTACCCGGATACATTTTACCGGGGTACATTTTCACTTGGCTGTCGTACCCGCCAAGAGTTTTACATTTCGGGTGCATTTAAAAGCATTCTTGTTTACTTAGTATGTGATTATGCAGGTTAACAGTTGTGAAAGAAAAAAAAAGTATTAAATTTAAAGTGAAAGATTTTTCTTTTTCTTTCTGGTCAGTTAGTTAAATAATACATTTTAAGTATTATCTACGTTTTAACGTAACTAAAATTAACCTAACCAATCTTTAACTTCAATTATGAGTTAGCCTTTTTTTTCCAGACGCCTCTAATCTAAAGTTTTTACCGGACTTATAACAATTCCCTCGTGCGTAATTTTTTTCAGTATTTTTTTTTATCACAATATAAAAAAAAATAATTGACTGATTCGTGAAAGTAGCCTACAACATGTGTCACGTAACTTGTCTCAAATTAGACAGTTCTGAAAAGAAAGAAAAAAAATGTACCAGCAGGATGTTTGTTTGCAAGCACATGAAGTTGTTCTACAAGCAGTGAGTGTTGCGCAGAGCGACAGTGGCGGAAGGCTACGTGGAAAACTGGCGGCGCTTCTGAGAAGTGTCCCGGCCGGGACAAGACACACGACACACGACGTGGACCATGGGTGGACGGCCGCTGTCTTCCCAGCAGGGGGGCCTCTGGGGGGGGGGGGGGGGGAGGGGGCTAGGACCCTCGGAGAAACAGACGTCATTACGGACGCGCATCGGCACCGTTATGCCGCGCCCGAGTCTCCGACGATTATTCAACCCAGCGCGGCCCGCCCTTTGACCTCTACCACCTCCCCTCCTCCCCCCTCTCCGCCCAATACACCCGGCACATTAACCAACACCCCTTCCCTTGGCACACTTGTCGAATTTCCCCTTCCGACACCTTCCAATACGTCGTGTCAAATAGAACTGGAGTTTTATGACGTCACTAGTGCAGCCATGTTTCTTTTGACGAGTTGGTTTCCATAAAATATTTCGCATATAGGACGGGTTGTCAAATGTCTTGGATGTTTTGGATGCAATAGGCCAATCTAAATCGTGCCTATTGAAATAGGGGAAATGGCCTCGTTTACGTCAGAACGAATATAAAAATGGCGAACGTACACATTGGCGATTGGAGAGGTTATAAAATGAAGTAACTAATATATATTTTTAATATGAATGTCATATGCGAAATTATTTCAAGTGTTATAAAGGAAATTAACTTTCTAAAACTTAAAAAAATTATCTGTAGCCTACGTTATTTTTTTACGAAACTTATTATTCTGGGTAAATTTATACAAGTTAAAAAAACACTAACAAAAATATTAAAAATTCTATCCAACAAAGTAACGTATTATTTAATTTCAAAATGAGATTAAAATTGAAAAGTTTGAGAGACCTCAGACAAAATATAAACTTTGTTAGTATGACACAATTGAAAACTTATTTGAGTTTATATTATTAAATTTATTTGGTAGAGAAAATTAAGAGTTTACCCTTCCAATTCTACTGTCAAATATAGTTGGACAGACAAATGTATGGCAGTGACAGGGCCTTTTTACTGAGTATGTCCTGAACATGGGAAGTGGGGCTAGCATGTAGTCGTCTGTCTCCCCTGCATGGACACCAAACGCGAAGAACGTGTATATAAGACGTTATGTCCGAAAAAAAAGTAAGCACAATGTTATGTTAACGTTCATATTCACTGACTACTGTGAAGGATATTTAGTTTTTAGTTTACTTTATTTCCTCTTATATTATGCTTCTTATCTTTTTCCTCTAATATCGAATCCTTAGAATACTAATCATTCGATGGTATTTGAGGATTTTAGGATTTTATTGGCTTGTTGCTACGTAAATATCGAACCAGTCCGCTTGTTTTTTCCAGCAGTCTCACGGAAAGATACCTATTTACCGACTTCCCTCGGGAGGTCAATAACCCTTCCTTTCCCTTTGTTCGGTGTCCTGGTAATTCTGGCAGAGTGACGCAAAAAAATTCCGAAACAGCCAAGTGTGGCTTTTTTTTTTCTTTCACGGCACGCGTTCCACGTCACCATTACAACGAGGTTTCGCTGATGCATCGCGAATAAATGCCCAGTAACAGCTCAGGTGATTGGTGGATTCTGTCATCCACAGGAAACCAGCACCTGCTCAATTGATAAGATTCAACAGAAGCCAGTGTAAGTGAAAACTACAGTCACTTGTAATTCACATCGATGCAAATATATTTCCCACACAAATAATGACTATGGAGGTAGGTTCGTACTCATCCCTGTCTAATAAAACTACATAATAATATTTAGAGACTTGCGAAAATTCACGTAATTATTTATTAGGTGCTGGAGTGCATACCTTCAAACTCTTGAGCTGAGCTTCTCATTAGACCAAAATGTACTTTGGACACACCCAGAAAGACATGAAACCTTTTTTTTTAACATGAAAAATTTCTTCAAACGAACAAACAACATGCAGTCAGGCTTGAAGTTAAATGCGGCAGCAGACATTGGATAATAGAAATCTAGTTAGGGATCGTCCATTAATCACGTGAGGCTCAAAAAGGGGGGGGGGGGAGGGGGTCGGGAAAAATCACGAAATATCACAAGGGGTGAGGGGGGGTGTAGAGAGATATCACGTGTAGGCCTATTTATTTTTTCGCGCGATTGAAAAGGGACGCGTGACCTTGACTCGCCGTAGCCAGGCAACAATATCCCCCGCGCCCGCCGCAACATGAACCACCCTGCTCGGCTTGCCAGTCGCCAGTAAGACTGTGATTTTGGCGCCGAATACATGCGTAAATCACATATAAGCCTTTCCTTTATTATTTTTATGACAGTGAGAATAAACCTGCAACCTTAATGTGTGTCTGGACATTTTTATCACTGTGCTTAATTATCCAGAATTAAATTAGATTATACCTATATTTAAAGATAATATTCTGAAATTTTTAAAAAATATTTTGTACCAAACAAATACACGTGATTTATTGGGAAGGGGGGGGGGGGGGTAGTCTGAAACCTCACCACAAATCACTAGGGGGGAGGGGGGGTTAAAAATTTGCTAAAAAAAACATCACGTGATTAATGGACGACCCCTTATATGTGTACAAAACTGAGGCTTTTATCCTGGTACCAGAAAATAACGTAAATTTTGCGTGTCTTTGTAAACATTTATAAGAAGAGACAGGAAAATTTCGAGGATTAATTTTGCGTTATGGTATAATACAAACACATGTACCTTAATATTGCTTATGTGATTGTCTCACAGTTTATCTGAAGGGTTCTGAACCAATGAAAAACATTTGAGTCAAAGAAGTATCAAATCGTAAACATTCCAGTTGACAGGTCTCACAAGTCAGTAGCCAATGAGCAGGTGGCATTTGCCCGAGTATGTAGGGGATTGTGAAGTCCATTATAGAGGTCAAAGAAACCGTGAATTTTCCTATTACTATTCATAATATTCGATAGCCAAAAACAAAATTATGGTATTAAAATAATAACAAACTGTTACATATGAGAAAATATTCCAAAATAAAGTTAACGAACCAAAACTCGTTACAAAAAGGTAGAAAAAAGGTGAAAAAAAAATAACAACTCCAACCTTATCAGAAATCAATTTAGATAAATTAAGTAAATTACCAAATAATAGTGGCAGTAAGCGCCACAGTAGTTATATGAGAATAGTTATATTTCTAAATATATGTAATGCATATAATTTACAATACAAAAAATAAAGTAAAAATATTTTTATAAGGTTTACAATAACGTAAAACATTTTTTGATTATATGCCTACTACAGGAGTTGTAAATAATTTCTCTCAAACATAATAACTTTTCATCCCTTGCAGTGATGTAGGTGATATCAAAAATTATTTTAGACGTAATTTTTAGATAATAACACAAAAAGAAACGAATAATTTTTGCATGATGAGAGTTATAGTTATTTTTCAGTTTTTCAAAAAAACTTTCTCAATTTCTTCCCCTTTGGTCGGATTTTGCTAATAGCGAGCTCGATCGAGTTTTTACATTTTTACATTGTAAGTATTTGTCCGGAAGTAATTCGGCTGTGTCCTTGCTTGTACTCGCTATAACAAGTAATTGGTAAAACGACTCACCAACAACAAGTTGAGTCCAGTCTGGAGTGAAATCAATCCACTAAATTAGTGATGGCCGAATACAATATTTTTAAGGGACAGATAATATTTTTGTAATTATTCCAAGGGCCAGGCACAAATGAATAAACTTAAAATTTATTACAAAAATTGGTTAGTGTCGTATTATTCTGTAAAAAAAACTATTATATTTTTGACGTGATGAAAAAAACAAAATTATTTTAAAAACATATTTATAAAAAAATTGCGAGCTAGTCCTTCAGTACCCGCCAGTATTGTGTAAATATATAACCTTTGTAATGATCAAATTCATGTGTTCTGAAGTGGAAAATACACTAACAAAACGAAACTTTGATACGAAAGTTAACGTAGAATTCTTTAAAATAATGCCGAGTGTGATAAATAAACGAAAATTGTGTTTTCAACTACATTTCTTGACGCGAATCACTCGTAGTTCCTGCACCCACCGCTAGAATTCGCTGCCGGGGCAGCTGCGTCGACTATCAAATCAATCGATTTGCTGAGCGAAAGGTTAAACTATATGTACAATGAAACGACTCCGATAAAAGCGAAAAAATTCTAAACCCTATTTTTGGACCTATTTTCGACAAGGAAGTTTATTAAATTACGAACCGTCTTATTTAAAGTTCATTAAACAGATTATAAACTAATGTTTCTTTTTGTCTTGATGAAATCTGGTTCGTGCCATCCGCCACAGATGGCAGCACCGTGGTTACACATTTCCGTTCCATGCGATTTCCGTTCCATTCATGAAACTACTCCTACTAAATGCCGTATACCGATAGCTAAGATGTTTACACATAAATAAATGATAAAAAAAAATTTAATCTACGAAGAATTACCATGAAACCATTTATAGATTACGAAAATATTAATAATATTTCTTCCAATATTTCTTTTAGAATAATATAACTTCGAAACAGTGATTGTTGACCCCATCATTTTCATTTGCAAACTAAATACTGACTAACACACAGCAGAATACCTATTAATGTTTCTTTGTTGAAAGATTCTGTAAGCCGGCCGTTCAAAGCGATGTCGCGGGATGTTGTTTGGCCATCCCTGCACTAAATAATGGCGTGTGTGGCCAATTGCTGTGGCAAATAAAGCTATATTGAAGCACAGCAAACAGGTAACCTGTAGCCAGAGTGCACAGAGAAGATACTATTGTTGCTATAAAAAAATTAATGTAGTGGTACAAGCCTAATTATTGTAACCTCGATAAATATTAACTAAATAAATGACTTAGAAATTTTAATAAATAAGAATTTAAAAAACTAAAAAACACGATTTTATAGAAAATCCAACTAAAAAATAGAAAATAAATTTAAATAAATTTAATTTAAAAATAGTGTAAAATAAAAAAATGTATTTTATAAAAAAAAACGTGGGGTGCATGCTGTCAATAGTTATAATTATTTTACTGACAGATATGAGTAGAAGGATTATCATTTTGATAATATCTTAAAAATCACCCCATCCTTTTTTTAAATAAAATACATTTTTTTATTTTACACTATTTTTAAATTAAATTTATTTGAAATTTTCTATTTTTTGGTTGGATTTTCTATAAAAGCGTTTTTTTTTTAATTTTTTTAAACTCTTATTTATTTTTTACTTTTTAGTTTTGTTTATTTATAAAAGCGTGTTTTTTTTTAATTTTTTTAAACTGTTATTTGTTCTAATCTACTATTAATTCCGTGATAACTATAAGTAACTGTAATTATTTTACAAATTATTAATGTGTACAGCTGTATTGATAGTAAAATCTCGATTTTAGAAGCCATTCAAAAATTTTAACGTTATCAATATATACAGTGAGACTTAATGGTATAAGGTTATTGACGAACAAGTGATATCGACCAGTCTTACATACTGTACGAAATTAATGCTGTGAAGCAGGAAAGGATGGGAGTTACGGATTCATTATTACGTTAAGCGTTCCACATTTACGTAACAGGAATTTTGGGAAGGATAAGGATTGATAAAGGATGAGGAAAGGACCTGCTCAATGAGAGTGTATACAATATGTGAGAAAAATTCGGATAGACCAGACTGGGATTCGAACCCAGAGCCTTCCGATGACATGTCGGCTGCTCTACCATCGGGTGCTCGATGTACGATAAATATGGACCAAATCGCCCCACGCCTTTTTCACAATAATGCTAGTATTTTCCATTCATTATTGTTTTAAGCTTTTTTTAAAAATTATTTCCTCAATTTCTTCCAGGTAAAAATACTTAAACGGTAAGTTTTTCTCTCTATCCAAATATGTTTTTGATACATCATTTGTCAAACTTATCCATATTTTACGTGTTTGATGTCTTTTATTTAATGAGTTACTGACCTTGGCATAGTTTGGAGTATTTGTAACTGCTTGGTGTAGATTTGCAGGTTGGTTTTCGAGTGGAATTTCAAAAATCTGCCCATCAGGTGTAGCTATTGAGGTTATGCATAATGGTGTTTGATTTCCCATCTGCTGTTGGTTTCACAGCAAAATCAAACTTCAATTTTTCCATGTTTCGTGAAATATTTGCAGAAAATGTTCTTTTTTAGTAATGTTTCACTCTTGATTAATTGGTAAAATGAAACAAAGACGTAATTCTGTTTCTCTATTTAAGGAAAGAAACAACATTTAAAGCCCTTATTTCAGGGTTTTTTTTCTTCATATTTTTACAAATATAGATAATATTCCCTTCAATAAAGTATATTGCTCACAATAAACATAACCCATTCTCACTTTTCATTTAATTAAATGTCACAATATTTAGTAGGCTTTGTTTATATTGCGCCAAAGACAAACTGAAAGAAAATAGTTCGCACATTGTAAAGAAAACCATTTTGCTCATGTGCGAACTCTTTCTTGTGAAATTATATAAATTGACAAAATCTTATTTTGCAAATTGAATAATGGAATAATCTTATCAAATTAGTGTATTGTCATCGGTCCTCGATAAATCTACAAAGTTTGAATGAAATCTGGCCGTTTAAAGTGAGTCAAAATCGCACCCAAAGGAGTCGGTTACAAACATACAAACAAACATACAAATATACAGGTGAAGCTAATATAAAGCGTGTAAAAAAAGTAATTATTAAGTAGCAATAAAAACACGACTCTTAAATCTTATTGTTAATTTAAATTGGATTCATTAATTTTAAACACAAAACTGTTTAAAACCTTTTTTACTATATACAATGAGTTTTTACACCATGGCTGATGACTTGGAGAACGTTTCAACTGGGCCGACCATGAATCAAAATTTACTGGGTTGAGGTCAGGTCATAGGCCCAGAAAGACCTCTCAGACTAGCTGTAAGCCCATCGCAAATCTATTTCCACTATCGCTGACTTTCGAGTCCTTCCTAGAGGTCAATGAACCCTGGGATCGCAGCTCGGGCGAGTGCCACTAGGTATTTTTTTTTGTAAACGGAACAGAAATAATCGTGTGAAATTACAGATATTTTCAAAATTTGTACATTTATATGAAAACAACTGTATCACTACAAAATGTTGTTCGCAGTTATACGGGTTCGTATTTTACCCAGGTATTTATGCTTTGCATTGCCCCAGTACCTGCGATAGTTAAAGTTACTTGTAAACCGTTCTCTACTCATAAAATACGCACATAATAAACATCACAAAACAAAATCAAGTCCAATGATTGAATCTCTTCAATGGGTTAAATAAATATGCTTGAATGAAATATCGATTAAAATATAAAATTATGTGCCAATTTTCATAAAAGAATACTCAGTATTATCTCGAAGAAACGTATTACTAGAGACCTGTAAAATTCGCGGATTCATTTCGCCATAGGATAGAGTCCAAATACTTTTGACATTATTTTGCTTCAGTGATTGGGCCACAGTTTATCTGAAGGACTCTGGGCCAATGAAAAATCTTTAACAGACGAATTAGCGAATCACGATCATTCCAGTCAACAGGTGTTAACGAGTCGGTAACCAATCAGCAGATGTAATTTGCACGAGTGCATAGAGGATAATGGAGTCTATCCTTTAGGGATTTTAAATCGTGAATTTTACAGGTCTCTACGTATTACAGTTAGGCTAACATAACCATAGTTTTGTGTTGTACAATGTTTCAATATGTTTATTGTAGTACTATTTACTGGTAATTGGTTTCCGAAGAAATATTTTGTATACGTACAGATAAGTTTATTTCTGTGCTACAAACTTGACCACTTATACCGCCTCACCAACAGATATAACGTCCTCAAAGGAGATCTCTGGCAGTGAAGACTTATAGTTCCGAAAGTGCTTACTTCCTGTCTGCCTCGGAGATCTTCTACGGAGTTCATCGTGACGAATCGCCGAATTTATCACCGGTTGTTGAGTCGTTCTATCTCGCAACAATCTTTGGAATTTTTAATCCTTGCGCTCAGCTTTCACTATAGACTTGTTGCTTCATTTCACGGCTCGACCAACCACGTGACCTTATTTTTGACACGTGTTAAAATCAAAATTCGTCGCGTAGGTTTTAATTTATTTTTCGCCCTCAACAAGGTCATTTGACACGGACAGAAACCCTTTCAGAATGGTTACATACTTCGACTGAAATGTACGAAAACTGTTCCTCCGGTTAATCGAAGCCTGAGTCTTATCACTAAACCACCACGTCCTGTAACATACTTATTAAATTAAGTCCATAACTCAGCCGCAATGCTAGATATATACATTTATTTATGGATTTTTTTCGGGAAACTCATGCTTGTGTTTTACTACGAAGCATTGCTTAGTGGCATTTCCCTTCTACAGTTTACCACATGTAGGAATCTGATTACTCCTTTCTTGGTAAAATTTTACTAAACCGTGCCATAAGAATAATTTTTATGAACTATTCGAAACATAAATTACAGTAGAAAAAACGTCACGTACGTTTATAACTAATATGAATACAAATTTATCATTATTATTTTTGATATTCACATCTGCGGTAAAAAAAATGGAATGTGTTTGCTTTTTGTTTGGTAAACGGTTATTGCCATATTTACTTAGTTCTGAATTTTTTCAAGGCATTAGTATGGTAAAAGGGGAGAGGGGTAACATATTTGGGGGTTTTACTGAAGTAATCCTAAGCGAACTAAGAATTAACTTTTGGATAGGATAATAAATCTGATGTATCTACTCTACATTTCAAATAAGAACGCGATTGTATCAATAACCTTAAATAATGGGAGGTACCTATTTGTAATAAGGTGAATTTTTAAAAATTATTCGAAGCAAACTTTTACCATAATAAATGAAAGTGGAAGTGTAAAACGATGGCATCAACATAGTAAAAATTAAAGAGGTGCGTGTTTTATTTTAATCAATTATAGGTATATAATTAAATATATAATTGAATCGGCACATGCAAAAAGGGCCTCAGTCCAAGCAACCCAGTTTTGAGAAAAACGAATAAATCTGTCTCTAATCAACCCTTTTAGCGTACGTTAAGAATTTCCCTAGCTAATATTAGCCGATCCGCATTAGATAGTTGAAGCTAACCTAAAACACGCGATTTTCATGCTTAACTCACGTTGCCATTATTTTTGTGACTGAGGCCCTTTTAGCATGTGCCGATTCAATCATTTTGAATAATACCATGAAAAAGCATGAACAAGGAGGAAAAATGGTTATCCAACGAAGTGTGGCACTGTTGTCGTCCTACAAACATTGGTGTGACGGCCTTTAGTGAAGTTCTCGTCGGCTCCTCGGTCACACCGAGCGTCTGGTCAGCGACGATGAAACTCACGGGGAGGGTGGCCGGTGTAATTGCCCCGTTACTAATTGCCGGTGTCTCTCCCCCCCCCACCCCTCATCCCCCTCAGAGTCGAGGACCAGCAACGTCGACGTCTCTATCCGCGCACCGACTGTCAGTCGCGGGCGCTCGGCCATTCATTAGCCCGAGGGTGACCGCGGCGTTCTCATTAGGACCGCCCTCCGACCCTGCCCAGGTTCCGTCCTCTTCCACCGAGACGTCTCTGCCGGAGCAAGATGGATGGCCCTTCCCTCAGTCCTCCCCGGCGACCTTCCAGCTTCCACGACCCCTGGACCCCGGCACCCGGAAGTGGCCGCACTCAGACACCAGACCTTTCGTTCACGATCACACGAAAACAACTGCATCACTGATACCCGGGCATTTAACGCTTTGTGTCGTCCCAGCACCTACAATATCGTCATTTGTAAACCTCTCCCTGAATACCTTTTCAGTATTACGGACTCCGCCTACCCGGGCACACACACGGTGTGGAGAGCTTCAGGAAAAACAACGCGATTTCAAAACTACTCAAGATATCCGACTGGGGTCTGCTCACGAAAAGCATTTAAGAGTTCGCTGAGGGCCGAAAAGTACTTTTGATTTTGGATTAAGTTTTTAAACTGTAATTTTAGAAGAGTTAAAAGGGCAAAAACTCATGTTTTCAGAGTAATCTTTAGGCGTAAAACAAGCAGTACAGATTCTTGAAAGCACTTAAGGGATTTGCATTACACCTTTATCATCATTTTTCCGCTATATAATTAATTCTACAGTCATCGCTCAAATGTCACTGTGACGACAAGAAGACTGCGCGCCAGTTCAGAGCCTTGAGCTTAGGGGCTATACCACGCTAGAAGCACCAGCGAGCGTCGCGTTTATCATCCCGCGTCACTAACACACACACCCCCCTGACGAGGCGGGCCCCTTAACTACGTAAGTTAATAAGCACAGTAAAACAAAAATAGTCAAATCGTAGAATATTCGATTATCTTTTCCATGGTTAAAAAAAATTCTTGAATAAAATATAAATTAAAATCTTTGTAAGAAAATCTCAATAATATCTCAGAAAACTTATTTCATATATCCAAAAAAAAAAAACCACTGCAATGTGGTGTAAAAATGTAAAAAAATTTGTTGTAGTATTTCAAATTAATAATAGACAACTGGTTTTTTTAAGGAATCTTTTGTAAAACTACATAAAATATTTTTCTTTGGAGTGGCACCCACGATTGCCACACTGTTTACCTAAAAGTTCTTATTTTGTAAACCTTCAATAATTCTGTAACTCAGACAGTATGTCCACTTTAGGGCAAAATGCACTTTTAACAATAGACTTCTATCTAGTGGCATACAACAATACGAATTGCAATATGTCAAAAATTCACATATTGTGGGTGGAAAATAGTTGAGTAAATAGGTGAGCCACTATGTAAAATTCTTCCAACTACACTCACCAATTTTTTAATTGTTTTTATAAAATAGTGTCTTATGCATTCGAGGTACAACATTATATATAAGTTTGAATATCTTAAATTATATATTTTTTTATTTTTATAGGACTATAAAATAGTGCCATTGACCGTATTATTACAATTATATACATTCTAAAAAAATAATCAATTCTGAACGAATATTATTACACATAACTATTAATAACACATTATCCCATTAAGTATATGCTACAGTCAAACAGAGACCAAAATTTTAATATTAAATGCGATAAAAATAATTGATAATAAAAAAAGGTAGAAAGCAAGATGACTTCCTACAGTTAAGTTTCCTTTAAAGTGAGAATTGTATCTTATTATTTGATCATCTTGAAATACAACACGAAAATGAATTATGAAACTCTCATTACATATTTTACTTTGAAAAATAAAGTTTTTTAAATGCATTGAAAAAAAATCATTATTAAGTTATGACTACAATTTTTGGACTGTTTGGGTACATCTGGCAACACTGCAAACTAAGCCTGAGACACACTGAAACACAACGCTAACGTATCCAGACCTGCGATTTCGCACTGTCAAGCTGTCGAGAGGTTGAACAGGGTTTTTTTTGTGGAGGGGTGGGGGCAGAATGCCGGTTGAATTTCAAGATTTTAGTAATGCTCGTGTTTAAGCTGTTAGAACGAATATTACGAATATTTTTTTTTAACAGAATTAATAGGAAAAATTACAAGCAATGTGATACGCACAGATCACGTTTATAGTTATGTACAAAGCAACGTTTCCAGTCATTTGATTAATTTTGGTTTTGGCAAGCTGCGCGATCAATAATCGGGAGAAAGCTGGCCATGTTATTTAACACCCGTGCCATTGCTTTCTCTTCATGGCCCTGCACGCTATGTTAAATTCACAAGTAAAAAATAACAAAATGAGCGTGTGCATAGCGGGCGATGCGCAGTACTATGCTCACGGCGCAAGCGTAATGGTTAGGGACTGGAAAAATTCGCGTATTCAATGACCTCCAGGATAGACTCCACGATCCTGTGCATACTTGGGCAAACGTCACCTGTTAATTGGCTACTGACTTGTAAGGCGTCTCAATTGAGAGACTCGTGATTCGATACTGCTTTGACTGAAGGCCTATAATTGGCCCACACTCCTCCAGTTTAACAGTGAACCAATAGAAAAAGATGCACAAAGGTACAATTATTTACATTTCAGCATATCGCGAAATTAATCCGCGAATTTTTCCGGTCTCTAGAAACGGTTCATTATTATTCATATTTTTCATTATCTTAAGCCATTGGAATTTCACTCTCCATCCGACATCAAGTGGTGATTTTCATTAAAAATATTTTTTGGATACTCTATAATTTCTGCATCCACGAAGCAAGATTTCGTAAACTACTTTAACTCACGTTTTAATCTTTTTTGTATATAAAACAAGTCTGAAAGACTCAAAAACATTTTATATTCATTTACACCTCTTTTGCTTCTGACCGCCTCGTGTGCACTAGCTGTACAATTCAGTCCCTCCCACAATTTTGTATTTTAATTGTTGTTTGATTCAAGCATAATTTTTCAAACCCACGGGAATAAAATCCAATATTAAAAAAATTGGACTATGTTTTGTTTTATTATGCTTATTATTAAATACTGGAAATCTATTGAGGGAATAGTTTACAAATACCTTTAACTAGTGGAGGTACTGGCTCGAAACAAAGCATAAATGCGCGGGCAATAATCCTAACTCAGAATAACTGAGAACATTATTTCGTAGTGGTATCTACAGTTGTTTTCACGTAAATGTAAGTATGTACAAATATTTGTAATTGTACATGCATGATTCTGTTCCAATTACAAAAAAAATTGTATTCACAGTGTAGTACCTGTAATCGACTGCATCTTCGACAGACTTCCTGACACAAAAAACAACCCCCCTCCCCCTTCCAAGTCATGACTTCTGCAGTGAAGTCACGCAGTGTCGGGAAGGTGTGCGTATTCTCCTTGAATTGTGGGGCGTGACGTCACAGGAGCTCACAACCGCCTCCCAACAATATGGTTGCCGCAACTGTCAATCAATTCCGTAGACGTCAAAGCGGCCGGTAGCGGCTGGGCCTGTGTCCACCCAACCCCCCTTTTTTTTCTAACACACACACACAACCACTCACACACACACAATCTCTCTCTTTTTACCTCTCCCTCTTACCACCTTCTCTATTCTCGCCATCATTTGTGTGCAATGATTCTGTCCACTACCAATGGAAAATTGATTGGCGCAACCGCAATAACACGATGCGTGCAGACACATTAAAAATATTTTCTACGCACAATATTTCACTTAATAATCTGAGCAATCGTAGAATGAAACATATCATTTTTACCTTCCAATCTTATGAGTATAGACCCGGAAAATTCGCGGGTTCATTTCGTGTTATGCTAAAATTCAAATAATTATACCTTAGTACTGCTTCTGTCATTGGTTCTCTGTTAATCTGGAGGACTGAGGGCCAATTAGAGACGCTCACTCATAGAAGTGTCGAATCACAGGCCACCCAGTCGAGACGACTCACAAGTCAGCAGCCAATGAACAGTTGGCATTTGCCCGAGTGTGTAGAGTATATTGGAGTCTATCCTGGAGGTCATTGAACCCGCGAATTTTCCGGGTCTGTAAGTTATGATGGACTAAATACGGTAAAATTTTCTCAGCTAGGTATAAACCTTTACTGGATCATGGCACGCACAAAAATCAGTCATTCTACGGAATGTTTTTTTTTTAAACATAAACCAAACGATGACTGTTTATGTTAAGGAAACATAAAATTTGTTAGCCACGTATGACAGGTAGCGATACTAATGTGCCCGAGTTTGTCGGTTTTTTTATGTATAAGAGGGTAATATATTCTTTGCTCTTATTTTTGCGTTCGCCCGTTTTTTTCTGGTATAAAGTATTGGTGTAAAATAATTTTGGTCATGGCCATAAACAAACGAGGTTGTTACTCTTGAGTTGGTTGTGTGTGCTACCAGGAAGGAAGAGAACGTATTTGTGCGGATACTACTGTTAGTAAGACAGTTGTGCAATGTCACGTTTTATACGCCGTGACAAATGGCGTTATAAATACCAGTATTAGTCGCAAGCACGAATCTTACAAATATATAAATTATACTGGTATTATTTAAGTAAAGAAAATAACACTTTTGGCCCATAAAGTAAACTGTGGTGAATGCAAACTGTTACACATTAGGTTGTGAACTTTCTTTGAAAATAGAATTTTCAGCTTACATGGCAGTTATTTTATCAGTCCGCTTATTTCTAGTAGTATATTCATTTGTAAAGCCGTAGGAAATAATTTTACAAAAAAAGCAGTTATGTTGACTATAAGACAGCCCTATAATAATTATAAGAATATCTCAAAATATCACTAATGAAAGCAAAAGTTGCCTATGGTATCGCAATTTATTTCTCTGTGATATACGATTAACAGGGGAGACACTATTCATTGACCTCAAGTCAGACGCTAGAATAATCTGCATTCGTGCATCTTCAGATTTTTTCCGTTATAAATCAAAAGGTATGAAAGTCTGTCTTAAAAATATGATTCCAGCAAAAATTCGTTCCATTTTTATTAAAAGATTGTTTTTCGCACTTCTAGGTGATCTTAAGTAAGATGAAAATATGGTTGTTAATTCAGCGACTTCTAAAGGACTCTAATTTGGCAACATGAAGGATATTTTGCAAAGTTTTTTTTTAAGTTATATTTCTTTAGGTGCATTGATGGTGAAATTTTTAGTTAGCAATGGAAATGCAATGAAGTTGCGTGTGAACCATGGACGCAAGTTTAACACCACAAAGTATTAAACGCATGCGCGTTTCTGCATACTCAACGAGCCGAAATCGTCCAAATCGCCGACCGAATTTGGTGGCATTAACCCGTATATAGTCATTCACGTGAACATCGGGTGACGTACCAAGTGTCTGTGTGCCTAATCTTTGTGAAAGCAAAAAAAAATCCTGGAACACATTTTATAAACTTTAATAGTCAGTACAATATTTATTGCACTTTATACAATACATTATTTTCCATGGATTACAATTTTTACAACCAAATCTTCTCCACATATTTTTACCACGTCTCTATAGCTCAGTGGTTAAATAGGTTTTAGTTTCGAATCCCACGACTGGAAAATACTTTCTTAAATGTTTATTCAATTTATTATTGCATTCAAAACACTTGCTTAACTGGTTGTAAAATAACTTTCAATAAAGTCGTTTGGTTTATTATTTTACACCAGGTTGGCATATAATATTTATATTCAATCCCCATTTCTTATATCTGATTTCATAAATAAAAATCTCATCTCATCTCCCATATAACTTGAGTTAAATATCTAAAGAAAATATTAAATTTTTCTATTCAAGTTACTCTAAAAAAAGTCTCTTTATACTGCGTCAATCTGAGCAGTGACATGTATATTGTTACGAGTGGGGAAAACGGGTTCGTATAAATAACACAATTAATTATAATTCAGTTTTATTTACTACTAATATTATCGTTACTAATTAAAACACCACACATTAGGTCTGTTTTTAACAAATTCACTCGCATTAAAAAAAATGTCTGCCCAGCGTTATTGAAAAGATGAGAAAGGGAGTCTGTGCATGCGTGCGTACGTGCATGGCGTCTGGCGTGGGCGTGGCTTGCGTGACGTCAGGCTCGTCTCTGAATGGCTGACGCGTCGCAGTCGCTCTTTCCACGTGCACTTCTCGGCCGCCCTAACCCCCCAAGTTATACGCGTATGACGTCAGTGGCGTCAGCGGGCCAGACTACCGCTAGAAGGTAGAAGGCCTGCTCAGGTCCGGCGCGCGCGTCGAGACCTGCTTCCCAGTTCGTAACTATATATACCTATTATTAGAGTCCCGGAAATTTCGCGGATTCCTCTGGCCTCAGGATAGAATTCAAAGTTATAGGTGTGCTCGACCCATGTCTACTTTCCCATTGGTTGATTTCTTAGCGAGAACATTTTTATCCTTGTTATTTGGCACTACCTGGATTCGCTTACTTCTCTCCTAACTGGACATCGTTGTCTCACGGTCGTAGAGGGGCGTGCCCAGATAACTGCGGTCCAATCATGAACACAGTGCAACAGTGTGGAGGTTTGCATTCTAGCTTGCGACTAAATGAATCCGCGAAATTTCCGGGTCTCTACCTTTTATATATAATATATATAATACATTATATATATATATGATGACTGCCGCAACTTTGAACAAATCACTTTCAAACTGATATTATGAAACAAAGTAATGAAACCAAATGGGTAGAAATATGGAACGTTAGTTTCAAAAACAAATAAATCGTTATCACTCGCATTTATGAAAAATATCGTATCCCTATTAAATAAATGTATCTTTGGGAATAATACGAAAAACTTTGGCCCAAATAAATTTTCTTTATACAAGCAACCATAACTGCAAGGATTGGAAAAAAAAAAAAAACAGGGTTTAAGGGGAAAAAAAGATTCAAAACTCTCTTAGTAGGGACACCAACAATCCTGTCAAATGTTTGCAAACCTTATATATTATCTAACAAATTTATATAAAACTATATACATACATATCATTAACTGTAGGCTATAATAAAAACATTTTCTCTACCAAAACTTATTTTTCTCAATTTTTATCATTTTAGTAACTATCAATTTCAAAGTAGTAAAGTGTATTAAACAAAAAAATATAAGCATAACTTATAACGCGCGAACATAAGTGGAAACACGAAACAATATTTTTTTTTATTCTGACGCGATAAGCCGCACGAAAGAACGACGAAGTTGCACTAGCGAGCGGCGAACTTCAGATGTGTTAGACCAGTTACTCTTGTAATTTGTAAAATTTATAAAAAAAAAAATTAATTGAATTTTAATAAAAATATTTTAAAAACATACTTCTTCGACATTGAGCTCGGAGTCCTCGGTTCGAACTCGGTGAGGACAAAAAAAATGGCGTCCAATCCTTCCCTCATGGTGGCTGCAGGCAGACTGACCCCCACCACTTTTGTTAAAGTAGGTCTATATTTTGTCACCTAGTATGACGTCATGTCCGCCATCTTGAAAATCCGTAATTTTTATGTTAGAAAAACGGGAAAAATTTTAACAATCATTAAAATTGCGCACCACCCCTGCTTCGCACGATGAATCGCAGGCACCTCGCTGTGAAGTGGCCTGACATCTGGTTTGCACGCGTCTTTGTAGCGGAGCGGGATTTCGTGACACTTGTGGAACATGGGTAGGCTCAGACACGAAATTTTGAACACTTGTTAGACTGAAAATGGCATGCCCGCGCCAACTGTTTCTTCCCTGTAGTTGCCGACCGTCTGCAAGAGAAGTCATTTGCCTTATTTCGCCGGGCCATTCAGGACGCGTTTGCTTCCGCACTGAATCATTGCGATTGGCGTACCTACCTGAACGAAATTCCACCAATCACGAAGCAACAACGATTCTAAAGTGTTTTGACTCTCAGCTAGTCTGGCAATATTTTCGCGAAAAGTACATGACCTTAATTATTGTAGGTTGAAAACAACGTTGCTCTCAAACCTGAAGCTATATACTACTTGCGCACCACCCCTGCTTCGCACGGTGGCAATATACTATTGGGGTGTCATTTAAATTTATAAAGTAAGTACTTATAAGTAGCGTATCATATGTTGTATATATGTAAATTCCGATCTTGATTAATTTCTTAAGTTAATTAAAATATTTAATTGGATGACAAATAATACTATTTAGGCCAAAATAGCTTTGAAAATAACTTGTTTTTTTAACATTTTTTAAAAATATAAAATGGTTAACGTGAGACATCCTTAGAATAAAGAAGAGCGTGTGATATCGCGGACTATTCTGCAGGCGTTTTTAAAACCTACAATTCTGTAGTATATTAATTTGGTCTTGATGTTATCGGTCATGTTTAAGTGATCGTAAACCTAAAAGTGCCCTGAAAGAGTCTTTTTACGACTTGATTACATCACATCGAGATTTATCTACTATCTTTAAATAAATTTAAATGTATCAATCACATAAACGTTCCGAAATAAATCCTCTAAATGATGGTGAAAACTGCATCAAAATACATTGCGTAGTTAAAAAAAAAAGTAAGCGAACAAACAGACGCTGATAGCGATATATTTTATATTATTTACATAAATAAGATGAACAAGTCGTAAAAATAATTAATAATTTAGATGAATATTCGGTTAGAAATACGTCCAGCCTGTTGATTTTTTTTAACAGTTATAAATATTTTATAACAAAAAAAAAGAATGGTAATTGTAGTTTTCGCAACTCTGTATGTCCTATTAAAAATTACTTAATTAAAATTATAGACTGTTCAGGCTGTCGTTTTGGCCCTCAAAACCGCATGGATTCTAAATTTAAAATATTTAATTAATAGCAAATTTCTTAAAATTAGAAATTAGCTCTTTTTAAAAATTCTGTAACGAAATAATCGTGTGATATTCGCAGACTATCGTCACTGATTTCCAGTAGTTTTGACAGATTAACATTTAAGGCTTATGCCTCTTGGCGTGGCTATTTAAATGGCTAAGAAGCAATCTGAAGTTGCCTACAGCCCATGTTCCGCGTTGCTGAGGATATACGGATAACGAGAAGGCGTTCATCGCCTCGACAAGAGAAGTCGCCTCGTGTAGCGTCGTCTTGTCGTACGGGATGGTGGCAGTGGGAAGGGGGGGGGGGGGAGATCGAACGATACGTAAGCGGCGGACAAGAGTAAACAAGCAATCCACCTCGGAGTCCATCATTACATTCCAGACATTTGGAACTGTCATCCTGACACACACAATGTGAGCCCCGCGACATTTACATAAACCCATCCATCCGTGTGTCACGTGGTGGGAAAACAAGGAAGGTAGGTACACCAGCCTCTCTCTGCGACACCGTACAGTTTTCTTTACACCTCACACACCCACATACATCACTACCGGGTCTTAAGGAACTCCGCCTACCCGGGCACACACAAGGTGCGCAGAGCTTCAGGAAAACCAAACGCGATTTGATAACCACTCAAGATATCCGACTGGGGTCTGCTTACGAAAAGCATTTAAGAGTTTGCTGAGGTCCGAAACTGTATTTTTATAAGAGTTAAAATGGCTGAAACGCATGATTTCAGAGTAATTTTTAAGTGTAAACAACCAGTACAGATTCTTGAAAGTACTTACGGGACTTGCATTACACCTTTATCTTCATTTCTCGGCCATATAAAGTTACGGTCACCGCTCAAATTTCACAGTTCTCCCATGGACGACGAGAACACTGCGCGCCATTTCAGGGCCTTGCGCTTAGAGGCGACACCGCGCTAGAAGCACCAGCGAGCGTCGCGCTTATCATCCCGCCTCACTAACACACGTACACCTCTGAGGAGGTGGGCCCCTTAAGCTACAGTAATAAAGTATTAGCATTTTCCTCACCACTCATCCTACGTTATCAAAGCCTGCAGCTCTTTTTTTACTTCAGATAGAGGGGCTGGATACCCAAGAATCGCTGATGAATTAAGTAGACTATATTTTTATACAACGATAACTAAATATACTCTTGATGTATGGTCGATAAAAGATCTGTTAAAGAAAAAAGTGTACACAACGTTTATGTAAAATAAATGGTAACATTAATGATTAACAAACAAATTAATTTTCCACAAGCAGATGGAAACCCACGTTGGTAGACCCCAATAATCTTTACTTGTCTCACACAAATAATTTCAGCATCGAATATACCTAGGTATGCCATAAGATCTATTATAGGAGATAAAAAACTATATGAACATTTAAAATTCCTTTTCTTGATAGTAATTGATTTACCTCTTCAGAACTCAGTAAATGTGCAGTAAATTAGGCACTTGTCTAGGCTGAATGCGATGTATTGACCTAACAAATGTATTTTTGTTAGTTTGTAATTACCCTTGCTAAAATGATGAACACAAAATGAATGTAATAATATTTGGGAAGCTTTAAGTTTGACACTTTTAAAATAAGAGGTAATTTTCCACTTAAAAATTAATACAAATGATGTTTTAATTATTATTTTTTTGCTTTACCTGCGGTATTTGTCAAGCAAGAACACTAAAGATTCTTTTTCAAATAAAATATAATTATTATTAAGAATTTGAACTATTTTCGTCCATGGATTACAAAAATTAAATGTTTAACATGTTGAGTTTTAATTTTCTGTAACAATATGCATTTAAAAAAATGAAGTTGTTCCCGTAATTAATTTGAATTATAAACAAAGCAGCACCTAGCTCTTAAACTTTTGCACTGTATGGTTGTGATTGGTGTTCTGACTTTAGACATGCGCCTGAACTAAACCTAACCAACCACGAATCACAGACAGTGCGACAAAGTTTTAACACACAGCTGATCTGGAAATATTTTTTCGCGAAAAAATACATATCAGTACTCATTCGACACCTTTAAAACTTCGGTGGTTTTATGTCGGGCGCAACCATTTTCTACTGCACAGCTTGATCGCGCTAGCTGATACATAAATCATTAGTAGGGACAGGCATTTTTCGCGGAAAAAAATTCAGAACACTCATTATACTGCAATATGGTTTCCCCCTGTTTCTTCCTTGTAATTGGCGGCCGTCTGCAGGTGAAGCCATTGCCTTATTTGACCGACCATCCAGGACTAGTTTCCTTCCGCACTGAATTGTGATTTGTGCGCTGACAATAGACATGCACCTGAAAGAAACTCAACCAATCACGAAACACAGACAATGCTACAGTGTTTTAATTACCAGCTAATCTGTAAATTTTTTGCAGAAAATACTTTCCCCTTAAATTCATCAGAAGGAAACTGGAAATTTTTTTTGGTTCAGTGACCCATATGGACTCCACAACCCTCAGCATACTTGGGCAATTATAATATGCTCATTGGCTGCTGACTTGTGAGCTTTCTGCACTGGGTAGTCTATGATTAGATACTTCTTTGGCTGAGGGTTGTCACCGGCCCAGAGTCCTCCGGATTATCTGCGATCCAATAAGCTGAAGCAGCACAAAGTTATAGTAATCGGAATTTTAGCGCATCTCGGAATGCATCCGCTTTTTTTTCTGATAAGAAGGGTCGTGTACCTTTCGCGAAAAAATTTTCAGACTAGCTGTGTGTACAGCAGTTCTGTTTTTCGTGTCTGGCTGGGTTTATTTCAGATACTATACTTGTATACTGTATTCACACCGGTCAAAGCCATCCAGCGCGGGAGCAAACGCGTCTTGAACGGCGCTGCCAAAACAGGGAAATGGCTTCTCTCGCGGATGCTCGCCCAATTTCATGGGGACGGGCAAAACCTCTTTGCTGTCTAATGAGAGATGAAATTATTTCACAAAAAAAAAAAAACACGCCCCTACTCATGAGTGGTCGGTGAATCGTGGGCTCCCCACAGAAGAAATATCACCGTGTGAGCTTTGAATATATATACTGTATAGAAGTCGCCAGCCCAGGTTAAAATTTCTAATACGGTTTTGAGGTGGTTGGTTAATTCACCGCCGCAATCGCCACCATCTCTAGGGCATCGACTTGTGGTGGTCCCTAGCGGACAAGTGTCGAACTCTTCAAACACCCCTTCCCCCTCCCGCTGAACGACCTTGGGCTGCAGTGAATAATGGGTGAGGGGTGCGGGGAATGACAGCGGGCGACAGGGCTGCGCTCTAACGTGTAAATAACAACTAAGACGATACAGGGCGTTACGGCAGCGCACTGCAGCGGTGAAGTTCCCAAGCTGCTCTCATACACTTCTGAAAAACGTAGAGTAAATCCTATCCACTCGCGACTTCTATACAGTATATATATTCAAAGGTGTGAGTGAGTGTGTGTGTGTGTGAGTGTATGTGAGTAAGTGTGTGTGTATGCTGAGCGACCTTGAGACGGCAAGGACGACGGGGCATGATCCCGGCACCTGCTGTAGCCTGCTGGTCGCGAGCCGCCTGTCCTGGGGTCAGTGGCGAGCTCCGTGCTTGCCCCGTGTTGCGTCGAGACGCAGCGCAACACACACAGTAAATATAAACTAGAAAAAGGGGGGATTGTCTATAAAGTCGGTTTACGGACGATAATTATACGTGATAACGTCATAAGAAAACATTGATGAAATAATTGCATACTTTTTAATTTACAAATATTATTTACAGTTTTTGAAATTTTAATTTAAATAATTGGTTCAAATATAATTACGAACAATTACTTAAAAAGCCCGCCTTAACCTGTTTGATATTATAGAAGATTTTATCGCAAGGTGGTTGGCCGGTTCTTGCACTCTCGGCTCAAGCGGAACGTGACAATGAGTCATGCTTTTTAGTGCGTGCAGCCGGCGTTCGTCGATTTATAAGACGTTATCACGTCAAAAAAGTGAACGAGTCTTTCTTTCAGTTCTCGCCAGTGATGTGTAACACCTAACCACGGTGACTAGCAAATTCTTGTCTTCGTCACGTCTAGGTGATATATAACCAGTACGAAACGTTAGTTGGTTAAGGTTGATAACTTGTACAGTTATTTAAAATTGTAAATTCGTGGAAATGCTCGTGAATTTTTTTTTCCTACCGCGAAGTGGCGCGTGTGAGTGAGTGGCACTTCGGACATGTTCGCGGTTCTTCGCGAATGTTCGTGGGTGGTGTTGGTTAAGGGGGGGGGGGGTGTCGTCATACATCAGGCGTCCCGTCCACTGGAAGGCAGGTCCGCGCTGACGGGAGAAGCTGGATAGCAACAGAGGAGAGAGAGAGAGGGAGAGGCAGAGAGGATTGCAGAAAGACGGGAGAAAGTAGGGGTGGGTGGACGGTGGGTGATGGATGGCGACATGACGTCCCCTGTCAGACGCTGCCGACGCTGTGCGACCTCCTTGCGCCTGTAGACGGTCCGCGGCGCCGGCGCAGAACGTTGTCAGATCGCGAAGAGGCACTGGCGATATGGGACGTTACTGACCGCGCAGAATTCTGCAGATGGCCTCAGCTCTGACTGGCTACACCGTAATAAAAACATAGTAATTTTACAATGAAACTAACCACTAGAGACCGGAAAAAATCGCGAATTCATTTCGCGATAAGCTAAAATACAAATAGTTATACCTCAGTGCTGCCTCTGCTATTGGCTCGCAACTCACCTGGATGACTCTTGGGCCAACTAGAAACACCCAACCAAAGCTTTATCGAATTACAGGCTGCTACGTTGGACGTCTCACAAGACAGCAGCCAATGATTGGGTGACATTTGACCGAGTGTACGTATAACTATGGAGTTCATCCTACAGGGCATTGAACCCGCGAATTTTTTCGGTCCCTACTAACCACCAATGTATGTTGTTTTGTTAATTTAAAAATATAAAAATACAAATTTTACAATATACGTTTCCGTACTAATGCTTAGAGACCCGGGAAATTCGCGGGTTCAATGACCTCCAGGATGGACTCCAATATCATCTACACGCTCGGGCAAATGCCAACTGTTCATTGGCTGCTGACTTGTGAGTCGTCTCGACTGGGTGGCCTGTGATTCGACACTTCTATGAGTGAGGGTCTCTAATTGGCCCTCAGTCCTCCAGATTAACAGTGAACCAATGGCAGAAGCAGCACTAAGGTATAATTATTTGAATTTTAGCATAACACCTAATGAACCCGCGAATTTTCCGGGTCTCTACTAATGCTTTATCACAAACTATAATAAACATTGATTGGCAGTGACAGAATTACGAATATTATTCAATTATATACGAAACTCTCATTTCAACTAACACCGTTATTTCGCAAACCACCGCAAGTTTCACTAAGCGGATGGTTCACGCCAAGGAGAAAATAGGAAGTTGCCCAACTTTACTATATGGTCTTCATTTAAGCAGTTGTGTACAGCATGTACCACGTCTTGCAAATCAAGCATGCTTACGTTGATACTGAAAACTTGCTTGGATCCAGGTTATAGTTATTCTATTACACGTTTATAATAAGATGATTATGTTGTAGGCTAAGTTTGGCGCTTTATAATGTTAAACAAAATGCATCCCATTTTCTGCACAAATGTTACTTGACGTTTAAAGCCGTGTTTGAAACAATAAAACCTCGATGATCTAGGTATAAGTTGTTAAGCGATGACATTTTGTGCTCTCATACAAGGCTGAACGAAAATTCAAGTCTTCAAACTCGAAATTTATTAGATATTAAATTGTGGTTGAGTAACGTTTTATTGTAACTACATTATTTATAACTTAGACAAACAACCTCATGTGGACTCATGGGGGCAAAGCCCCCATCGAGCGCTGCTTAGACTTGCTCTTTAGCCGATGCTAAGGTAAGAAGAGGCTTTTCATACTTTCAGAGGATACACTCGTAATTTTCAAAGTCACAACTTAAAACCGTCGTTACTTATAATTCTTGCAAAAAAAACCACATAACTTAGAAAAAAGCAATAAGTAACATATTAGTTTATCAAACAATAAATAGGAAATATGGTAGCTTAAAAACATACAAATGAGAAACATAATTTCTTGGTTGCCTAATCACACAACGTGATAATTTAGAAACCCGTGGCTCAGATTTATCTTAACGTAGAAATACATAATTTAGAACTTGTAGGTTATAAAAACACACCACACAGAACTATTACAGGATATGAACATACAACTTTGAACCATCGCGTTTTTCTAAATTATGTACTTTTTAGCTGTATTGAAATATTATGATAGTAATTCTCTTTTCTAGGGTCGCACACTACTGCTTCCTGTTCTTTACGTATTCAGGCTCGTCTAGAGCGATTAGATGTGCTTCGAGTCTATTTTCACTTCACTACGGACTGAATAGGCGATACACTTGTGCCTCTGGCAAAACAAGAAGTTTATTTCTGGATTCTGAGAGCGTTATTCCAAAACGCTCGGGTTGTATAACAAATAAGCAATCCTTTTTACGGATACAACCATAACCTAATTCGCAGGTCGTATTCCAAACCGAACGTTCAGACGATAGCCTGAAAATAAGAAGCCAATTTTGCAGGTGTCTACAGATTTGTAGTAGGATTTATTCAATTTTTAGCAGTGACAACAATTGTGTTTAAACGTTGTAACGTTAAATATGGTAATTTGCGCGTCTCTCGGGCGAGCCGAGTTACACAGAAAAAAAAATTGTTCCGTACTTTTACAAAACATACTTTTGTAAACCAGTGGCCAAGAAATATTTTATTACATTACAAGAAAGATATTGTAACTGTGTACAACACGCGACTAGGGTTATTTTTGCATGTATGAAATACGTTTCTTACGAAACTTGACACACATTTTTTTTATTTTAAATTTTAACTGACGTCTCATTCTAGAATATATATTTTTAAACTATGGAAAAGAAAATCAAATATTTACCTATTTAATTTGATTGGGTTTCATAGTACTAATTAATGTGCGCAGTTAATACTGGAAAGCTACTCAGAGAACGGTTCACAAATATATTTAACTTCTGGACGTACTGGGAAAACAAAAAAGCATAATTGCCCGGGGGTAAGAATCCGAACCCAGTATTACTGCGGACACTATTTTGCAGTGATAAAGTTGTCTTCACGTATCTGTAATTTTACATAAATATTTTTGTTCCATTTACAAAAACTGATACCATACAGTGTAGGATCACCAACTACGAAATTACCAGATCTCTCTCTATATACCCCCCCCCCCCCCCCAACCCGGCGTGTACACCACCCGGAACCAGGGATCGGCCTACCTGGGCACACATACGGTAGCAGAGCTTCAGGAAAAACAACGCGATTTCAAAACCACACAAGATATCCGAGTGGGGCCTATTTACGAATAGCATATAAGAGTTCACTGAGGGCCAAAAAGTACTTTTGATTTCGGATTATGTTTTTGAACAGTATTTTTAGAAGGAGCCCGCCTAGTCAGGGGTGTATGTGTGTTAGTGAGGCGGGATGATAAGAGCGACGCTCGCCAGTGCTTATAGCGTGGTGTCGCCTCTAAGCGCAAGGCTCTGAACTGGCGGCAGTCTTCTCGTCGTCACAGGATAACTGTGAAATTTTAGCGGTGACCGTAACATTATATGGTCGAGAAATGAAGGTAAAGGTACAATGCAACTCCCTTAAGTGCTTTCAAGAATCTGTACTGATTGGTTTAAGCCTAAAAATTACTCTGAAAACATGCGTTTTAGCCATTTTAATTCTTCTAAAAATATGGTTTAAAAACCATAATCCGAAATCAAAAGTACTTTTCGGATCTCAGAACAACTCTTAAATGCTTTTCGCGAGCAGACCCCACTCGGATGTCTTGAGTAGTTTTGAAATCGCGTTGTTTTTTCCTGCAGCTCTGCGCGCCGTGTGTGTATCGGAAGAGCGAGCGTATCGCCGCAGAGGGGGCCGATGCTATCGGAAGACGGTCACACGCCGACTCGCTGGGTAGAAAGTGGCGCCACGCGACTCGCCGTGGCCGTCGCTGGCGCCACGAGGGGCCTGCTCTCTCTCTCTCTCTCCCTCTCTCTGTCTCTCTCTCTGTCTCTCTCTCCCGTGGTCCGCGTCTCCCGTCGGGGCCGAAGTGAGAATTGATTACCGAGATTCCCGCGTGAATAATTTATGAACGGCTCGGGGTGGCCGCGAGGGGGCCGTCGTTATCACAATGGCTCGATACATCACCGCGGAGAGAGGGAGAGAGAGAGAGAGAGAGAGAGAGTATTCCCCCCGCCCGAACACCTCTTGTTCCCCGTCGATCGTCCCGTAACGTGATTCCCAGCTTCTCCTCGACGCAACGTGGATTTTCCTTCACGCCTTTAACCCTTTGAGGAACACAGAAATATATTAAAAATAAATTAGAATCTATTGTGTAACTTTTAGCAGACGTGGCGGAAGGAAAAATTGTTCTTGTTAGGATCGCCAGATAGCAGCACAAGGCTTACTCACGCGAGGTATTTCGGCAATACCACTGAAACATTGCGAATAGTAACATTTTTTCAAAGTGGTATCATAGAAATACCATTACAAAACAAAGGGTTAAGGAGGTACGTCCCCGCCCCACGTCATATTTTATACGTAACGTTTAACGGTCAAACTTGCAGACTTTTTGAGCGGCCAAACTTCAACGAAATGAAGAAAAAAAAATAATAATTGTGCATACCTTTTGCGTAGTCAGCTGGCGAAATTGAAGTTTTATCGTATTTGTGCAATTTGGACAAGGATAACAAAACTGAATAAATAACTGAACATTTTTGTGTTTAAAGGCAATGCTAGTGGCCACTGCCATGCTATAGTTTTAGATCTTTCAGAAAAATTAAATAAATTTTATTTAGCCTTTCCTAATCATTAAAATACTCATGATTTTAAAATGCTAGGTTATATATAACATATTATATATATATATTATATATATTCTGATAGAAGCTGATAACCACACCACATAGTAGCCTGTAAAATTGGCTTTAAACCTAAAAAAAGGTCCAGTTTTATATTCTATTTTATTCTCCTTAGCCATACTGTACGAAAACGTTAAAAATGCCGCCTTGCAAGCTAATCAAGTCAAACTTTTGTGACACAATTATTATTTTTAATTTCGTGACTCAAAAAGTCGGCAATATTAACCGTGTGGAATGTGAATATGAAATAATAACCACACTCGTGACACATTATGTGAAACCAGTTCATTAACTACTTGTTCGTAATATTTCAACCAAAGTTCATAAAGCCAAAAGGTAAAAATGTATTGTTTTACCTGTTTGATGAATTTTAGCAAGATGGGTAGTATTTTATTAGTAAAATTCCTCTTCGAAAATCAGGTACAAAGTTGGGGTTTAGTATTTTTTTTTTTTTTCAAATATTATTCGCTTCTCATCGGAGCTGTTCCATTATATAGTTTAACCTTACGGTCTGCAAATAGAATGATTGAATAGTTGACGTAGCTGCCCCTACAGAGAATTCTAGCGGCGGGCTCGGAAACTACGTGTTAATCGCGTCAATAAATGTAGTTGAAAACACAATTTGCATGTATTTATCACGCTCGGCATTATTTTAAAAGATTCTAAGTTGAAATTTCATTCCCAAGTTTCGTATTGTAAGTGTATTTGCAACATGAGTATACATGAATTTTCTAGTCACCGAGGTTAGATGTTTCACATATCTGACACGTACTGAACGTCTTTATAATTGCTTACATAGAGGGAGGCAATTAAAAAAACGAATGATAACAAAATCGGGGGATACAGTTTGACGTTGCAGCTACATATCTATCATCTCCATCCAAAATTTAATTACACCACTGGATAGCTAAACGATCAAAGAATTCGTTACGCTAAGTGAGGACTGTGACGCATCGCGCGCGGTGGAGGGGGAAGCGCCGCCATTTTGAGGTCCTTTTGCTGCGTTTCGAGATTTCCGTTCAGTATAACTTTTGACTCGGAGAAGCTACGACGTTCGACTGAGTTTCAATCGTCAGCTCTCGTCAAAATCTATCGATTACGATGGTGTAAAATAGTTACAGTGCATATATATGGTGTTAAAATAAAATAAAAAATAGCGTATATTATATTTTGTATGGAAAATATTACCTGTTACGTACACGTATTCACGTACAACACACGGCCGCATCCCATTTTTTTTCTGTGTGTGTGTGTGAGGTGAATGGTGATGAAAATCATTCTGGCTTGGAATCCGGACAGTTGGTTGGCGGACAGGCTGTGGCGGTCGCGCGGGTGACGTACTGAAAGGTGAACAACTCTCCCCCGACGCGCAGATTTTTTCCAAGCGACAGCTCCTCGCATGCTAATTGAATCGGAAACGACAATACACCGCGGCGTCGGACCTGCCCCGTAGCGCGTGACTGACGCGCCTGAATATCGCTGACTAATGAGCGAGGTACAGCCGGACAACAATAACCTTGATTGTTCCGAAAACCATCCCCTGACGCCCGTCCGTGCCGACGGTTTCTCAGAAACCACCACAGCACCACCCTCGGGTTTTTGTTCTGTTGTTCGCAAACAAAGACCCTCTACGTCAGATCAATGACACTAATTACCTGTTGTACAAGACAGCACAAAAGAACGGTTATTTTTTAGTAATTCGGCACATAGGACAAAAAAAAATCTGAGAGAATATTTCGTCGTGGTATGATTCTATGCTGCTCACTTATTAACCTTTAGCTTTAATTAATGCATATCTTACAGCAACTATGGTATTTATCACTTGTTATCTTTTCATAAATACAACAGTAGTATGCAATAATAGCTCAATTATAAAGAAGAGTTATAATTGCCGAGATAAGCAGCGTTACATTAAAGAGAATAATTACTCTGTACAGTGCCTATTATTTGTTGGGAATGAATATGGACGTGGTTTTATTTTTATTTGGAACCAACATTACAGATTATTTACTTTTGTTATTGGTCGTGTATGCATACATGAATAAACTTATTCCCCGGAACGTTTGGCTAAGTCTATTAATATCACGCAAAATCACTTAGTATTGAGATTGTCAATGTTAAATTATATTAAAAATTAAAAAAAAAATTATATCGTTTTTAATATATTTTCGAATCATTTTTTATGCTTCGGAAAATACATTCAATTTCTTCCCATCCTCAATTCGAAGAAAAATATCAAAGTAAATAAAGTAAATAAAACAAATTGAACACTGATAACCTCTTAAATCTATATATTTTTTTAAAATGTAACCTGTTACCATTCCCCAAGATATTGCACTTTTAAGATGTAATTATATAAATAAAATTACAATATGTATGGATTTTGAAAATATATATTGTGAAGCAACCTTTTAAAGGGTACAACATTTTAACACAATATTTAATATTTATTTTATTAATTGTACATTATTTTATTTTTGAGCTCTAACGCCTAGATTCGGCTTTGAGGGGTATATTTGAGATACTATCAGGGAATCTAATTCGAGATTCAGATTCGAAAATATGGTGTTTGAGCCATCACTAATTATAATTGAACCATGCTGCATTGAAATGGCGAGCACTAAAAAATTAAGAAGTGTTATTTAAATGAGAAATATTAACTGATATCAAATATAACCTAAAAGGGGATACGCTGTTGTTACTTGTAAGAAACTTAATCTCTTTGTTTCCTCACAGTCTCCGCGGTCGTAGTACAAGAATTCGTGGTGATTTTTATAATCTTGGAGCGTTTTAGTGACTTTGTTTCGGGAATAGGAAGTACCTGCAATGATAACCTTAAGATTCATTTAATCTCTGACGGTCATGTCATTGGTTGCCAGGAAGTGTTCACACGAGCGAATCGGGTGAACACCGTGGCCACTTCACCGAGCGGCCATCTCTCCCAGCGCCTCTACGTCGAACGACCGTTTGTCCGAATGACCACTTCTCCGAGCGCCCAATTAATGAAACAGGGTCCGAGTTAGAACTGCCGAGAAGCTGCCTTTCAAACTGCCAAGCAGGAAACAAAACAAGCTAGACGTTTCAATGTGCCGGTGGATGTGGCGTGAGATATATCTTAAGATATTCAAAAACCTCGAAATCATTTGTCTGTGGACAGATGGTGGGGGAGAAAAAAAAAACTTTTGTTTTCATTTTGTGAAAGCCGTCGTTGCGTTTTTCTCCGCGGGGAATATTGACGACGAGAAGACGCGCGTGGCATTTGTTTTTGTGTGGCCAATAAACTTCTTCGAAGCCACGACAAAGCTCGTCTCGGGTCGAACTCCTCCCCTCGAGTTTTCGCCGCGTCACCGCGCGTAACGCAGAGTCGAGGTGCGAGAGGGCGCATGCGTTACTTCCACGACGCATAACAATTTATTGGTATCGCTTCCTGGAAAGTTAATTTTTTTTTTTCCCCCGCCTTCGACGGAACGAGTCATACGAATTTTCTGCCGGCGCGGAGTGTCATTCGGAATACAAATTCCGCGGGGCAGGTCTGGTCCGGTCGATGACGCAACCAAGGCTGGGAACGAAGACGGCCGTTTATCACTCGCCATGACGCAACGAGTTGTTAACTAGACGTCATTGTGTTTCAGGCGATGAGTTCATAAAGTCGACTCGTGTAATGCAAGCACGTCTTCTAACAAGCACCCTTCAGAACGTATTCTCTTTCAACAACAGCCGTTGGAGAAGATTTCATATCTCATTTGACACAACACTAAGGCCTTTTCTCCTTCTCAAAATCTTGTACACAGAACCCCTTGAAGTGAGGGCAGACACTTTGGTGAATGATGAGTTGATGTGGCGGGAGTGATCCGTGAGCGTGTTCTGATGTTCTCTAAATAAATTGGGTTTCAAATTAATTTGCATGGTACAATTAAAAATATTCAATAAAGTAAAAAAAAATTGTTACTCATGTTACTGTTTGCAGCATCGTACACAGAAAATATTTTTCTTTACTTTTACAAAAGATTCCTTTGGCAACCAATTGCCAAGGTATAGTTTGTAATATTAATATATATATATATATATATATATATATATAATATAATTTTTACAACATATGGCTGTGGTTATTTTTGTGTATATGAAATACGTTTTTTCGAAAAAAAATACAGAATATACCATACGTAAATTGGCTCATAATTTTATATTTTAACTGATATTTAATTGAAGCACGATTTTTCATCGCTGGAAAAGATAATCGATTATTCAACAATTGGACTTTATTTTGTTTTATTATGTTTATTCATGTGCGCAGTTAATTCTGGAAAGCTATTCAGGGTACGGTTTGCAAATAACTTTAACTATTAGAGGTACCGGAAAGTAGTATATAAAAGTAGGTCCGGCGGCAGGGTTTCAAGAGAGCAGCTGAGGAGCCGACCGCCATCTTGGATTGAGACTTCACGGCG